>NW_012115588.1:339774-347902 GCF_000951035.1 Colobus angolensis palliatus
CCTGGCAAACACGGCGAAACCCCGTCTCTACTAAAAATACAAAAATTAGCCGGGTGTGGTGGCGTGCACCTGTAATTCCAGCTACTCTGGAGGCTGAGGCAGGAGAATCACTTGAATCTGGGAGGCAGAGGTTGCAGTGAGCTGAGATCACACCACTGTACTCCAGCCTGGGGAACAGAGCAAGACTCATCTCAAAAAAAAAAAAAAAAAAGTCTCTCTTGTTATTTTCTATCACAGCACCCAGTGTGCTTCTGGTGCAGAAGGCACTTATGCAATTTGTAACTAATTATTTGTTTATGTATTTATTTTTAATGTCTCCCCCATTAGACAGCTCCATGATGGCAAAGAATATCTTTGTTCATTATATCAACCTCATTTACCTTAACACGTTGACTAGCATAGAGTGGACGCTCAATGAACATCTGCTGAATGAATGAAATAATGACTCCTAAGGCCCCTTTCAGCTGCCCAATAATTATTAGGTAATAGGATAAAAAATACCCAGTGTAAAGGGGGAGGCTTTTACTTGGGGTATAGGAAATATTTGATTCTTCACTATGATAAAAAAAAAGCAACTAAATAGCTCCATTCCAAGAAGTTTAGTTAAAACTTGACTGATGTGGGCCAGACATGGTGGCTCACACCTGTAATCCCAGCACTTTGGAAGGCTGAGGCGGGCGGATCACAAAGTCAGGAGATCGAGACCATCCTGGCTAACAAGGTGAAACCCCATCTCTACTCAAAATACAAAAAATTAGCAGGGCATGGCGGCAGGCGCCTGCAGTCCCAGCTACTCGGGAGGCTGAGGCAGGAGAATGGCGTGAACCTGGGAGGCGGAGCTTGCAGCGAGCAGAGATGGCGCCACTACACTCCAGCCTGGAGCTAGAGCGAGACTCCGTCTCAAAAAAAACAAAACAAAACTTGACTGATGTAATCTATTAATGAGTAACAGCTTCCTCAATGACTTTGTAAGTTTTGCTTTCAGATGTGCCTTATCATTTTAACAACTGGTTATCTAGGCCCAAACCCCTGTCAAATAATGGGTTGGCTACGAAAGAATTAGCCGATAAGCTCATTAAAAATACAGATTTTTGGACCAAAACTCCAGGAGATTGATTTAGTATTTGTGAAGTAAAGCTCTAGAATCGATATAATTAAAACTTTTCTCATTTTAAATAGATATTGTGTGTATGTAATACACAGGTCTAGAGGTTAGAAACAGTGTATAGCAAAGCTTCTCTTCTACTCCTGTTTCCCTGGCATTAAGTTCCCCTTTCCACAAGCTACTGCTGTTACCAATTTCTTGTGTATCCTTTTGGATAATTATTTGCCTATGCAAGCACATATATATCCTCTGATTTACATATTTAAAGAGCTGTTCTACTCTTGTTTTTTCTAATCTCATTTAACAATATATGTTGGAAATGAAGGTATCTGCATTTTAAACAAGCATCCTAGATGATTTTGATGTGAAGCCAAATATAGAAACAACTCATGGGCCCACGGTTGTGGGATTAAATTCAATTCACTACAACATATTAGAAACTCAAGGACATTGAAGGATGCTCTCAAAAGTAGCCTTGCTTACTTGACCTCTGCCCCCTCGTCTTACAGAGATGAACTAAATAATTCGCCAATGTCTCCACAGAAGCCAGGAAAAATTAGCCATTCAAATGGATGCTGTCAAAGCTTCAATTTTCAATTATTGGAATTCCTTCCTGCTCATCACTACCCGAAGTTACAAACTTGACAATTCCTGTGTTACACAAGACATTCCTGTATTTAAGTTGAAAAGAGGTGTGATCGTCACTGAATGAGGGCTGGTTTTTCTCACCGAAATACTTTCTTTACTAATCCTTATTCACACAACCTCATCCAAACTTCCCCCAAAACTGCTTTCTTGCCATTTGAGCAAAAGCAATTAACTTAGAAACTGTGGGGAGAGGATTGCTCGGTGAATCCCGGAGTTCGGGGCTCCTCTTGTCCTGACTTGACCTACCTAGGGGGGGTCTCTAGGCAGCTCTATCTCCCCCATCCCACCTACCCGCCGGACTGCATAGGGAGCTTCCTTTTGGCACTGAGGCAAGGTTCTCCGAGGGCCACCCGACCTCCGCAGTGTCTCTGTCACCACGAGGGGCACCGCGCGGCAGGCATCCTCACCTTTCCGACACCGCGCCAAGGAGGCAGGAGTGCACCAGGCTACCCGAGCGAGGCAGGGAACTCGCTGGGATCCAGCGCTGGTTTACTCCACACCCCCGTCGAAGGGGCTCTCGAGGGCTCGGTTTCTGCCCGAGCCCCCTGCAAGGTGGAGGAATGACTCCTCCATCCCTTCCCCTTGAATTCAAACGTGAGGATGGTATCTGCGAGGCTAAAGCGGGGCTCAGAGGGCCCAAACCTCAGACCACTCTCTTCTCCACTCGGCTTTTCTTCCATCCTCTGGGCCATGTGTCTTCCCGTGAGTCGTGGCCCAAGTCTCCCCACCTCGGCCAGCCGCCACCCTCTGGCCTGGCTGCCGCCCTCCTGCCCACCTGGCCCCTTCCCCCTCACCCAGCATGATGGGGCTGAGCCGCCGGGCCAGGCCCTTGGACAGGTCGTACACGTAGAGCTTCACCGGATAGAGATTCGGCGGCTCCATTGGGACCCGTGGCGACGGCGGCCACGACGGCCCTCGGGCACCCGGCAGCGACTTGGACCTTCCCGTACCCGCGGGGGGTGGGAAGCGGAGGGAAAGGGGGGGACCAAGCCCGGGCCCGGGCTGAGGCGTAGGGGAGAGGCTGCCCTGCGCTGCTCGCAGCCCCACACCCGCTACCGGCAACGACTACTGTGAGGTGACAGAGAGCGGACAGGGAGGGCCCACACGGAAGAGGGGGCGGGGGCAGGCATGCACTTTTGCGCATGTGCTTATTGTCCTGACGTACGGCGGGGGCGTGGCTTTGCAGAAGTGGGCGGGGCTCTCTGATTTCGTCAGGGACGTAGGTAGAAGCTGGTTGGGGAGTGTGCGTGCCAGCCTGACGCGAAATGGTGCGCACATGCGTGATGACGTAGGGGGCGTTGATTGGGACTAAGAACAGGGCCCGCGCATGCGTGGAATCTCGTCTTCTGTCCAAGTTGGTCGCTTCTCTGCGCCAAAGGTAAGCGGGCCGTTACCCATTTTTGTTGTTCGCCAGCTAGGCCTGGCCTCGTCCCGCTTCGCCCGCTCGGTCTCGCGCGCCCCCATAGCCTTGCTAGAGGGTTACCGTTAGCCTTAAGTGTGCGAATCCGAGGGGTAGCGACAGACTCGAGACCACGCTCCTTCCTGCTGAAGGAGGCGGCACCTCGCGTTTGAGGCCCGCCTGCGTTTGAGGCCCTCCTGCGCTTGCGGCCTGCCTGCACTTGAGGCCCGTCTGCGTTTGAGACCGCATTGGGCGTGATTGAGGAATTTGGGGAGGTTTTTGGGCGGTATTGAGGACGAGGGGGTCCGTTAGTGAGCACAGAATCCCGGAGCGGGAATCCTTCATCGCCTAAATGGCGCCGGGGGCGGGACCTCCGGCATCTGGCTACCGCGGGCCGCCGCGGGCCCTGAAACGTGAGGGATAGCTGAGACGAGGCTGTTAGTGGGATGGCCCCCATGCGCATTTACATGCGGTGCGACTGCCGAGCTTTCGAAGCGGCAGGATTTACCGTCCACGTACCTCACTACTAACCAAGCCTTTAGAACAGATCTCACGAGAACCTAGAGGTCGGTATTTTTTCGGTTTAAATTTGCCTGTTACTGACTTTAACGTCTTTCGCCTAGTGAGCAGTAGCCAACATGTCAGGGTGGGAGTCATATTACAAAACCGAGGGCGATGAAGAAGCAGAAGAAGAACAAGAAGAGAACCTTGAAGCAAGTGGTAAGTGACTTCAGCATGTAGTGCCATTCGGTGTGTGGAAGAAAGACCTTCCCTGCCCATCTCTGCTGGGTGGACTTTTCTGTTTGATGGCATGCCCTTCTCCTCCCAAATAATTCTGAAGTTCTTTTTTTCCTTTGAATTTTGCAGAGCTACCCTAGGCTCTTATATTCATATCCTACTCTAGTCTGCTCTAAGTTTTTTCTGGACACTGGTAGTTTGACATCTTTTGGGCCCTGATAAATGGCCATGACCATGGGTATTTTTTGCCAACTTAAGTGGTTCAGGTGAGACCCTTCTCATCCAGGAGAGTGGTTTTACCATTCCAGGACCTCAGTGTAAAAATGCCCCCACCCTGCAATAACTACCCCAACGAAAGAATAAATGCAAGCAACACAGTTACAGGAAAGCGATTGATTCCCTCAATGTAGCCTCCAGGTTTGGGAGTGTATGTTCAGGCAACACAGTAACACATAGAACAAAGGAAGAGAAATAGGGGTACATATAATCTTCATACTGGTTAATTTAACTCTTGGGTAGACGATTTTTGAATTTTTTTTTTTTGAGATGGAGTCTTGCTCTGTCATCCAGGCTGGAGTGCAGTGGCGCGATCTCGGCTTACTGCAACCTCCAATCCCCAGGTTCAAGCGATTCTCCTGCCTCAGCCTCCCGAGTAGCTGGGATTACAGGCGCGCTGTAATTTTTATACTTTTAGTAGAGATGGGGTTTCACCCGTCTTGGCCAGGCTGATCTTGAATTCCTGACCTTGTGATCCACCCTCCTCGGCCTCCCAAAGTGCTGGGATTACAGGCGTGAGCCACTGCATCTGGCCAAAATTTTGAATGCTTTTATTAAAAGTGAGAAACGGCCAGGCGTGATGTCTCAAGACTAATCCCAGCACTTCGGGAGGCCGAGGCGGGTGGATCACGAGGTCAGGAGATCGAGACCATCCTGAAACCTCGTCTCTACTAAAAAAAATACAAATAATTAACCGGGCATGGTGGCGAACACTTGTAGTCCCAGCTACTCGAGAGGCTGAGGCAGGAGAATGGCGTAAACCCGGGAGGCGGAGCTTGTAGTGAGCCAAGATGGTGCCACTGCACTCCAGCCTGGGCGACAGAACGAGACTCTGTCTCAAAAAAAAAAAAAAAGTGAGAAACATGTAGGAAATATAAAACATTAAATTTGCCGGCCGGGCGCGGTGGCTCAAGCCTGTAATCCCAGCACTTTGGGAGGCCGAGACGGGCGGATCACGAGGTCAGGAGATCGAGACCATCCTGGCTAACACTGTGAAACCCCGTCTCTACTAAAAAATACAAAAAAAAAAAACTAGGCGGGCTCGGTGGTGGGCTCCTGTAGTCCCAGCTACTCGGGAGGCTGAGGCAGGAGAATGGCGTAAACCCGGGAGGCGGAGCTTGTAGTGAGCCAAGATGGTGCCACTGCACTCCAGCCTGGGCGACAGAACGAGACTCTGTCTCAAAAAAAAAAAAAAAAAAATTAAATTTGCCGTAATCTGTATAATCTACCACCCTAACACAACTGCTACCGGCATTTTGACATTTTTGTATTTTTCCTTCAAGTATCTTTCAATCTTTATTTCCTAATAAAATATGTATCTGTTTTTTAATTTTTTAATAGAGACAGGCTGGAGTGCAGTGGTGAGATCGTCATAGCTCCCTGTAACCTCAAACTCCCCGGCTCAAGTGATCCTCCTGCTTCAGCTATCTCAGTAGCTAGTACTAAAGTGCCACCAACTCCCAATAATTTTTTAATTTTTTGTAGAGACAGGGTCTTGCTATGTTGATCAGGCTGGTCTCAAACTGCTGGCCTCAAGCGATTCCCTCCCCAGCCTTGGCCTCCCAGAGTTCTAGGTTTATAGTCATGAGCCTCTATGGCCAGCCTGTATCTGATTTCTTGTATTGTTGTAACGATGGTGCATATGCATTTTTGCCATTTTAATTTACACCAGTCTTCCAGATATAATTTTAAACAAATGTACATAATTTTGTGTTCTACCTTTTTTTCTTACTGTTGTAGCATGGATATATCTTTCCTTGCAAGTACATATATTTAATCTCTATAACTCCTTTTATTTATTTATTTATTTACTGAGACAGAGTCTCGCTCTGTTGCCCAGGCTGGAGTGCACTGGCTCAATCTTGGCTCACTGCAACCTCCGCCACCCCGGTTCAAGCTATTCTCCCATCTCAGCCTCCCGAGCAGCTGGGAACACAGGCGTGTGCACCACCACACCAGGCTAATTTTTGTATTTTTAGTAGACACAGGATTTCATCATGTTGGCCAGGCTGGTCTTAAACTCCTGGCCTTAGGTGATTTGCCCACCTCGGCCTCCCAAAGTGCTGGGATTACAGGTGTGAACCACTGTGCCTGGCGTATAGCTCATTTTAAATATACCATGATTTGGCCGGGTGTGGTGGCTCACGTCTGTAATCCCAACACTTTGGGAGCAGATCACCTGAGGTCAGGGGTTCAAGACCAGCCTGGCCAACATAGCAAAACCCCCTCTCTACTAAAAGATGCAAAAATTAGTTGATTCTGTGGTGACATGCACCTGTAGCCTCAGCTGCTCAGGAGGCTGAGGCACGAAAATTGCTTAAACCCAGGAGTCAGAGGCTACAGTGAACCAAGATTGCAACCCTGCATTCCAGCCTGGGCGATAGAGTGAAACCCTGTCTCAAAAAAATAAAATATGGGTCGGGCGTGGTGGCTCAGGTCTGTAATCCCAGCACTTTGGGAGGCCGAGGTGGGTGGATCACGAGGTAAGGAGATCGAGACTATCCTGACTAACATGGTGAAACCCCGTCTCTACTGAAAAAATACAAAAAATTAGCCAGGCGTGGTGGCAGGTGCCTGTAGTCCCAGCTACTCTGGAGGCTGAGGCAGGAGAATGGCATGAACCCGGGAGGCGGAGCTTACAGTGAGCCGAGATCGCATCACTGCACTCCAGCCTGGGTGACAGCAAGATTCCGTCTCAAAAAAATAATAATAAAATAAAATAAACCAGGCATGGTGGTTTATGCCTGTAATCCTAGCACTTTGGGAGGCCAAGGCGGGTGGATCACCTGAAGTCAGGAGTTTGAGACTAGCCTGACCAACATGGTGAAACTCCATCTCTACTAAATGCAGAAAATTAGCAGGGCATGGTGGCACATGCCTGTAATCCCAGCTACTTGGAGATAACCAGACGCTATATACCTTTTTAGGAAAAAACACGTTACTTACAATAGAGTCATGCTGAAGAAAGAAAACCTGAATCTGATTAAGCCTCTCTAGGTCCTTAGTAGGAAGGACAGAGGACTATGTTAATCTGCACCAAAAGAGGTCAAGCAGCAGGCCCGGCAAGGTGGCTCATGCCTGTAATCCCAATACTTTGGGAGGCCGCGGCAGAGGATCGATCAAGCCCAGAAGTTCAAGGCTGCAGTAAGCTATGATTGCGCCACTGTGTTCCAGCCTATGTGAGAGAACACGACTCTCTTTCTAAAATGATTAATTCATTACTTTATTTATTTATTTGAGATGGAGTCTCTGTTGTCAGGCTGGAGTGCAGTGGCATAGTCTCGACTCGCTGCAACCTCTGCCTCCTGGGTTCAAGCGATTCTCCTGCCTCAGCCTCCTTAGTAGCTGGAATTACAGGCATGCGCCACCACACACAGCTAATTTTTGTATTTTTAGTAGAGATGGGGTTTCACCATGTTGTCCAGGATGGTCTCAATCTCAACTTCGTGATCCTCATGCCTCGGCCTCCTAAGGTGGTGGGATTATAGGCATGAGCCACTGTGCCCTGCCATTTATTTATTTTTATTTTTTGTGAAACAGGGTCTCACTCTGTCACCCAGCCTGGAGTGCAATGGCGCAATCTTGGGTCACTGCAGCCTCCGCCTCCCGGGTTCAAGCAGTTCTTCTACCTCAGCCTCCCTAGTAGGTGGGATTACAGGCATGTGCCACCACACGCAGCTAATTTTTGTATTTTTAGTAGAGATGGGGTTTCACTGTGTTGTCCCAAATGGTCTCAATCTTTTGTCCTCATGATCCACAGGCCTTGGCCTCCCAAAGTGCTGGGATTACAGGTGTGAGCCACTGTGCCTGGCCAAAATAATTATTTATTTATTTTTGAGACGTAGTCTTGCTCTGTGGCCCAGGCTGGAGTACAGTGGCGTGATCTCGGCTCACTGCAAGCTCCGCCTCCCGGGTTCACGCCATTCTCCTGCCTCAGCCTCCCGAGTAGCTGGGACTACAGG
>NW_012115588.1:347952-348284 GCF_000951035.1 Colobus angolensis palliatus
TCCCTGCCTTGGCCTCCCAAAGTGCTGGGGTTACAGGTGTGAACCACCGCACCCGGCGTAATGTTTGTATTTTCAGTAGAGACGGGGTTTCACCATGTTGACCAGGCTGGTGTTGAACTCCTGACCTCAAGTGATCCGCCCGGCTTGTTCTCCCAGAGTGTTGGGATTACAAACATGAGCCACTGTGCCCCACCTAATTAATTTTTTTAAAAAGGCAATCAGCAAAATCCAGAATGTGGATAAGTGTATAGTACAAAGCATCTTAGCTCTTCAGCAAATAATTACAAGGGAAAAAAGAGAGGGTATCTGTAGATGAAGAGGCTTCAGAAACA
>NW_012115588.1:349443-351296 GCF_000951035.1 Colobus angolensis palliatus
AATTATGAGGAGTTTCTAGGGTGTCTGGCAAGACTCAATTTCCTGACATAGGTGGAGATTTTATGGTTGTTCACTTTATGATAATTGATTAGGTTATACTTTATGGCCTTTGTTTGTTTTATATGGTAAACAAATACGAATACAAGGACAAACATTTTCTTCTACTTTTTTCTCCATAGGAGACTATAAATATTCAGGAAGAGATAGTTTGATTTTTTTGGTTGATGCCTCCAAGGCTATGTTTGAATCTCAGAGTGAAGATGAGTTGACACCTTTTGACATGAGCATCCAGGTAAGACTACCTTTTAATTTAACACAAATTTAAAAACAGTATTGACCGGGCATGGCTCATGCCTGTAATCTCAGTACACTGGGAGGCCGAGACGGGCAGATCACTTGAGCCTAGGGGTTTGAGACCAACCTGATAAAGTGGAGAAACCCCATCTCTACAACAATAAATAAATCATCCAGGTGTAGTGGTGCACACCTGTAGTCCTAACTACTAGGGAGGCCGAGGCAAGAGGATTGCTTGAGCCCAGGAGATCAAGGCTGCAGTGAGCTGGGATTGTGCTGCTCACTGTACTCCAGCATGGGTAAGATAGCAAGGCTGTCTCAAAAAAAAAAGCCAAAAAAAACCACAAAAAAGAAGTAGGTGCCGCCTCTTGCAGAGATGAGAGTATAAAGGAAGAAGGGAAGTTCCTGCAGTTATAGTGTGGAAAAGAGTGAGTGATACTTGGGAGTTGACCACTACCTGTGGTTGGAGAAGATGGCTACAATAAAAAGGCAACTTCAATTTTAAAACAGGCACAGGACTTGAGAAGACATTTCTCCTGCCGGGCGTGGTGGCTCATGTCTGTAAACCCAGCACTTTGGGAGGTGGAGGCGGGCGGATCATGAGGTCAGGAGTTTGAGACCAGGTTGGCCAACGTGGTGAAACCCCGTCTCTGCTAATAATGCAAAAATAATTAGCCAGACGTGGTGCGCTTCTGTAGTCCCAGGTACTCAGGAGGCTAAGGCAGGAGAATCTCTTAAACCAGGGAGATGGAGGGTGCGGTGAGCTGAGATTGCACCACTGCACTCCAGCTTGAGCAACAGAGTGAGACTCTGTCTCAAAGAAAAAAAAAAAGACAGGACATTTCTCCAAAGATACGCAGATGTCCAAAAGCACAGGAAAAGATACTCAGCATGTTTAGTCATTAGAGAAAGGCAAATGAAAATCATAATGAGCTACCACTCACACCCACTATATAAACAAAGTAAAATTTAAAAAACACCAGCAGAAAATAAGAAGTGTTGGCAAGGCTGTGGAGAAATTGGTGTGATTGACTGTAGCTGACCTGTTTTTGTTTCTTTAGAGGTTGTGTTTCATGTAACATAAAATTAACCATTTGGAAGTATACAATTCAGTGACACACATTCACAACGTTATGCAGCCACCACCTCTATCTTATTCCAAAACATTTTGAATGGCTAAACAGTGGCGTATGGATATACATTCTATGAAAAAGAAGGAAGAATTGATACGTACTACAAAGTAGATGAACCTTGAAAGCATTATGCTAAGTGAAAGAAGCCAGATACAAAAAGTCAAATATTGTATGATTTCATTTGCATGAAATATCCAGAATAGGTAAGTTCTTAATGCAGAGTGGTGGTTGGTTACCTGAGGCATAGGGAAGAGATGAACGGGGAGCAACTGCTTAGTGGGTACTGGGTTTGCTTTTGGGGTGATGAAAATTTTTTGGAACTAGAGTTGGTAGTTGTACAACATTGTGAATGTTTGTGTGTGTATTTATTTATTTTTATTTTTATTATTATTATTATTATTATTTTTTGAGACGAAGTCTCGCTCT
>NW_012115588.1:351721-360770 GCF_000951035.1 Colobus angolensis palliatus
ATCACTTGAGGTCAGGAGCTTGAGACCAGCTTGGCCAACATGGTGAAACTCTATTTCTACTCAAAATGAAAAATTAGCCGGGCATGGTAGTGCAGGCCTGTAGTCCCAGCTATTCAGGAGGCTGAGGTAGGGGAATTGCTTGAACTGTGGAGGTGGAGGTTGCGGTGAGCCAGGATCGTGCCACTGCACTCCAGCCTGGGTGACAGAGACTCCATCTCAAGAAAAAAAAGAAATCGTTCTTGTAGTTGGCAAACCAGAGTATCTTGCACCAAAAAAAAAAAAAAAAAAAGCTCGGTGTGGTGGTGTGCACCTGTAGTCCCAGCTACTCAGGAGGCTGAGGTGAGAGGATTGCTTGAACCCAGGAGTTTGAGGCTGCACTGAGCTATGATTGTGCCAGTGAACCCTAGCCTGGGCAATAGAGTAAGACCCTGTCTCTTAAAAAAAAAAAAAAAAATGCCGGGCACAGTAACTCATACCTGTAATCCCAGTGCTTTGGGAGGCCAAGGTGGGCCAATCACGAGGTCAAGAGATCAAAATAATCCTGGCCAAAGTGGTGAAACCCCGTCTCTACTAAAAATACAAAAATTAGCTGGGTGTGGTGGTGAGTGCCTATAGTCCTAGCTACTCATGAGGCTGAGGCAGGAGAATCACTTGAACCTGGGAGGCGGAGGTTGCAGTGAGCCGAGATGGCACCATTGCACTCCAACCTGGGCAACAGAGCCATACTCCGTCTCAAAAAAAAAAGTGTATGTGTAAAATAAAATAATAGAACCATGAATGAAAACAATCATTAATTTAAAATGGTTCTCAAACAGAATTACTTGCAGGGCATTAAAACAGACTACAGAACCTTGCCCCAGAATCAGAATTTCTGATTCTCTATATCTAGAATGGGGACCAAGAATTTGCATTTCTAGTAAGTTATCAGGTGATGCTGATGTTACTGATTTGGAGACCATCACTTTGAAGAGCAGTGCTTTAACCTGTTTTAGACCGTGAACCTCTTTTTTTTTTTTTTTTTTTTTTGTGACGGAGTCTCGCCCTGTTGCCCAGGCTCGAGTGCAGTGGCATGAACTTGGCTCACTGCAAGCTCCGCCTCCCAGGTTCATGCCATTCTCCTGCCTCAGCCTCCCAAGTAGCTGGGACTATAGGTGCCCACCACCACTCCCAGCTAATTTTTTGTTTTTATTTTTTAGTAGAGGCAGGGTTTCACCGTGTTAGCCAGGATGATCTTGATCTCCTGACCTTGTGATCTTGACCTTGTGATCTTTGGGAGGCCTTGGCCTCCCAAAGTGCTGGGATTACAGACATGTGCCACCGCGCCCAGCCAACCGTGGACCTCTTTGAGGATATGATGACAGCTACATACCTTCCCCTCAAAAAAGATAGTAGTCACAATTCTACCTGTAATTTCAGAGAGTTAATGGAACCCTTGATGCCTGAAGACCTCAGAAGAAAATGTAGTGTTAGGTAGCAAGGAAATGAGACATTCATAGATGAGCACAATTTGATAACCAATAATAAGTATTCAGTATTTGATAAGCAATAGAAAACATTTTTTGAAATTCTGTTTTCGTTTTTGTTTTTAATTTTTAGAACCTAGAAGGAGCCGTTACCAAATTCTTTTAAAAGTTTGTAGACTCCTCAGAGTAGATTTTTTTTTTTTTTTGAGACGGAGTCTCGCTCTGTCCACCAGGCTGGAGTGCAGTGGCGCAATCTCGGCTCACTGCAAGCTCTGCCTCCCAGGTTTACGCCATTCTCCTGCTTCAGCCTCCCGAGTAGCTGGGACTACAGGTGCCCGCCACTGCGCCCGGATACTTTTTTGTATTTTTAGTAGAGACGAGGTTTCACCGTGGTCTTGATCTCCTGAACTTGTGATCCGCCCGCCTCGGCCTCCCAAAGTGCTGGGATTACAGGCTTGAGGCACCGCGCCCGGCCTCCTCAGAGTAGATTAAAATATTTATGGAAAAGACTATTGCCATGTGGATTGTTGTCAATGACTAGCTATAGGACACATTCTGCATTTAAGGAGAGAATAGCTGTGGACGAAGGCCAGCTGGAGCTCAGGCAGGATATGGAGGGGATCACCATGGTTGGTTTATTCCTCAGCTTTGCAGGTTCCAAAACTTAAATTTTTTTTTTTTTTTTTTTTTGAGACAGGGTCTCGCTCTGTCACCTAGGCTGGAGTACAGTGTCATGGTCTCTGCCCACTGCAGCCTTGACCTCCTGTGCTCAGGTGATCCTCCTGCCTCAGCATCCCTAAGTAGCTGAGTAGTTGGAACTATAAGCACGTGCATGCCCAGCTAATTTTTTTGTTTTTTGTAGAGACATTGTTTTGCCCTGTCGCCCAGGCTGGTTTCAGACTTCTGTAGCAATCCACCTGTGTTGTCCTCCCAAAGTTCTGGGATTACAGGTGTGAGGTGTGAGCCACTGTACTTGGCCTCAAGACATAATTTTGTTAGTGCTCCAGAATGAAATAGGCCCCTAGAACTGATGAACCTTTTTTTTTTTTTCCTTCTTTTGAGACAGAGTCTCAGTCTGTCACCCAGGCTGGAGTGCAGTGGCGTAATGTCAGCGCACTGCAACATCCACCTCCTGAGTTCAAGCGATTCTTCTGCCTCAGCCGCCTGAGTAGCTAGGATTACAGGCACATGCCACCACACCCAACTGATTTTTGTGTTTTTAGTAGACACGGAGTTTCACCATGTTGGTCAGAATGGTCTCGAACCCCTGACCTTGTCATCCACTCGCCTTGGCCTCCCAAAGTGCTAGGATTATGGGCATGAGTCGCCATGCCCGGCTGAACTGACAGACTCTTACGAGACCTGATTTACCAGATGCTGACATTAGTTTATATGAGGGATAGACCTTTCCTGTTACTGGAATACTGATGTCTTTAACTGTGTGGTTAAGCAATTTCATTTCAAGGATGCTCTTAGTGGTAGTTACTGATTTTCAGGTCACATATACTTAAGCATTGTAATTATTTTATGTAGTCATCCCTTGTTATTGAGGGAATTGGTTCCAGGACCCCCCCCGTGGATTCCAAAATCTGAGGATGCCCAAGTCCCTTAAATAAAATGGCATGGTATATGCATATAACCTACACACATCCTCCGCTATATTAATTGGATTTTTATTTTTTTCAGTGTATCCAAAGTGTGTACATCAGTAAGATCATAAGCAGTGATCGAGATCTCCTGGCTGTGGTGTTCTATGGTACCGAGAAAGACAAAAATTCAGTGAATTTTAAAAATATTTACGTCTTACAGGAGCTGGATAATCCGGGTCAGTAATATTCTAAGATCAGCTTTTCCCTTATGTATGAGAATGTCAGTACTCTGAACAAAGAAGAGTGTGGAGAAGGAAGCAAGTTACATCTTGTATAGGAGTTTGCTTTCCTGCATAAGGGGACCTTGCTCGATATGGACTTTGTTAAATGGGTTAAACAGCTCTGGGGTGAGAAAAGGTCCTTCTGTTAGCCTTGTGGTAAAGGCAACCACTGACATTCTTCTGATTTTTCCTTCCATTTGACTCCCTGCCTCTGATCAGGTGCAAAACGAATTCTGGAGCTTGACCAGTTTAAGGGGCAGCAGGGACAAAAACGTTTCCAAGACCTAATGGGCCACGGATCTGACTACTCACTCAGTGAAGTGCTGTGGGTCTGTGCCAACCTCTTTAGTGATGTCCAATTCAAGATGAGTCATAAGAGGATCATGCTGTTCACCAATGAAGACAACCCCCATGGCAATGACAGTGCCAAAGCCAGCCGGGCCAGGACCAAAGCCGGTGATCTCCGAGATACGGGTGGGCATATTTTCCTGTTCTCTTAAATTGGCACTTAATTATTGTTGTTGTTGTTTTAGGGGTTCAGGAGTCTTGGCTCAGCCTCAGCCTCCAAAGTAGCTGGGACTATAGGCATGTGCCATTGTGCCTAGTGCAGTTTTATTGCTTTCTGTGTACCTGACTTCAAGCATTTGCTTTTTACTATTTAGAGTAAAATGAAAAAATAAAGTGAAGCCAGGAGAAGACAGCTGTGTAACATTGACACTGCAGATGGCCATACCATTAGCTATCTGAAGGACTCCGTCAGAACAAGATTGTGTTGCCTTTTTTTTTGAGACGGAGTCTCACTGTGTTGTCCAGGCTGGAGTGCAGTGGCACAATCTTGGCTTACTGCAACCTCCGCCTTCCAGGTTCAAGTGATTCACCTACCTCAGCCTCCCAAGTAGCTGGAATTACAGGCATGAGCCACTGTGCCCAGCTAATTTTTGTATTTTTAGTAGAGATGGGGTTCACCACGTTGACCAGGCTGGTCTCAAACTCTGAACCGCAGATTATCCACCACCTGACCCTCCCAAAGTGCTGGGGATTACAGGTGTGAGCCACTGCGCCTGGCCAGTTGTATTGACTTTAATATTACCATGAATGGTGATTATTTGAAAAGTTGTCTGAAGTCATTATAGCAGTTGATTTCCTTAGCCACTTTTTCTAAGTCCTGAAAATGTTAGTAGTCTAATTTTCAGGGAGCTTTTAAATGCATGTTTCAGTTTTAACTTGAAGAACTTCTCACTTGCTAAAAATTGTTTTTTCCTCCCTCACTTTTGTTTATCCTTGCAACAGGCATCTTCCTTGACTTGATGCACCTGAAGAAACCTGGGGGCTTTGACATATCCTTGTTCTACAGAGATATCATCAGCATAGCAGAGGATGAGGACCTCAGGGTTCACTTTGAGGAATCCAGCAAGCTAGAAGACCTGTTGCGGAAGGTTCGCGCCAAGGAGACCAGGAAGCGAGCACTCAGCAGGTGTGCACTCAGCCTGGGTCACCTGCCTACACTGCCCTTATATCAGAAGCAGGCTGGGCGCAGCGGCTCACACCTGTAATTCCAACACTTTGGGAGGCCAAGGCGGGTGGATTGCTTGAGCCTAGGAGTTTGAGACCAGCTTGGGCAACATGGCAAGACCCTCTCTCTACCTGGAAAAAAAAAAAAAAAATCAGAAGCAATGCACTGCTACACATCCCTTAACAAACCAGAAGCAATACATTGTTTTGACCTGCCTGGCTACTTAACTGTGCCACTGCCTCATTGTATTCCTCTAAAACACTTGCTTTATTTCAGGATAGCAGAAGCAATTTGCTGCTTTATCTCTGGCAAGAGCTGGCATGATATTTCTCTAAAATAACACAGCCCTCCATTTCCTGGGGGTAAACAGTTATGGTCTAAGAGTATCCTCAGCTGTACTCACTAGCACAGTCATGTGTTAATTAATCATGGGGATACCTTCTTAGAACTGCATCATTAGACTATTTTGTCATTATGCAAACATGGAGGGTATTTCACACACCCAGAGAGTACAGCCTACTACATACCTGGGCTATGTGGTTAGCCTATTGCTCTTAGGCCACAAACCTGTATAGCATATTACCATACTGTTTACTGTAGGCAATGGTATTTGTGTATCTAAATACATCTAAAGGTATAGAAAAGATACAATAAAATTGTGATACAGGCCAGATGCGGTGGCTCACGCCCTGCAATCACAGCACTTTGGGATGCCGAGGCGGGTGGATCACGAGGTCAAGAGATCGAGACCATCCTGGGCTACATGGTGAAACCTCGTCTCTACTAAAAATGCAAAAATTAGCTGGACATGGTGATGCGTGCCTGTAATCCCAGCTACTCAGGAGGCTGAGAATCGGTTGAACCCGGGAGGCAGAGGTTGCAGTGAGCCAAGATCATGCCACTGTACTCCAGCCTGGTGACAGAGTGAGACTCCCTCTCAAAAAAAAAGGAAATATGGTATAAAGATAAATGGTATACCTGCACAGGGCACTTAACATGAATGGAACTTATAAGACTGGAAGTGGCTCTGGGTGAGTAGTGAGTGAATGTGAAGGCCTAGGACGTGACTGCATACTTTTATATAACTGGCAGCACAGTAGGTTTGTTTACACAACATCACTACAGATGCACGAGTGATGCCTTGTGTGACAAACTTATGACAACTGTGATGTCAGTAGGTGACAGGAAATTTTGAGCTCCATTATCATCTTAAGAGACCATCATTGTATATGTGCCCCATTGTTGACCAAAATGTTAGTAGCACATGAGTGTGCATTGTTTGCTTTATTCTTCTCTGTAAATTGGGGACAACAATACCTGCCTCATTAGGTTACTATGAAGAGTTAATGAAGAGCACTTAGAAAACAGAGCCTGTTAGGGAGCAAAAACTCATAAATGTTAGTTATTATCATTGTTGTTAAAATTGTGTCGTTCTGATTTCTTTTTTTTTTTTTTGAGACGGAATCTCACTCTGTCGCCCAGGCTGGAGTGCAGTGGCGTGATCTCGGCTCACTGCAAGCTCCGCATCCCAGGTTCACGCCATTCTCCCGCCTCAGCCTCCCGAGTAGCTGGGACTATAAGCACCTGCCATCACACCTGGCTAATTTTTTGTATTTTTAGTAGAGATGGGGTTTCACCATGTTAGCCAGGATGGTCTCGACCTCCTGACCTCCTGCCTCAGTCTCCCAAGTAGCTGGGATTACAAGCACCTGCCATCACACCTGGCTAATTTTTGTATTTTTTAGTAGAGACCAGGTTTCACCATGTTAGCCAGGATGGTCTTGATCTCCTGACCTCGTGATCCGCCCGTCTTGGCCTCCCAAAGTGCTGGGATTACAGGCGTGAGCCACTACACTCAGCCTCTGATTTCTTATAAACCTGAGACCAGTAGAAACCAGATTGCTAGATTCTTTTTTTTTTCTTTTTTTTGGAGACAGTCTTACCCTGTTGCCCAGGCTGGAGTGCAGCGCGGTCTCGGCTCACTGCAAGCTCTGCCTCCTGTGTTCATGCCATTCTCCTGCCTCAGCCACCTGAGTAGCTGGGACTACAGGCGCCCGCCACCTCGCCCGGCTAGTTTTTTGTATTTTTTAGTAGAGACAGGGTTTCACCATGTTGGCCAGGCTGGTCTTGAACTTCTAACCTGGGATTAAAGGCCTAAGCCACCGCACCCAGCATGATGAGTCTTTATTCTTCAAAGCAGAGGGAACGGATCCTAGAAAAATAGAGACGAGGCCAAGCATGGTAGCTCACACCTGTAATCCCAGCACTTTGGGAGGCCATGCGGGTGAATCACAAGGTCAGGAGTTCAAGACCAGCCGGGCCAACATGGTGAAACACCATCTCTACTAAAATAAAAAGAAATTAGCTGGATGTCTTGGTGGGTGCCTATAATCCCAGCTACTTGGGAGGCTGAGGCAGGAGAATCGCTTGAACCCGGGAGGCAGAGGTTGCAGTGAACTGAGGTCACGCCACTGCACTCCAGCCCAAGTAACAGTGTGAGACTCTGTCTCAAAAAAAAAAAGAAAAAAAAAAACAAAAGGACGAGACAACCAGTACAGTACTTACAGGGCTATTATGATTAAATGAGAGACTAGCTGTGAGGTGATTGGTATAGTGCTGTGCTTAATACAAACTATCATTTTATTATACGGGTTGAGTGTTTCTAATCTGAAAATTCAAAATTAGAAATGCTCTACAATCTGAAACTTTTTTGAGCACCGACCTGATGCTCAAAGGAAGTGCTTATTGGAGCATTATGGGTGTTAGATTTTTGGGTTAGGAATATTCAAACAGTAAGTACATAAAATGCAAATAGTCCAAAAAAAAAAATCTGAAATCTGAAACATTTTTGGTCCTAAGCAAGCATTTTGCAAAGGGATACTCAACCTGGAGTACGTTCTTTGTCATTATTTTAAGTAGCTAATATATTGTGGTATAGATTGAGGTGGTATTATAGCAAATTCGATTGTATTATTAAAAAGCATATTTATATTTTGAGAGCTTAGGATTATTGGAGAGAATAAAACAGTGAAGCTTTGGTGTTATGAGGGAATTTTAGAAAAGTGCAGTCTTTCAGTTCATGCTCTTTCATTTTTCACTCCCTCAGGTTAAAGCTGAAGCTCAACAAAGATATAGTGATCTCTGTGGGCGTTTATAATCTGGTCCAGAAGGCTCTCAAGCCTCCTCCAATAAAGCTGTATCGGGAAACAAATGAACCAGTGAAAACCAAGACCCGGACCTTTAATACGAGTACAGGTGGTTTGCTTCTGCCTAGCGATACCAAGAGGTCTCAGGTAGGTAGAGATGCCTTTTGTTGTTGTTGTCTTTGAGACCGGGTCTCATTGTGTCGCCCATGCTGGAGTGCAGTGGGATAAGCATGACTCACTACAGCCTTGACCTCCTGGGCTCAAATGATCCTTTTGTCTCAGCCTCCCAAGTAGCTGGGATCACAGGCGTGTGACATCACACCCAGCTAATTTATTTTTTAAGAGACTGGGTCAACTGGGCACAGTGGCTCACGTCTGTAATCCCAGCACTTTGGGAGGCCAAGGTGGGTGGATTATCTGAGGTCGGGAGTTCAAGACCAGCCTGACCAACATGGAGAAACCCCATCTCTACTAAAAATACAAAATGAGCTGGGTATGGTGGTGCGTGCCTGTAATCCTAGTTACTCAGGAGGCTGAGGCAGGAGCATCGCTTGAACCTGGGAGGCAGAGGTTGCGGTGAGCTGAGATCACGCCATTGCACTCCAGCCTGGGCAGCAAGAGCATAACTCTGTCTCAGAATAAAAGAGGCAGTGTCTCACTATGTTGGTGTCAAACTCCTGGTCTTAAGTAATCCTCCCACTTTGACTTCCCAAAGTGCTGGGGTGCTGGGATTAAAGACATTAGCCACTGTGCCCGGCCTTTATTTATTTATTTATATTTATTTATTTATTTATTTTAAGAGATGAGAGCTCACTATGTTGCTCAGGCTGGCCTTGAACTCCTAGGCTCAAGCAGTACTCCTGCTTCAGCCTCCTAAAGTGCTGGGATTATAGATGTGAACCACCACACCTAACCCAAGATGCTTTCTTACTGAATTTTCTCCCGCTGAAGAGTTAACAAGGAGGAGAGACATTGATCAGGCTGACCAGTTAAATAACTTTCATATGTGCATCTTTCCTTTTCTTCCCCTTCCCTTTTCTTTCTCCCCTCCCCTCCC
>NW_012115588.1:360843-376138 GCF_000951035.1 Colobus angolensis palliatus
CCCCTCCCCTCCCATCCGCTCCACTCCCCTCCCTCCCCTTTTTTGTTTCTCAAGTGAAGCAATGGGAGTGGAAAAGGAACAAAGAAATCTGTAACTGGTTGTGATCAATTAGTTGTAAACACCACCACACTTGAATGAACCATGTGCATCTTCTTGCTAACCTGTTAAAACACAAAGACTTAGCTCTTTGGGACTGTGGCGTCTGGATCAGTGATATTTTGATAGCTAGAAAGTTAAACTGGGCCAGTGTCTGAAAGAGATATCAGTGAAAACCTCACTCCTTCATCACTCAGACTGATGCTGTCAGTCTAACAGTCTTGCCTCAGGTACAATAGCATAAAATACTCTACAGTTAATTAGGGAGATGAGGAGTTAGGGAAAGTATGAAGTGTGACATGAACTCGTTTTTTTAGGGAGATAATTTATTTTTGCTAGTGATATTTTTCCTGTGCCTTGGGATGGCATACATTTCCCTTTCTGCATCTGAAAGACGCAGG
Organism: Colobus angolensis palliatus; assembly: GCF_000951035.1. Classification (NCBI taxonomy): domain Eukaryota; kingdom Metazoa; phylum Chordata; class Mammalia; order Primates; family Cercopithecidae; genus Colobus; species Colobus angolensis. The sequence continues at coordinate 361,341 of NW_012115588.1, forward strand.
ACACAGAACATTGTCTTTCCTCATCCTCTTACCTTTGCTCAGTGTATAGAGAGATTTAACATTGAAAGTTAAAATTGAATGAGTCATCCTTCCTTTATGCAAAATGTGGAAGAATCTGAGATTTTACATAAGTTTAGGGCCTATAAGATGACTAAAATACTAGTTTTGATTCAACCCATGAGCACAAATTTCAAGCCAGAGAGTTTTGCCCTACTCTTTGAAGGAGAAAGAGACAAGAAATTTTCTCTTCCGTTTTGGAAGTAACTAATTTTTTATATTGATTTATTCATAGGCAGTAGATCTCTGGTCACTGAGTTTCTTTCTTGATCCGGTATGTTTGAAAAAACCTTGAGTTCTTCTTTTGTTCATAAAACCCAAATTTGAATCTGGTACTAAGCTGTTATTAATCACATATCCAGGATCAAATACAGACATCATTGGATACGGTGGCTCATGCACTTTGGGAGGCTGAAACAGGAGGATCACTTGAACCCAGGAGTTTGAGATCACCCTGGGCATCATAGCGAGACCCTGTCTCTAAAAAAAAACTAAAAATTAGCCAGGCGTGGTGGTGCACAGCCTGGGGAAGAGTACAAAAAAAAAAAAGTTATATATGTATGTATGTGTGTGTGTGTGTATCTCTCTCTCTCTCTCTCTCTCCAAACAATACAAATAATAATCTTTGCAGTAGCGCCATCATGGTTCACTGTAGCCTCAACCTCTTGGATTCAGTTGATCCTCCCACCTTAGCCACCTGGGTGGCTGGGACTGCAGGCTCATGCCACCACACCTGGCTAATTTTTTTTTTTTGGTAGAGATAGGATCTCACCATGTTACCCACGCTGGTCTTGAATTCCTGGGCTCAAATGATCCAGCCTCCTTGGCTTTGCAAAGTATTCGGATTACAGGCATGAGCCACTGCGCCCTGCCTTGGAAGTAGAACTTACATGTGTGTGTCTCTGCCTATCACATTGAGACCTAGCACAGTACCTGACATAGGTCCTCTCATTTAATAAGTAGATGTGGTTTGGGCTGGGCATAGTGGCTTACGCCTGTAATCCCAGCTATTCAGGAGGCTGAGGCAGGAGAATCACTTGAACCTGGGAGGCAGAGGTTGCAGTGAGCCGAGATCATGCCACTGCATGCCAGTGACATTGTGACAGAGACTGCATCTCAAATAATAATAATAATAATAAATAAATAGGTTTAAGTATGCTTTGTGTGTCAGGGATGGTGCTGGGAGGTCAGTTCATTTTTTTTTTTTTCTTTTTTTTGGGTTGGGGGAATAGAGTTGCTCTGGTACCCAGGCTGCAGTACAGTGGCACCATCTTGGCATACTGCATCCTCGAACTCTTGGGCTCAAGCGATCCTCCAGCCTTGGCCTCCCAAGTATCTGGGACCACAGGTGTGTACCGCTGTGCCCAGCTTTTAATTTTTTTATACAGATAGGGTCTTGCCATGTTGTCCAGGCTGGTCTTGAACTCCTGGGCTCAAACAGTCTTGCCTCAGCCTTTCAAAGTGCTGGGATTACAGGCATGAGGCACTGCACCCAGCCTATTTTATTGTTTTTGCAAAGAGGAGCTCACTCTGTTGCCCAGGTTGGAGTGCAGTGGCTATTCATAAACACAATCCCACTCTAAAACAGTTTAAACATCTACCTCTTAGGATTGTTACAGAAGATAAAGTAGTTGACATGTAAAGTACCTACAGTCACTCAATAAATGTAAATTCCCTGTTGGAGAAGGAGGATATGCCAGGTGAGCCATCTTCCTGCTCCTTGGAAGAGAGCTGATTTTAACTTTGCTAGTGTCATCGTCTTACAGTTATTTTGCATCTCCATGTAGCCTTCCCATGTGATCCTTGTTCTTCTCCTTCAGATATATGGGAGTCGTCAGATTATACTGGAGAAAGAGGAAACAGAAGAGCTAAAACGATTTGATGATCCAGGTTTGATGCTCATGGGTTTCAAGCCGTTGGTACTGCTGAAGAAACACCATTACCTGAGGCCCTCCCTGTTCGTGTACCCAGAGGAGTCGTTGGTGATTGGTAAGTAGCGTGGACCACGGATGAGTGACTCTAACACACAGTGCAGTTTATGGAGCAGCGCTTTGTAAATGGGCACTGCTTGGACACCGTATAGGAGATGTTAATAGAGTATGTTGAAAGTGTTTCAATCTCTGCCTGGTGCAGTGGCTCATGCCTGTAATCCTAGCACTTTGGAAGGCCAAGGCAGATGGATCACCTGAGGTCAAGACGAGCCTGGCCAACATGGTGAAACCTCGTCTCTACTAAAAATACAAAATTTAGCCAGACCTGGTGGCTTGTGCCTGTGATCCCAGCTACCTGGGAGGCTGAGGCACGAAAATCACTTGAACCTGAGAGACAGGTTGTAGTGAGCTGAGATCACACCACTGCATTCCAGCCTGGGCGATAGAGTGAGACTGTCTCAAAAAAAAAAGTGTTTAAAGCTCAAATTTTGGAAATGTGGGAATAAAGAAAGTTAAACAGATTTCTTTTTTTTTTTTTGGAGATGGAGTTTTACTCTTGTCACCCAGAGTGGAGTGCAATTGTGCAATTTCGGCTCACTGCAACATCCGCCTCACGGATGAGGACTGTCGAATTTAGCTTTATAAATTTTTTTTTTAATTTACTTTTTATTTATTTATTTATTTTTGAGACAGAGTCTCGCCCTGTCACCCAGGCTGGAGTACAATGGCGCGATCTCGGCTCACTGCAACCTCCGCCCCCCTGGTTCAAACGATTCTTCTTCCTCAGCCTCTCGAGTAGCTGGGATTACAGGAACCCTCTACCATGTGTAGCTAATTTTTGTATTTTTAGTATAGATGGGGTTTCACCTTTTTGACCAGTCTGGTCTCGAACTCGACCTCGTGATTCACCCATCTCGGCCTCCCAAAGTGCTGAGATTATAGGTGTGAGCCACTGTGCCCGGCCTTATTTATATTTTTATTTTTTTTGTTGTTGTTGCCCAGGCTGGCCCAGGCTGGAGTGAAGTGGTACAGTCTCGGCTCACTGCAACCTCCGTCCCATGGGTTCAAGCGACTCTCCTGCCTGAGCCTCCCAAGTAGCTGGGATTACAGGTGCACGCCACCATGCCCGGCTAAATTCTGTATTTTTAGTAGAGGTGGGGTTTCACCATGTTGGCCAGGCTTGTCTCGAACTCCTGACCTTAGGTGATCCACCCGCCTTGGCCTCTCTCAGTGCTGGGATTACAGGCATGAGCCACCACGTCCAGCCTGGAATTTAGCTTTTTAAAAACAGTTTCCCATGTAATTCTTTGAAGCATCAGATAAGAGAGCAAAAAGCAAACAAAACCAAAATAAGCCCACAACTTTTTCTCTAGTGTTGGAAATTAAAGAGGATGTGAACATTGCTGTTGTGTTTATTTGTGCAGTCTAGACCCTTTCTTCCTCTGAGCTACAGCTCATGAACACCCCAAATTTGACTTAATTGGTTTTCATTAGTAACTGTGGTCATGTCATTAACCTAGTGTCAGTAAAAGTGAATTGACATTAATAATTTACTTTTTTTTTTGGAGACAATCTCACTGTGTCACCCAGGCTGGAGTCCAGTGGCACCATCTTGGCTCACTGTAGCCTCAAGCTCCCAGGCTCGGGTGATTCTCCCACCTCAGCCTCTCGAGCAACTGAGACTACAGGCCCACACCACCACGTCCAGCTAATCTTTTGTATTTTTAGTAGAGACAGGGTTTTGTTGTGTTGGGCAGGCTGGTCTCGAACTCCTGGGCTCAAGCAATCCACCTGTCTTGGCCTCCCAGAGTGCTGGGACTGTAAGCGTGAGCCACCTCACCTGGCCAATAATTCACTTTCTGTTTGTTTGTTTGTTTGTTTTGAAACAGTCTTGCTCTGTTGTCCAGGCTGGAGTGCAGTGGTGAGGTCTTGGCGCAAGCTCCACCTCCTGGGTTCAAGCGATTCTTCTGCCTCAGCCTCCCAAGTAGCTAGGACTACAGGCACGCACCACCATGCCCAGCTAATTTTTGTATTTTTAGTAGAGACGGGGTTTCGCCATATTGGCCAGGTTGGTCTCAAACTCCTGACCTCGTGATCCGCCCGCCTGTACCTCCCAAAGTGTTGGGATTACAGGCATGAGCCACCATGCCCGGCCATCATTCCCTTTCTTAAGTGGAATGTTTGGGGCTTCTAAACCTCTTACTCCTTTTAAAAATTTTCCTTTCTATGTCTCTGCTGCCCCCGTTTTCCCCTCAGCTGGGGGTCCTCCAACCCTTACCTGTTGAGATATTATAAGCCCTTTAAAGGCTTGGTGTGGTGGCTCATGCCTGTAATCCCAACACTTTGGGAGGCTGAGGCTGGAGGATCAGTTGAGCCCAGGAGTTGGAGACCAGCGAGGGTTACTTAGAGAGACCTTGTCTCTACAAAAACTTTCAAAACTAGCTGGGTGTGGTGGTGCATGACTGTAGGCCCAGTTATTCAGGAAGCAGAGGTGGGAAGCTTGCTTGAACTAGGGAGGTCAAGGCTGCAGTGAGTTGTGATTGCAGCACTGCATTCTATCCTGGGTGACAGAGCGAGACCCTGTCTCGAATAAATAAATAATAAAATAAGCCCTTTAAAGAAAATGGAAGAGAAACTGTAGGGCTAAAAGAGAAGAAAGGAGGAAACCTTTTTAGGAGGCCGGTCACTGGGCTTTTTGTTTTCTAGGGAGCTCAACCCTGTTCAGTGCTCTGCTCATCAAGTGTCTGGAGAAGGAGGTTGCAGCATTGTGCAGATACACACCCCGCAGGAACATCCCTCCTTATTTTGTGGCTTTGGTGCCACAGGACGAAGAGTTGGATGACCAGAAAATTCAGGTGACTCCTCCAGGTATGTGGCAGACATATTTCCAGGGTTTCTGAACCTTGCCCATACTTTGGAATCATCCATGGGCTCCTAATGCAGACCTACTGAACCATAGTCTCTGGGAATGGGGCTTAAAAATGTTTATTTTTAAGCTTTCTTGGGTGAATTTAATGCACAGACAGGTGAGGCCACTAAATATGGTTATGGGGTGCACAGCATGCGCAGTCATACAAGGCTGATCTGCAGCTGGGATAGAAAACTGTCTGCTTAGGGGACTGTTTGCAGGTTACTGACAGAAGTTCTTGGGACCTCACTGCCGACGCCTTTCTCTCCAAAGCCATTGTTTGGCACCCTTGTAATGTCTAATGTTTGGTTTAGTTCCTGTACAAACCAACCATGGGGTTTGCCAAGATAGGTATAGCGGAAAGACCATGGATTTTAAAGTCAGATTTGACTTTATCTTGTGCTTATGTGTCTGGAAGCCTGCTTGCTTTTGTTTTGGTCCCATCTCTGCTGCTTGTTAGCTGGTCAACGTGGGCAAGTAATTTAACCTTTCTATTTAATATTTCTTTTTTTTTTTTTTTTTTTTTGAGACGGAGTCTCGCTCTGTCGCCCAGGCTGGAGTGCAGTGGCCAGATCTCAGCTCACTGCAAGCTCCGCCTCCCGGGTTCACGCCATTCTCCTGCCTCAGCCTCCCGAGTAGCTGGGACTACAGGCGCCCGCCACCTCGTCCGGCTAGTTTTTTGTATTTTTTAGTAGAGACGGGGTTTCACGGTGTTAGCCAGGATGGTCTCGATCTCCTGACCTCGTGATCCGCCCGTCTCGGCCTCCCAAAGTGCTGGGATTACAGGCTTGAGCCACCGCGCCCGGCCTTAATATTTCTTAACTACAAAGATGGGCGTTCTGGAGCACCTTTCCCTTGGGGTGGTTTTACATTTAAGATGAGTTACTGTAGTTTTAACTTTGATCCTCAGCATGTTCAGGAGTGCTCAGTTACTAAGCTATTATCTCTCGGCTCCAAATTCACCCTTTTATGCTCTGCACTGCTGAGGCTGAGATGATCCAGACCTAATTTCATCTTTCACAGCTGGCTCTCAGGCTGTGTCTATAGTGGGTGCTAGAGGGAGACCAAAGGGCAGAGGAGAGGTGAGGGACTTGCTTCTTCCTGTTTGCTCAGTGTGGTCAGCATTGTTAAAGGCTTTCACCTGGTAGCAGCAGTTAGTTACAGGGCCTAGATTTTTTAGTCCTTCCAGAACCAGCCAGTAATTGAACTAAAATCAGCCTGTTAACCCTTACCTGTTTCATTTATCATGTGGTAGAGGGTAAGGAAGAAAGGGGCGAGGGTGAAGCTCAGTGGAGGCCCCCATGGAGCTAGGATTTAGCCCTCCAGGGAGGAGGCACTGTCCAGCTAGCTCTGGATGTATCAAAAAAGCTAGAGACTGGAACCAACTGCTGCCAGGTAAAGGGTCTCTGCTGGGGCAGTACCGACAGGAACAGTAAATACAGGAGGGCCACAACCACAGTTTTGCTTTCTGCAATTTCAGTTACCCATAGTCAACCATGGTCCAAAAATTTTAAATGGAAAATTCCAGAAAAACTTTAAAAGCACAGTCCCACCTGGGGCAGGAATCATCCATTTGTTAAGCATCTTCCCACTGTAAATGCTACCCACAGGTTAGTCACTTAGTAGCTGTCTTGGTTATCAGATTGACTGTCAAGGTGTAATACGTATTACAGTGCTTGTGTTCAGGTCACCTTATTTAATAATGGCCCCAAAGCACAAGTGTGGTGCTAGCAATTTGGATATACTAAAGAGAAAGTCATAAAGTGCTTCTTTTAAATGAAAAGATGAGAGATGTTGACTTGAATGAAGAAAAAAAGATCATATACTGAGGTTGCTAAGATATACGGTAAGAAGGAGTCTTCTATCCACAAAATTGTTAGGAAGGAAAAAGAAATTTCATCTTAGTGGCCAGGCATGGTGGCTCACGCCTATAATCCCAGCACTTTGGGAGGCCTAGCCAAGTGGATCACGAGGTCAGGAGATTGAGACCATCCTGGCTAACATGGTGAAACCCCGTCTCTACTAAAAGTACAAAAAATTAGCCGGGTGTGGTGGCGGTCGCCTGTAGTCCCAGCTACTCTGGAGGCAGAGGCAGGAGAATGGCGTGAACCCGGGAGGTGGAACTTGCAGTGAGCCTAGATCACGCCACTGCACTCTAACCTGGGTGACAGAGCAAGACTGTCTCAAAAAAAAAAAAAAAAAAAGAAATTCATCTTAGTTTTTTTCCTTCCTTTTTTTACATAAATTGAGACAAGGTTTCACTGTGTTGCCCAGGCTGGTCTCGAACTCCTGAGCTGAAGTGATCGTCCTGCTTCAGCCTCCCAAGTGCTGTGCTTGCCGACATGAGCCACCATGCCTGGCCCAAGCTGGTTTTGCTCTTGCACCTCAAACTGTAAAAGTTACTGCCACAGTACATGAGAAGTGCTTAGTTAAAATAGAAAAGGAGGCCAGGCACCGTGGCTAATGCCTATAATCCTAGCACTTTGGGAGGCTGAGGCAGATGGATCACTTGAGCCCAGGAGTTTGAGACCAGCCTGAGAAATATGGTGAAACTCCTTCTCTGCAAAAAATACAAAAAATTAGCCAGGTGTGGTGGTGTTCACCTGTAGTTTGGATACTTAATAGGCTACTTGAGTCTGAGAGGTAGAGGCTACGGTAAGCTGTGATCACACCACTACATTCCAGCCTGGGTAATAGCAAGACCCTGTCTCAAAAAAAAAAAAAAAAAAATGAAGGCTGGGCGCTGTGGCTCACGCCTGTAATCGCAGTCCTTTGGGAGGCCGAGGTGGGCAGATCCCCTGAGATCAGGAGTTTGAGACCATCCTGACCAACATGGCGAAACCCCGTCTCTACTAAAAGTACAAAAATTAGCCGGGTGTGGTGGCGCATACCTGTAATCCCAGCTATTCAGGAGGCTGAGGCAGGAGAACCGCTTGAACCTGGGAGGTGGAGGTTGCAGCGAGCCGAGATTGTGCCACTGCACTCCAGTCTGGGCGACAAGAGTGAAACTCCATCTCAAAAAAAGGAAAAGAAAAAGAAAACATTAAATATTAGATGTATGAATGTACAACTTGGACAGAAACATGTTTCAATTGATGGCAGTCAGGTTTGGTACTGTCGGAGGTTTCAGGTATCCTCCGGGGTTCTTCAAACATATTCCCCAGGGATAAGGGATCTACTGTATACAGGAAGGGGCACCCCTCCTCCCTTGCAGTCCTCTGGAAAATGCAGAGGGAGTCTGTTAGGCAGATAATAACAAAAACCAGCTGGTGAAGTTCGAGAAATAGGGCCTACAGGGCCCCGGCCCCAGCACCGCAGGACATAGAAGGAGGAGTTTGGAGCTGAGAAACAAGTGACTGCAACACTTGAAGTCAAATCAAAGAAAATTTATCTCCCTTCTTCAGGCTTCCAGCTGGTCTTTTTACCCTTTGCTGATGATAAAAGGAAGATGCCCTTTACTGAAAAAATCATGGCAACTCCAGAGCAGGTGGACAAGATGAAGGCTATCGTTGAGAAGCTTCGCTTCACATACAGGTGAGTCAATCTCAGGCCTTCTGGAACTGCCTCGGGAGTTGAAAGTCTTACTAGAAATTTAGCTTGGGCATAGGCCAAGAGAATGGCACTACTCTTCAGCAAACTGACAGATTACTACTTGTTATTAATAGTTTTTTGAAAGCCATATAGATAATGGAAGCTTTTATTATATTGGAGACTCTGGGATTTTGTGGTTGCTGTGTTGTGCTATACTTAGCCAGATTAGTTGGTTGAACAAATTCAAAAAAATAGCGGGATTCTTAGTCGCCCTTCTCCTTGCTTGTGTGTGTTATTCCACAATGAGCAAAAATAAGTAAATCTGGTTTAAATTGTTACAGGCTAAAAAAAATGATTAATTCAAGTCATTCTCTCTCACATATATAATAGACCACCTCTCAAAGCCTGCATAATGGCACACTAAACATAATTTTTTTCACATAACATTTTTAAAAAATTTTAATTATTATTATTTTGAGACAGGGTCTCTGTCACCCAGGTTTGAGTGCAGTGGTGTTATCATAGCTCACTGCAGCCTTGACCTCCCTGGGCTCAGGTGATTCTCACATCTCAGACTCCAGAGTAGCTGGGACCATAGCCTTGCACCACCACGCCTGGCTAATTTTTGTATTTTTTGTAGAGATGGGGTTTCACCATGTTGCCCAGCTGGTCTCAAACTCCTGTGCTCAAACCATCCGCCCGCCTCAGCTTCTCAAAGTGCTGGATTACAGGCGTGAGCCACGGTGCCCAGTCAGGTTTGCTTTTTAAATTGACTTGAGACGAAGTCTGGCTCTGCCATCTGGGCTGGGGTACAGTGGCATGGTCATGGCTCACTGCAGCCTCGATCTCCTGGACTCAAGCAGTCTTCCTACCTAAGCCTTCTGAGTAGCTGGGACCACAGGCGTACACCAGCATGCCTGGCTGATTTTTTTTTTAATTTTTTGTAGAGACAGGGTCTCACCATGTTGCCCAAGCTGGTCTTGAACTGCTGGACTTAAACATTCCGCCTACCTTGGCCTACCAAAGTGCTGGGATTACAGGCATGACCTACTGCACCTGACCTCAACTGTTTTACTTGGGGTGTTTTTCTCAGCTAACCCCGGACCTGTAGTATCTCAGGTGGTTTTATTTATTCTTATTTTTTCAGTGTTTAAATTGTCATGTTTCAATTGAGTTATATTATTGTTTTAACAGAAGTGACAGCTTTGAGAACCCCGTGCTGCAGCAGCACTTCAGGAACCTGGAGGCCTTGGCTTTGGATTTGATGGAGCCGGAACAAGCAGTGGACCTGACATGTAAGGAGTTTGAATCGAGTAGTTCTTTTCATGGGAGGCTTTCTTACTGGTTCCACTCTGAACCAGTAATTTAGGTGCATTTCCCAGTACTCTTTAAACACTTAACCTCATTGCCCAGACCCCCTGTTTTTGGGAGCTTTTCTAGACCAGCTTAAACAGCCAGGGAACAGATTTGACTGGTTCTGTAGTGAGAGGAGGAGAGTGCCAGGCTCCTGAGACTGCCTCTGAACTAAGCCACTCTGTGACTACCTACTAGTGAAAGTTAAAAAATAATGTAAGAGGCCCAGCATGGTGGGGCTCAAACCTGTAATCCCAGCACTTTGGGAGGCTGAGGCAGGTGGATCACGAGGTCAAGAGATTGAGACCATCCTGGCCAACATGGTGAAACTCTAGCTCTACTAAAAATGAAAAAAATTAGCTGGTTGTGGTGGCGTGGGCCTGTAGTCCCAGCTACTTGGGAGGCTGAGACAGGGGGATCGGTTGAACCCAGGAGGTAGAGGTTGCAGTGAGCCGAGATCGCACCACTGCACTCCAGCCTGGTGACAGAGCGAGACGCCGTCTCAAAAAACAAAACAAACGAGCAAAAATAATACAAGAGGAAATGAGTGGTGGATTTGGGTTTAGAATCCAGTCACTCCCGGCCTACCTCTGCCTCCTGGGTTCAAGCTCTTCTCGTGCCTCAGTCTCCCGAGTAGTTGGCCCCCGCCCAGCTGATTTTTGTATTTTTAGTAGAGATAGGATTTCGCCATGATGGCCGGACTGGTCTCAGAATGATCTCTTTTACATTAGACAAAATAGCCCCAGTGTTAAAAGCGGAAGAGTTATTGGACCATTGTTACTGTGGTGCCTGCTTAGCTGTATCTGGTGGAAGAGAAATGTTTTGAGCGAAACGGCCCATTTCCTCCTTTCAGGCCTTAGGCAAATTCAGAAGTGGTGGCCTAGTGCCTAGCAAGGTAGTTTAGGGCACAGGCTTTGGAGGTGACTGATGTCTATTTTAATCTCAGCTCTGCTGCTTACTAAATTGAGTAGCTTTAGGGATATTACTTAATTCCTCTGAGACTTGGTTTCATTTTTGGTAAAATGTGGATAATGATATTGTTCTTACAAGGTGTTAACAAAATGTAGGCCCTGACACTCAGTAAGTGCTCAGAACACAACCATTCTCTTTAGTCCACAGCTATTCCATTCCCAGGGTCTCAACTCCTTACGTTCTGGCATCCAGCCCTATCAGTTCATGGAAAGTCCTGTTTTCTCTCCCTACTTTTATTTTCAAAACAGTTAGCTTGGCTGCCCTAATTTTTTTTTCTTTTTTTTTGAGACAGAGTCTTGCTGTGTTTTCCAGGCTGCAGGGCGGTGGTGTGATCTCGGCTCACTGCAACCTCTGCCTCCTGGGTTCAAGCAATTCTCCTGCGTCAGCATCCTGAGTAGCTGGGATTACAGGTGCTTGCCACCGCACCCAGCTAATTTTTTTTTGAGACGGAGTCTCGCTCTGTCGCCCAGGCTGGAGTACAGTGGCACGATTTCCGCTCACTGCAAGCCCCGCTTCCTGGGTTCACACCATTCTCCTGCCTCAGCCTCCCAAGTAGCTGGGACTACGGGCGCCTGCCACCACGCTCGGCTGATTTTTTCGTATTTTTAGTAGAGATGGGGTTTCACCGTGTTAGCCTGGATGGTCTCTGTCTCTTGACTTCTTGATCTGCCTGCCTCAGCCTCCCAAAGTGCTAGGATTACAGCATAAGCCACTGTGCCCAGCCTGCCCTTTTATTTCTTATAACCTAAATGACCCAGGTTTCTATCCTCAGCCCTATCTTCTCTGCCTTCTTGTTTTCTTATCCACTCCCAGAACCTCAGTTGCCACGTCATGGCCGTGACACCCAGGCCTACGTCTCCAGCCCTGTCCTTACTTCTAAACTCTTGGCTGGAACCTCCACCTACCTGGTCAGTGTCTACTGTAGGACCTGGATATCCTTCTGCTCAAACATCTGAACTTGACTCTTTCCTCTTTTACATCCCTCAGTCTTTTCTAATCAAATGCCTGTATATTTCCCTCTAACACCAATATATGCTTCTTTTTTAATATTTACTAAAGACTGGAAGTTGTTTTCCCACTCTCTTCTCAGCTTTGTGACACTGTACCACTAGGGTTTTCATCCTGTGCCGGTGGAAACCCTCCGACTCCTTTCCTGGACCTGCTTCCCTTCTTCCACAGGGCTGCTCTGAGGGACTGAGCCCCACCTTCCTCTCACATTCCACTTCTCCCCTGCTGCCCTCAGCAGGTTACACTGGCAGTTCTCAAAGCGTCATCCCTGGACTGGCAGCCTCAATGTCACCAGGGCATTTGTGAGAAATGCAAATTATTGAGCCCTCTCCCAAGCTGATTGAATCTGATGCTCAGGTTGGTGCCCAGAAACTTGTGGTTTTGTTTGTTGTTGTTGTTTTGAGACGGAGTCTCCCTCTGTCGCCCAGGCTGGAGTGCCGTGGCACGATATCAGCTCACTGCAAGCTCCGCCTCCTGGGTTCACTCCATTCTCCTGCCTCAGCCTCCCGAGTAGCTGGCACTACAGGCACCTGCCACCACGCCCGGCTAATTTTTTTGTATTTTTAGTAGAGACGGAGTTTCACCGTGTTAGCCAGGAGGATCTCAATCTCCTGACTCTGTTATCTGCCCGTCTTGCGTCTTGGCCTCCCAAAATGCTGGGATAACAGGTGTGAGCCACTGCGCCCGGCCAGAAACTTGTGTTTTAACAAGCCTTCCAGGCGGTTCTAAGACATGCCACTACTTTTTTTTTTTTTTTGGACACAGAGTCTGGCTCTGTCACCCAGGCTGGAATGCAGTGGTACAATCATAGCTCACTGCAACCTCCACTTCCTGGGCTCAAGGAATCCTCCCACCTCAACCTCCTGAGTACTGCAGGTGCATGCAACCATGCCCGGCTAATTTTTTTTTTTGTGGTAGAGAAGGTTTTGCATGTTGTGCAGGGTGGTCTTGAACATCTGGGCTCAAGCGATCTGCCTTCCCCAATCTCCCATAGTGCTAAGATTACAGGTGAGAATCACTTTGCCCAGCCCCCAAACATTATTTTTATTTTGAAGACAGGGTCTCACGCCACCACCCAGGCTGTAGTGCCATGATGCAATCATGGCTCACTGCAGCCTCGACCTCCCAGACCCAAAAGATGCTCCTACCTTCGTCTCCCAAGTAGCTGGGACCACAGCTTCGCACCACTGCACTCGGGTAATCATTACTTTTATTTATTTATTTATTTTTGAGACAGAGTCTAGCTCTGTTGCCCAGGTTGGAGTGCAGTGCTGCAATCATGGCTCACTGCCACCTCCACCTTCTGGGTTCAAGTGATTCTCCTGTCTCAGCCTCCTGAGTAGCTGGGATTACAGGTGCCTTCCACCATGCCCAGCTAATTTTTGTATTTTTGATAGAGATAGGGGTTTCACCATGTTGGCCAGGCTGGTCTTGAACTCCTGACCTCAGATGAACTCCAAGGTGGACACACCTTGGCCTCCCAAAGTGCTGGGATTACACACATGAGCCACCATGCCTGGCCACCACATTCTTATTAAAGAGTTGACTGGGACTGGGCGAGGTGGATCATGCCTGTAATCCCAGCACTTTGGGAGGCCGAGGCGGGCAGATCACCTGAAGCTGGGAGTTTGAGACCAGCCTGACCAACGTGAAGAAACCCCGTCTCTACTAAGATACAAAATTAGCCCGGCGTGGTGGCACATGCCTGTAATCCCAGCTACTCGGGAGGCTGGGGCAGGAGAATCGTTTGAACTCGGGAGGCAGAGGTTGCGGTGAGCCGAGATTGCACCACTGCACTCCAACTTGGACAACAAGAGCAAAACTCCATCTCAAAAATAAAAAAAAAAAACAGTTGATTGGGAATCCATGTCATGGATACACCAGAATTTATTAATTTTCCAGTCTTCTCATAGGTTGCATGACCTGGAAGAAGTTCCTTAACTCCATGTCTTAGTCCATGTTGTGCTGCCATTACCCAAAACTGGGTAATTTACAAAAAACAGAAATGTATTTGCTCTTGAGGCAGAAGGGCAAAAGGGAGTGAACTCTGTGTCTTCCTATGGCAGAAGAGGAGAGTGAATCCAATCCCTTACGCATTTTACAAGGGCTCTAATCCCATCTGTGAAGTCTTTACCCTGATGACTTAATCACCTCCTAAAAGGCCTCACTCCTTAATATTATTCTACTGGTAATTAAGTGTATTAGGCCGTTCTTGCTTTGTTATGAAGAGAAGTACAACCAGGCACAGTGGCTCACGCCTGTAATCCCAGCACTTCTTTGGGAGGCACGTGCCTGTAGTACTTGGGAGGCTGAGGCAGAAGGATCGCCTGTGCCCAGGAGATAGGGGTTACAGTGAGCTAAGACTGCGCCACTGCACTCCAGCCTGGGCGACAGAGAGAGACTCCGTCTCAAAAAAAAAAAAAAGGTTAAACTTACAAGGTTTGACAATATTGAGCATTGTGGGGATGTGGAGCAACTTGTATACATGCCAGGCATGAGTATAAAACATCACAAGTATGTCGGAAAACTGTGTGGCAGTTTTCCACCAATGCTAGCACACATACATTCTATTACCCAGCTAATCCTCTACTGTTCCCAACAGAAATGCATAGATACAGCCACCAAAGACATGGAGCCACCACGCCCAGCACTTCCTTTTTTTTTTTTTTCCAAGATGGGGGTCTCACTATATTGCCCAGGCTGGCCTTGAATTCCTGGGCTCAAGCAATCCTCCCTAAGTGCTGGGATTACAGGTGTCAGCCATGGTGCCCCACCAGGATATAAGGCATTTGTCAGATACATGTATTGTAAATATCATACCCCAGTTTTTGTTTGTTTGTTTGTTTTCTGAGATGGAATCTCACTCTGTTGCCCAGGCTGGAGTGCAGTGGCACGATCTTAGCTCACTGCAAACTCCGCCTCCCGGGTTCAAGCGATTCTCCTGCCTCAGCCTCCTGAGTAGCTGGGATTACAGGTGCGTGCCACCAAACCCGGCTAATTTTTGGGTTTTCAGTAGAGATGGGGTTTCGCCATGTTGC
>NW_012115588.1:376188-401713 GCF_000951035.1 Colobus angolensis palliatus
CAGGATGGTCTCGATCTCCTGACCTCGTGATCCGCCCGTCTCGGCCTCCCAAAGTGCTGGGATTACAGGCTTGAGCCACCGTGCCCGGCCAGTACTTTTAAAACTCTATAGATGATTCCCAGGTTGGGAGCCAGTGCTCTTGCAGAGGTTCCCATGATGTAGAACAGGAGGCTTCTGATGCAGCAGGAGCACAGTTGGGCTCCAGCATTGTGCCATCTTCTAGTTACACCAGCAACAGCTCCCCTCCATGCTTGGCAAATATGGGCATGTGAGCTGCCCATCTCATCACCCTTGCCCTTAATGTGACACAGCTCATGTCAGAAGCTTGATTTAACCATATAGTTGTAAGCTAACAAAAAAGGAAACAAAAATACGATCTTTCCTCCAAAGTTACCTTTTCCTGTCATACTTGCTCCCCCTGTTTCAGCCAGTCATCTCCCCATTCCACTCCTATTTTTCTTACGTTCTGGTATCCAGCTCTGTAATTTCAATTAAACAATAAATCCTATTGTATCAGTAAGTCCTGCCAGTTCTGTCACTTCTTATGTTTATGGGTCCTCTCACCCACACCCCACTTCACCTGTCTCTCTTACCCTCTTTCAGTTCACCCTCCACGCAGCTATCGGGGGGTTCTTTGGATAAGGCCTGATTTCTTGGCAGGCATTCAAGCTTCTATGACCTCACCATGCCCATCTTTCCCACCTCTCTACTGGCTCTGTCCTCCTTAACACCCTACCTTCCACAGCTATATGTCACCTACTGTTTGTCACCCGATGCCTTCTGCTTTTTATCTTTCACCATCCCTCCTGTGTTACAGTGTGCCTGTATGGTCGCTTCTTGCATGGTGTTGCCCAACTCCACTGCATCGTTTTTATCCACCTCCTCACTCTCACTGGGCTGTGAAGAGTGAAACCCCATCTCTACTAAAAATACAAAAAAATTAGCTGGGCGTGGTGGCGGGTGCCTATGGTCCCAGCTACTCAGGAGGCTGAGGCAGGAGAATGGCGTGAACCCGGGAGGCGGAGCTTGCAGTGAGCCGAGATTGCGCCACTGCACTCGAGCCTGGGTGACAGAGCGAGGCTCCGTCTCAAAAAAAATAAAAACTGGGGACAAATTTACCTATCCTATAGGTTGTTAGAAGGAGTAAATAGAGTAAATTTAAAGCATTTACAACAGTGCCTGGCGGTAGTATGTGTGATTACAGTAAATGCAGGTGTTGGAAGGTACTTGGTAAATGCTGGAAAGACCTTTCCCTAGACCCCTCCCACCCCAGCAGTTAGGTGCTCTGTCTTCTGGTTCTCAGAGAGTTGGAACTGGACAGCAAGCTGGGGCTCGTGACTCACCAGGCCACTCTTCTGTGTTTTGATTTTCTAGTGCCCAAGGTTGAAGCAATGAATAAAAGACTGGGCTCCTTGGTGGATGAGTTTAAGGAGCTTGTTTACCCACCAGATTACAATCCTGAAGGGAAAGTTACCAAGAGAAAACACGGTGAGGAGCTGAATGTGGACATGTGGGCTATTTTAAAAAATTGCTTTTATGATGGTCTTATCACAGTGGGCAGTATCCTTTCAGAAATATCTATTCACACTCTACTTAAAATGACTTTTATCCAAAAAACAGGCAATAACAAATGCTGGCAAGGATGTGGAGAAAAGGGAACCCTCACACAGTGTTGGTGGGAATGTAAATTAGTACAGCCACTATTATGGAGAGGAGTTTGGAGTTTCCTCAGAACGTAAAAAGTAGAGCTACCATATGATCCAGCATGCCATATGATCCAGTATATATCCAAAAGAAAGGAAATCAGTGTATCAAAGAGAGATGTGCACTCCCATGTTTATTGCAGCACCATTCACAGTAGTCAAGATTTAGAAGCAACCTGTGTGTATCAGCAGATGACTGGATAAAGAAAATGTGGTACACATACACAGTGGAGTACTATTCAGCCATAAAAAAGAATGAGATCCTGTCATTTGCAATAATATGTTAAGTAAGCCAGGCTCAGAAAGACAGATATTTGCATGTTCTCACTTATTTGTGGAATCTAAAAATCAAAACAATTGAATTCATGGAGATAGAGCATAGAAGGATGGTTACCAGAGGCTGAGAAGGGTAGTGGGTGGTGGGGCATTGGGGGGTTGGTGGGGATGGTTAAAATAGAATGATTAAGATCTATTTGGTAGTACAACAGAGTGACTATAGTCAGTAATTTAATTGTACATTTAAAAATAACTAAAGGAATACAATTGGAATGTTTGTAACATAAAAGACAAATGCTTGAGGGGATGGATACCCCCTTTGTGCTGATGTGATTATTTCACATTGCATGCCTGTATCAAAATACCTCATGTACCCCACAAATATATATACCTACTATGTACCCACAAAAATTAAAAATGAAAAAATTTTAGAAAAGAACTGTCTATACAACCATATGTATTTATACATACCAGCATACATATTTCAGCACAAAATGGAATAATAATCATTGTTTTCTAGTTTGCTATTTTTGATACTCAGCTATATATGTTGCACAGTTACTTATATCTGCACTTACCTATCTATCTCATTTTTTAAAAAATGAGGCTGCAGAGTAGTTCATTGGATAGATACACCAGGTTATTTAACCAGACCTGTATTGACAGGTGGATATGCTGCAGTGAACATGCTTTTCCATTGTGTACTTGTGTGAATAGATCCACAGGATACATTCTTGCAGTGAATTGCTTCCAAAACAGTGATAGATTTACCCTCTATCCAAGAAGGAGTGAGAATGTTTTCCTGTACTCTCACCCTTCCAGGACTTAATTTTTTAAATTTACAATAAAAATGATACAGAAGTTGGCCAGGTGCGGTGGCTCACACCTGTAATCCCAGCACTTTGGGAGGCCGAGGTGGGTGGATCATGAAGTCAGGAGTTCGAGACCAGCCTGGCCAACATAGTGAAACCTCATCTCTACTAAAAATACAAAAATTAGCCAGATGTGGTGGTGGGTGCCTGTAGTCCCAACTACCCGAGAGGCTGAGGCAGGAAAATCCCTTGAACCCGGGAGGCAGAGATTGCAGTGAGCGAGACCATGCCATTGCACTCCAGCCTCGGTGATAACAGCGAGACGCCGTCTCAAAAATGACACAGAAGTTATGTCCTTTTTTTTTTTTTTAAGACAGTCTTGCTCAGTCACCCAGGCTGGAGTCCAGTGACTCAATCACAGTTCACTGTAGCCTCAACCTCCTGGGCTTGAGTGATCCTCCAGCCTCAGCCTCCTGAGTAGCTGAGACTGCAGGTGCACACCACCATGGCTGGTTGATTTTATTTCTTGTAGAGCCAGGGTCTCACTATATTACCAAGGCTGGTCATGAACCTGTAAAAGATTTTCGAAGGAAGGAAGGAATGACTTACCCAGAGTGAGCAACAGTTTTGGGTAAACTGATGGCATTCACACTACTTGTAATTTCCTCCTAGGTGTGATCTGTGTTTTATTTTGCACTTTAAATGAAGCTGCCTTATCGAGATAAGTCTTCCCCATGGTGTCCTAGGCTGGCATTACAGCTTTATGGTTAATTGCAGCCCAGATTATATGAGGGCCCCCATGCCATGTAGCGGGATGCCACTTGTAGCATTTCCAGTCACTCCCTTCTGACCTTTTCCCCCAGATAATGATGGTTCTGGAAGCAAAAGGCCCAAGGTAGAGTATTCAGAAGAGGAGCTGAAGACCCACATCAGCAAGGGCACGCTGGGCAAGTTCACTGTGCCCATGCTGAAAGAAGCCTGCCGGGCTTACGGGCTGAAGAGTGGGCTGAAGAAGCAGGAGCTGCTGGAAGCCCTCACCAAGCACTTCCAGGACTGACCAGACACCGTGCGTCCAGCTGCCCTTCCACAGTGTGGCCAGGCTGCCTGGCCTTGTCCTTAGCCAGTTAAAATGTGTTTCTCCTGAGCTAGGAAGAGTCTACCCGACATAAGTTGAGGGACTTTATGTTTTTGAGGCTTTCTGTTGCCATGGTGATGGTGTAGCCCTCCCACTTTGCTGTTCCTTACTTTACTGCCTGAATAAAGAGCCCTAAGTTTGTACTATATACCGTTCTTTCGTGTGAAGGAGAAAGGTGTGTATGCCTTGCATCCAAAACTCACTGGCCGTCACTTAGCTTAATTTTCTCTTTCCTTGGGAACGCTCATCACCACAATGGAAACAAAACAAGTATCAGCAGGGAGGGTGAGAGTGACGGGTCAGGGCAGGTGAAGGTATTTGGGGAATAAGAAGCCCTAGCAGGATTATATTCTTATCCTCTGTCCTCTAGCTTGTTTTTCTTTAAATGTGTCATGTTAAGGTGTAATCAGATTTCTGAAGCAGTAAGAAGGTAACACTTTTAGTTCTGGGGCCATTTGGTTCCTGAGTAAACAGCAACTCCCTCTCATTGCATTCCTCTTAATGCGACATTAAGTCTTGCAAAAATATACCGATTTTCTGTTGCCATGAGAATTTGGGTTCCAGAATAAGTGAAATGAAGAGTTATTCCTCTTGTGTTTCGGGGGAGCTGTAGGAAGTTCAAGAAGATGAGGAAAGGTCCTAATATTTAAGGAAGGGGAAGAGGACAGGAGTGTCGTTTACCTTTTTTTCCTCTATTTCCCTGCTTTGTCCTCCCTGTCTTCTGAAGAATTATCCTGAAGGAAGGAAGGAGAGCATCTGGAATTGTTGATCTGCTTTTAGGAGGTGAGTAAGGGTTTGCAGGTCCTGTGTCCTTCAGGACTAGGATGAGCAGCACTTCGAGGAAGAGAGTGTAGGAGGTGCCCGATTACTCCTCTTAAGAGATTCTCAGCTTTGGATTCTTGGCTCTAAGCTTTATAGGTTTTTTTTTTTTTTTAACCTGTTTTTGCTTTTGTTTTTGTTTGAAAGGAGATACTGTATTTTTTTGTATTTCCTTACGTGTATGGGCAAGAGGGGAGATAATTCTCCCATTAGATGCTTAGAAATTGTTGAGAAATTGGACCATTGCCCTTAAATGGAGCAAGTTTGGAAACTGGATTCTACAGGGGGTTAATATACCAAGGTAGATTGGAATCACACTAGTCACAGCCAGTCACCTGCAATAGGAGGACAAGGAGTAGCCCCACTGAGCCCTTGGTATCCAACCCTGGATGCTGGAGCTAGTAAAGAGCAGCCCTGGAGTGAGCCCCAGGCTGGCTTTGCTGTGCACACTATGCCCAAGCCTATGCTCCGTTGCCTCTTACTTCCAAAATGGAGAGAATGAGAGTTCAGGGGTCAAACACCTACCAGAGCCAGGTAGCTGTGTGGATGTTAGACAAATCACCCGAGGTCTATGCTAAATAGCAGCAGAGTGTTATTTGTCTGTAAATGAATGATGCCTTCTCTGCCTGCTGAACCCCCCACCCAGGAGAGAAGAAATACCATGTTCCAGTGCAATTGGTTAGGCCTTTGGAAGCTCACGAGGCTGATTTAGCAAATTTACGTTTTAGTGCCATCATATATACAAGTGACCTTGGGCAGTTTATGAGGCATTTTTGAGTCTAAGCTTCCATGTTCTTATAATAACATCACATAGTGAAAATGAGAAAATACATAAAAGAACATGGCACTCTAGGTACAGTTGGCCTTCTGCATCTGCAGGCTGCACATCCATGGATTTAACCTACGTGGATCAAAAATATTTGGGGACCAGGCATGCTGGCTCACGCCTGTAATCCCAACACTAGGAGGCCAAGGCAGGCGGATAACGAGGTCAGGAGTTTGAGACCAGCCTGGCCAGCATGGTGAAACCCCATCTCTACTAAAAATACAAAAAATTATCCGAGCATGATGGCGTGCACCTGTAATCCCAGCTACTCGGGAGGCTAAGGCAGGAGAATCGCTTGAATCTGGGAGGCGGAGGTTGTAGTGAGCTGAGATCGCGCCATTGCACTCCAGCCTGGGCAACACAGTGAAACGCTGTCTTAAATAAATAATAAATAAATAAATAAATTAAAAAAAAAAAAAAACTTGGGGGAAAAAAATGAATGGTTGCGTCTGTACTCTTGCTCTTGTTGCCCAGGCTGGAGTGCAGTGGCACAGTCTTGGCTCCCTGCAACATCTGCCTCCTGGGTTCACACGATTCTCCCGCCTCAGCCTCTCCAGTACTGGGATTACAGGCACACACCACTGCGCCCGGCTAGTTTTTTATTTTTAGTAGAGACGGGGTTTCTCCGTGTTAGCCAGGCTGCTCTCGAAGTCTTGACCTTAGGTGACCTGCCACTGTGTTAGCCACTGTGCCTGGCCAGACTTTAATTTTGTCATTAGCCGACCAGGCGCGGTGGCTCACACCTGTAATCTCAGCACTTTGGGAGGCCGACGAGGGCGGATCACCTGAGGTCAGGAATTCAAGAGCAGCCTGGCCAACATGGTGAAACCCCGTTTCTATTACTAAAAATAAAAAAAATTAGCTGTGTGCGGTGGGAGCCTGTAATCCCAGCTACTCGGGAGGCTGAGGCAGGAGAATCACTTGAACCCGGGAGAAGGAGGTTACAGTGAGCCGAGATCACGCCACTGCACTCCAGTCTGGACGACAGAGCAAGACTCCGTCTCAACAACAAAATTGTCATTATTCCATAAATAATACAGTATGACAATTATTTACATAGCATTTACATTTTATTAGGTATCGTAAATTATCTAGAGTATTATTTAAAGTATCCGGGAGGCCGTGCGTAACTCATATGCAAATACTGCGTCATGTTACATCAGGGACTTGGGCATCCTCGGATTTGGGTATCTGCATGGAGTGCCGTGTGGCGCTTGGCTTCTACCGCGGCCATCGGGCTTCCATCCGCCAGGTGGCGATATAGCCGGCGCGGAGCGCGGACCTGAGCCTGCGCATGCGCGCCACGGAGGAGGTGGGCCGGGTTCCCGGACCTGGGAGCCATAAGCGGAAGGGTCTGGCGGGCTAAACTCAGCTGCACCTGGGTACCTTCTGGCCGCCGCAGCAGCTCGAGAACACGAATCCGTTTGGCCAAAAGTGAAACAAACACACGGATGCACATATGTCTGTTTACTTCTAGGCCAGGTGCAGAGGGAACGTCTGGAATGGCACTCATCGAAAGCTGCAGTTACGTGGGAAGATGAGCCTTTTACCTCTCAGCGTTTCCCCTTATGTAATGTCTTGTTTTAATGTCTTATTGAAAACCAGAAGAGGCCGGGCGTGGTGGCTCATGCCTGTAATCCCACCAGTTTGGGAGGCTGAGGAGGGCGGATCACCTGAGGTCAGGAGTTCCAGACCAGCCTGGCCAACATGGTAAAACCCCATCTCTACTAAAAGTACACAAGTTAGCTGGGCATGGTGGCATGTGTCTGTAATCCCAGCTACTCAGGAGGCTGAGGAAGGAGAATCATTTAAACCCGGGAGGCGGAGGTTGCAGTGAGCTGAGATTGATTGCTCCACTGCATTCCAACCTTGGCGACAGAGCGAGACTGTCTTAAAAAAAAAAAAAAAAAGAAGTAATGTGTTATTTAATGACAGAGATAAGTTCTGAAAAATGCATTGTTAGGGAGTTTCATCACTGTGTAAACACCATAGAGTATACTTTAAAAAACCGGCTGGGTGCAGTGGCTCACGCCTGTAATCCCAGCACTTTGGGAGGCCAAGGTGGGCGGATCAAGAGGTCAGGAGATCGAGACCATCCTGACCAACATGGGGAAACCCTGTCTCTACTAAGAATACAAAAATTAGCTGGGTGTGGTGTCGTGCTCCTGTAATTTCAGCTACTCAGGAAGCTGAGGCAGGAGAATCGCTTGAACCCAGGAGGCGGAGGTTGCAGTGAGCTGAGATTACACCACTGCACTCCAGCCTGGGCGACAGGGCGAGACTGTCTCAAACAAACAAAAACCCTAGATGGAATAGCCTACTATACATACACCTAGGCTAGAAACCTGTACTGTATGTTACTGAATACTGTAGGCAATTGTAACACAATGGCATCTGTGCATCTAAACATAGGAAAAGTACAGTAAAAACACAGTATTATAATCTTATGGGACCACTGTCATTTATGTGATCTGTCATTGACCAAAAACACTGAATGCACGACTGTGAAAAAGTAAGCACTGCATAAAATTCCACCATCCAAAAATATAAAACTGCTTCAGGGGTGGTAATAAGAACACTGGAGTAAGCTGGGAGAAATGACCAGCCCAGGATGCACAGAACAGGTGCAACTGGCCAAGGTGGCTCCCAGGTTCCCCCTGGTGTGCTTCTTGCTGGACCAGGGGTGTATGGGTCCAAGCTGGTGAAGAGGGGATCTATTCTCACTTGACCACTATGGTACCCAGTTATTTGCACCTTGGAAGACTTCTCAAGCTGAGGTATTAGGCTCTCAAGGGACTTATCTTTAAGATAGTAAGTAGAAGAGGCAAGTGAGGGGGCAGTGGCTTGAGTCACCAATACCAATCCTGCATGTGCCAAGGGTTACTAGAAACCCTGATTCTCCAACAATGATTCTCAATTGGGGGTGATTTTACTGCCGGGAGCATTTGACAAGGCCTGGAAACATTTTTTCATCGGGGGGGGGGGGGCTGCTACTGCCACCTAGTGGGTAGAGGCCAGTGATGCTACTAAACATGATACAACACAGCAAAGTCCCCACAAATTAACCAGCCCCAAATGTCAACAGCACAGAGGTTGAGAAAGCCAGTTCCAGTGACAGCAATGCCCCAGTTGAGTCTGTATGACGTTTTGAACTGCCAAGGCAGAAACTACCTGGTAGGAGGAGACAGTTCTTCCATAGCCTTCTGGTAAAAAAAGTCTAAGCTAACTGGCCAGGCGTGGTGGCTCACACCTGTAATCCCAGTGCTTTGCGGGGCTGAGATGGGTGGATGGATTACCTGATGTCAGGAGTTGAAGACCAGCCTGGTCAACATGGTGAAACCCCGTCTCTACTAAAAATACAAAATTTGCCGGGCGTGGTCGCGCATGCCTGTAATCCCAGCTACTTGGGAGGCTGAGGCAGGAGAATCACTTGAAGCCAGGAGGCAGAGGTTGCGGTGAGCTGAGATTGTGCCACTGCACTTCAGCCTAGGCAACAAGAGTGAATCTCTTTCACAAAGAAGGAAAAAAAAGTCTAAGCAGCTATCACCACTCTAGTAATACTAAGTATGTCTTCTTTCCAATTTTAGCCGGATACTTACTAAGAATCAGGCACTGCCATTCTGTCATCAAAATGGAATAGATTTTTTTATTAGGATGCTCACAAGAATGGAGAACACATGAACTAGCACTCTCCTCATGTGACAGAGAGTACATCTAACCCACAGGGTGGCAGGACACAGGGGAAGGGCTCTCAGAGCTGGTGCCAAGTGTCCACCAAAGAAAGTCCCATTCACCAGAGAGAGGTTGTTTCCTTGGACTCCATCATCTCTGTTACAGCTACCAGCCAGGTCTCCATGATCTTCCTGGAATCCTTCATGCCAGCACCAGTTCATGCTCTCTGACCTTGTCACTCCCGACTCTTTCAAGACCCAGGTCAACTGCCCCATGGCTCACAGGCCGCCTCTAGATTCCTGCAGCACATCTCTTTGGTATGCTGCTGCCCTGCCACCCTCAAGGCCATGGTTGGGGGTAGGGGGAGAACATCAACATCACATTACCAAAAGCAAACAGCAGGGGTACATGAGTAAATGACACTTGGGCATAGCCAAACAACCTCACAGAACACATGCTTCCTCCCTCAAATGATACACAATCGCCCAAATGCAAAGGAAACCCCTTGATCACTTTAACACATATGAATGATTCTGTGTGCCAGGCACAGGGATACTTAATGAATGGTGTTTAATTCCACCACACTTTGCACACAATAGGAAGCTAGTGGCTGAAAGCTGGAACCGGATCTCTATCCTGGCTCCATCAGCTTTCTCCTGGCTCTTTCTGCCTTTCAACGGTGCCACCACACTGCTTCTATCTGCTCTGAACACTTGTTCCAAAAAGGGAGGATAAAAGGATGAAGGATGGCAGAGGGAGGGAGGAAAGGAAGGGGGAAAACAACCCTATAAAACACAACAAAAACAAAAATCCAGAAACAAGATTTAGTACTACAACATTTTATAACAATACAGAGTAGCTGATAATACTACATGCTAACACAGACAATATGATACACGACCTCAGCGGGGCAGGGAGCACGTGGCAGAGGCCATAGGTTTAGACTAAGAGCCTTTCAATGGACTGCTGAATGGATTGGATCTGCTGTTTCAGCTGCGAGCCCTCTTTGATGGTGACAGAACAGGCGATGACAGGCCTGGAGACCCCACAGGCTCTTCCCAGGGCCTGCTTGGAGCGTACAAACACGTAGGGCACGTTCTTGTCTTCACACAGCAGTGGGAGGTGCAGAATGATCTCCAGTGGCTCGGCGTCTGCAGCCATCACGATGAACTCAGAGATGCCCCTGTTGAGGGTTTTGGTGGCTGTGGAGAGAAGGGCGTGAAGCTAACAGGTGATGTGGGCTTGGGTAGGGCAGCCACAACAAACTGGGAAGAATGCCTAGGCACACACAATTGTGTGTGTCCTAGACCGACCCTGGGATGTGATAGAGGATTCAAACATCAGTCAGTCATACACAATGGCCTTTTCTCAAGCTCTACATTAAACCCACCACTTATCCTTGAAACACGTCCTGAATCTGACCTTTTTTTTTTTTTTAATGAGATGGAGTCTTGTTCTGTCTCACAGCTGGAGTGCAGTGGTGCGATCTTGGCTCACTTCAACCTCCGCCTCGCGGGTTTAAGTGATTCTCCTGCCTCAGCCTCCCAAGTAGCTGGGATTACAGGCACGTGCCCCTAATTTTTGTATTTTTAGTAGAGACAGGGTTTCACCATGTTGTCCAGGCTGGTCTCGAACTCCTCACCTCAAGTGATCCACCCACCTTGGCCTCCCAAAGTACTGAGATTACAGGTATGAGCCACTGTGCCCAGCCTAATCTGGTAACTTTTTTCTTTCTTTCTTTTTTTTTTGAGATGGAGTCTCGCACTGTCGCCCGGGCTGGAGTGCAGTGGTGCAATCTTGGCTCACTACAACCTCTGCCTCCCAGGTTCAAGTGATACTCCTACCTCAGTCTCCCAAGTAGCTGGGATTATAGGCACCCGCCACCACGCCCAGCTGATTTTTTGTTTCACTATGTTGGCCAGGCTGGTCTCAAATTCTTGACCTTGTGATCAACCCACCTTGGCTTCCCAAAGTGCTGGGATTACAGGTGTGAGCTACCATGCCTGGCCCTGACCACTTCTTTTTACTCCTCTGCTATACTTGTCCAAGTTACCATCATCTCTTGCCTTGTCAACTGCAAGAGCTTCCACAAACCCCCACCAGCAAGTAGTAGTTTATTAATAAATTAGTACTTCTCAAGGTATCACTGACTGAGAGTCAGAGTTTTACTATCTCAATCTGCCATAATCAATACTTCTAGAAAGCTCACCCTACACGGGACTCACCATGCAAGTTCAACACCCCACAGCACCGTTTCAGATGCATACTCTCCTGATTGCTTGCCTCTGTGGCTCAGTGCGAATACTCTGCATTCGTGCTGGAGTACTGGAGAAGGGCACACACTCTAGAGCTACACTGCCTGAGTACAAACGCTGGCACTCATTCTTGTTACACAAATGACCTTGAGCAAGGTGTTTAACTTCCCTTACTTTTATCATCTATAAAATAACTCTACCTAATAGGATTCTACCTAATAAAACAATAATTACCTAATTCTTCTTAACCTAATTCTAATTACCTAATAATTCTACCTAATAGGATTCTTGAAAGGATTAAACAAGTTAATAAGAATGAGGCTAGGCGTGGTGGCTTACACCTGTAATCCTAGCACTTTGGGAGGCTGAGGCAGGTAGATCGCCTGAATTCAGAGTTTAAGACCAGCATGGGCAACACGGCAAAACCCCATCTCTACTAAAAATATAAAAAATTAGCCAGGTGTGGTGGCATACACCTGTTGCTCCAGCTACCTGGGAGGCTGAGGTGGGAGGATCACCTAACCCCAGGAGGTTGTGGTTGCAGTGAGCCATGATCAATGCCAATGGACTCCAGCCTGGGCTACAGAGACCCTATCTTAAAATAAATAAATAAAAAAATAAAAAAAAAAACAATAATAATACCTGACACATGGTAAACGCAAAGCATGTTCATTTCTATTGATACTACTATAGTTTATTCACCCTACAAAAGTCATAGGAGTGACTCTTTCACAGTGGCCTACACTGTCTCATGTGATCTCCTAGTACCTCTCATCCCCTCACTTAGTTCCAGCCACACACTAGCCTCCTTAGAGTCCCTCAAGCATGCCTTTGCACCATGCCCAAAAACGTTTCTTTCCAACACCCTCATCTATTCAGTTCTCTGCTCAAACTTCAGCTCCTCAGACAGACCTTCTCTGAATACTCCATCTAAAAAGACCCACCACTGCCATTCCTATGTCCCTTCTCTACTTTATTCTCTTTTACAGCATTCTTTACCACCAGTCATAAAACCTATGTCTTTCTCCACCGGAATGTACACTCCAAGAAGGCAGAGACTTCGTTTTGTTCACCAATGCATCACCAGCATACATACATGTGCCCGGCACACAGCAGGCAATCAATAAATATGGCAAGAAAGAATACCTGACACTGAGGCAGAAGTATGGAAAATTGCTGCATCTTCCTCCCTGAACTCCTAGTAAGCATATTCTGAACTGAGTTGCTGAGACTGAGCATATCCACTCAAGGATCTGTGTGCCTAGCACCGTGCAAAGTATGGCAAGAGGAAATAAGGTTGCTCTGTGTCCATGAGTCCTCATCTACCTGAGGTGTAAGAACTCACGCCCCTGCCCAGCCAAGCTGACCTGAGTGCATCAAGTGAGAAGAGACACCTCCCAGGAGAGCTGGTGAGTCACCCTACAACGCCCCACTGGTCACTGCTATACCAGGCACTGCAGTTAATGCAGTGTGACGAGCAGGGAGGAAAGAGCACCACGATGAGAGTCTACTTTATCTTCCTTCAGCAACACAGGTAAAAGCGATTATAATGGTTCTCCTAAATCTCGAACACGGTTCACAAAATCTCTAATGTTTCCATTAAAAATCTTCAACGACAAAAGAGCTCTACCACATCACACTACCGGCATCTGTTAAAATGAGAGTATTCTGGCGGGGTGTGGTAGCTCACGCCTGCTGTTATCCCAGCACTTTGGGAGGCCGAGGCAGGCAGATTGCCTGAGCTCAGGAGTTCAAGACCCGCCTGGGCGACAGAGTGAGATTCTGTCTCCAAAAATAAAAAATAAAAAAAAAATAAGGCTGGGCAGCCAGGCGCAGTGGCTCACGCCTATAATCCCAGAACTTTGGGAGGCCGAGGCGGGCAGATCACTTGAAGTCAGGAGTTCGAGACCAGTCTGGCCAACACGGTGAAATGTCATCTCTACTTGAAAAAAATAAAAATAACAATAAGGCTGGACACAGTGTTTCATGCCTGTAATCCCAGCAGCACTTTGGGAGGCCAAGGCAGTGGATCACCTGAGGTTAGGAGTTTGAGACCAGGCAGACCAAAATACTGAAACCCCATTTCTACTAAAAATACAAAATTAGCCGGAAGTGGTGGTGCATGCCTGTAATCCCAGCCACTTGGGAGACTGAGGCAGGGGAATCACTTGAACCCGGGAAGCGTAGGTTGCAGTGAGCTGAGATCCTGCCATTGCACTCCAGCCTGGGTAACAAGAGCGAAACTCTCAAATAAATAAATAAATAAAATAAAATAAAAATCGAACAAAGTGAGGGTATCCTATATTACCTCTGGGCAGAAGTATCATGCACACATAATTATTCCACTGAAAAACAGCTTTTTTTCTTTTTTACAAAGGGATGTGGTGCTCGCTTCAGCAGCACATATACTAAAATTGGAACAATAGAGAAGATTAGCATGACCCCTGCATAAGGATGACATGCAAATTCGTGAAACGTTCCATGTTTTTGAATAATTGCATCCAAAAAAAAAAAAAGGGAGAGGGGTAGGGAATATTTCTGGGAACCAAATGAAATTCATGAATGTTAAGTATAAGGGATGCTAAAAAGCATTAATATCCCTTTCCTTCTGATGGCTCTGGAGAGGTCATACAGCTACTATACAAAGTCTCTACAACTGCTTTCCAATGGTTCAACAAAAATAAAATTCATTTATAGAGTGAAAAAGAAGGAAAATGTGGCAAAATGTTAATAACTGGGGGGTCTAAAAAAAATTCTTAGCCCATCAGCTTTAGCATCTAATGCCAAAGACCTCCTACTGGTTGTAGTCAAAAGCAGCTAGCCCTCCTCCTCCCAAATTGGAAATCTAGACCAGAGGCCCCACATGGAAACAGGTGCCTTTAACATTCCCCCAGAGCACCCTGTGGCTGCCTTACCCTCATTGGCTCCTTTCCGAAGCTGCTTATAGTTACATGACTGCTGAACGAGATCCAGTAGTTTCTTGGTGAGGTGGGCATCGGCAAGGGGATAGGCCTTCGGATTCACATCGGCCTCAGTCTATGGGGGAAATAAAAGTATCAATCAAATTGAGCCAGAAGTTTTCCTACCTGAGTCACAAAATACTAATCAACAATTGAGACACAGCGGGCAGGTGCCCTGCTCCCCAACCCGCAAACACACAAAACACCAGGTAGTTAACAATGGCCTTTCCACTCCTACCTTCGAAAAAAAGGAAATACAGTATTAGGTATTAGGAATTACACAGTTCAATAAAGTATACTAAAGCTCGTATACTTTTGTCTTTCTTCAGCCAAATGTTTCATAATATTACAGCAAATGGATTACAAATGGCCATGGCTTAGCATCCATTTGAGTCCATGGGTAATTCATTTCTGTTTTTTAGACAGAATCTCGCTCTGTTGCCCATGCTGGAGTGCACTGGTGTGATTTCAGCTCACTGCAACCTCTGCCTCCCAGGTTCAAATGATTCTTGAGCCTCAGTCTCCCAAGTAGCTGGGACTACAGGCGGGCACCACCATACCCGGCTAATTTTTGTATTTTTTGTGGAGACAGGGTTTCACTATGTTGGCCAGGCTGGTCTTGAACTCCTGGCTCATGCCTATAATCACAGAACTCTGGGAGGCCGAGGCGGGTGGATCACCTGAAGTCAGGAGTCCATGGGTAATCTTTAAATTTGAATTTCCATATTCCACTGGAATTTACTGAATCAATAAGATATAATTTACAGTAAATGTAGCACAAAGTTCTCTTTCCATTCCCCATTCTATATGCATATCTTCTGTTCAAACCCCTGGTTTCCAACACACCAAAGTATTTCCTCACCTACTTTACAATACACACAAAATGGTTCCAAAATTGCTACATCAATATACCACCTCTACCAACAAACTGACTGAAGTCAAAATTTATTTTTGTTCTTAGGATATATCCTATTAAAGTCATCCAGTGACAGGACTTTGTTCAAAAGTTATTAAAATTAAAATTTTCCTTGTGGTTAGCAATTTGGTATACAAGTAAGTTTATTTCGTTTGTAGTCAGCTTGCTTTAAATTTTATTTTTCAAATATGTAAAATATCTTCATGGTTTAAAAGTCAAAACTATGCCAGTGATAGCAACTCAATGTTTTGACAACTGGGAAAGGGAAACAATCATCCTCTGTGCCTTTCCTAAATGCTGTATTAGGAGGTAACCAGATGAGAAGTACCTCTTGTATCACTATTCCGCCTAATAAATAAAGAGGGAATGGTACACTTAAATATCACCAACTTGCAACCCTTATTAACTAATTAATGGCATTTTCAGTTATGTTAAAAATCCTTACTTTATAAATACATACTGTAATACTTATGGATAAAATGACGCCATTGAGATTTGTGTCAAAATAACCCATGTAGGGGCTGAGCGCGGTGTCTCACGCCTGTAGTCCTAGTTACTCGAGAGGCTGACGCAGAATAGCTTGAACCCAGGAGGCGGAGGATGCTGTGAGCCGAGATGGCGCCACTGCACTCCAGCGTGGGCGACAGAGTGAGACTCCGTCTCAATAAATAAATATACATCCACGTAGGGAGCAAATTGGGTGAGTGGCCTTCCTTTTCCGCTCCTTCCATCTCATTCCCACTGCTCCAGTTAACCATTTCATTACTTTCATCTCCCTCTCTTCTTTTTTTACAAACACATATTTATGTACAAGGATATATTCATATTATAACGCAGGTGCGGCCCCGCATGTCGCCATCGAGTGTAAGGTGTGAATTGCGAGTGACTTGCTGTGGCTACCACCTAACCTCGGCCTTGGAGGCTAGACACAGGGTGGACAGCAGTCGCTGGAGACGGAGACGGCCAGGTTGGACCACTCATCTACAGCGCCTGTCTCGGTGGTCTCCTGCCCGATACCGCGCGCCTGCCTTTTTCTCCTTCAATTTTTTTACAGCTTTTCTGACATAGCTGGACCACGCTTGCAGCACCGCGGCTCTCGGGAGGTGACCCGTGGGTAGGGGCCCAGTAGGAACACTCACCATAGCGTCTGTCTTGGTAGCCTCTCGCTGGACACCGCGAGGACACCACGCCTGTTGGTCTGGAGAGTCTGCTGCCCCGCACCGCAAGGACACGGATGCCCCGCCCCCAGGAGCAGGAAGTGACGTCACTGCCGCCAGCGGAAGTGACGTCCAGGGCCAGCCTGTACACCAGGACTCCCTGTCTTCTACCTAACTCGTTATCTTAGGCGAACCTTTCCTGGTCCCAGGACAACTACGAGAAATTAGGTGAAGGATGGAGGAGTTCTCTAAAGGAAGGTGGTTGAGGGAGGTCGAGGGAAGACCTCCATATTATTTTTCTCTTCCTCATACATTTATTTAGTGACATAGTCTCCCTCTGTCGCCTAGGTTGGAGTGCAGTGGCGCAATCTCGGCTCACTGCAACCTCAGCCTCCTGAGTACCTGGGATTACAGGTGGCCGCCATCACGGCCAGCTAATTTTTGTATTTTTGGTAGAGACGAGGTTTCACCACTTTGGCCAGGCTGGTCTCGAACTGCTGATCTCATGTCATCTGCCTGCGTCATCCTCCCAAAGTGCTGGGATTACAAGCGTGAGCCGCCACACCTGGTCATCCTTTCTTTTTAATGTCTATAGAGCGTGTCTCCTTCATATGTTACTCACTTAAACCTTTTCTTTTTAGAGACAGGGTCTCGCTCTGTCACCCAGGCTGGAGTGCTGTAGTGGCATCTTGGCTCACTGCAACCTCCTCCGGGGTTCAAGCAATTCCCCGGCCCCAGCCTTCAGAGTAGCTGGTACTACAGGCACGCACAACCACACCCGGCTACTTTTTTTGTATTTTTAGTGGAGACGGTGTTTCACCATGTTGGCCAGGCTGGTCTCCCAACTGCTGACCTCAAGTGATCCGCTTGTCTTGGCCTCCCAAAGTGTTGGGATTACAGGAGTGAGCCACCGTGCCTGGCCTTATTTTTTTGATTAGTCTTTCTGAAGGGGACTTTCCTGGGCTCAAGTGGTCCTCCTGCCTCAGACTCCCAAGTAGCTGGGACTACATGCATGCATCACCACGTCTGACTCATTTTTTAATTTTAGAGGCACTGTCTCATTATGTTGCCCATGCTGGTCTTGAACTCCTGGCCTCAAACAATCTTCCTGCCTGGGCCTCCCAAAGTACTGGGATTACAGGCGTGAGCCACTGTGCCCAGCCCATTTATACATTTTTAATCTTTTACTATTATATAAATGCTATAATGTCTAATCTCATCTATACCTAATCTATAGTATGTTTCATTCAGTATATCTGTAAGATAAACTCCTAGAAGTGGGATTAATGAGTCAAAAGATATAATATGCATTTGTAACTTTTATATCTATTCCAAACTGACCCTATACAGGGTTTAACAACTTGCACACCCGCCAGCAATGCATGACAGTGACAAATTCCCCAAAACTTTGACAACAGTGTCAAACTGAACTAGCTTCATTGCCTGGGGTAAATATCTGGGGTTTGTTGTCTCGTGCCAAGAAAATTTAGGGCACGGACACACAGGAGTTTAGGAGCAAGGTTTTTTTTTTTTTTTTTTTGAGATGGAATCTTGCTCTGTTGCCCAGGCTGGAGTGTGGAAGTGCGATCTCGGCTTACTGCCACCTCTGTCTCCTGGGTTCAAGCAATTCTCCTACCTCAGCCCCTACCAGTAGCTGGAATTACAGGTGCACACCACCATGATGGGCTAATTTTTATATTTTTTAGTAGAGACTGGGTTTTGCCATGTTGGCCAGACTGGTCTCAAACTCCTGACCTCAGGTGATCCACCTGCCTCGACCTCCCAAAGTGTTGGTATTACAGGCATGAGCCACTGCACCTCGTCAGGAGCAGAGGTTTAATAGGCAAAAGAAAAAGAAAGAACAGTTCTCTCTGGTAAGAAAGAGGGGCATCAGAAAGGAAGAGACCCAGCAGTATGCTCTACTTTCTATTTCAGCAATTTCTCCTTTTGTTTTTTTCTTTCCTTCTACTTTCTTTAGGGTTATTTTGTCTTTGTGTGTTTTTCCTACCTTTTTGGCCCCTTTCTCTGTAGCATTAGCATCTTAGGCTCCAAGTGATACTTTCATTATATCCTTTCATTTGTTTCTTCCCCTCCTCTGCCCTTGTCACTTATGCTCTGGTATGTGGTATTTTCATTATTGTTCTGTTCCATTTTTGAATTCCTACTACAATGTCTTTTTTTTTTTGAGACAGAGTCTCGATCTTTCGCCCAGGCTGGAGTGCAGTGGCGAGATCTCAGCTCACTGCAAGCTCTGCCTCCTGGGTTCACGCCATTCTCTTGCCTCAGCCTCCTAGGTAGCTGGGACTACAGGCCCCCCCCACCACGCCCGGCTAATTTTTTGTATTTTTTCTTAGTAGAGATGGGGTTTCACTGTGTTAGTCAGGATGGTCTCCATCTCCTGACCTCGTGATCCGCCCGCCTTGGCCTCCCAAGTGCTGGGATTACAGGCATGAGCCACCGTGCCCTGCCTCCTACTACAATTTAAAAATCTGGCCGGGCGCGGTGGCTCAAGCCTGTAATCCCAGCACTTTGGGAGGCCGAGACGGGCAGATCACGAGGTCAGGAGATCGAGACCATCCTGGCTAACACGGTGAAACCCCGTCTCTACCAAAAATACAAAAAGCTAGCCGGGTGAGGTGGCGGGCGCCTGTAGTCCCAGCTACTTGGGAGGCTGAGGCAGGAGAATGGCGTAAACCCGGGAGGCAGAGCTTGCAGTGAGCTGAGATCCGGCCACTGCACTCCAGCCTGGGAGACAGAGCCAGACTCTGTCTCAAAAAAATAAATAAATAAATAAATAAATAAACAAATAAATAAAAATCTGATAGTTTATATTTTTCAAAATACTTTGTTACTAATTTTTAACTTATTTCCATTTGGGTAGGGCAAAAATGGTATGTAATATTAACAATGTTAAAATTTGCAGGGCTTGCTTTATGGCCAATTTTCAAAAATGTTCCATGTTTGAAAAATGTATTCTGAACCGGCTGCAGTGGCTCAGGTCTATAATCCCACCAACTTGGGAAACTGAGGCTGGGGACTGATTGAGGCCAGAAGTTTGAGACCAGCCTGGGCAACACAGTGAGACCCCCAACTCTAAAAATATTTAAAAACTTAGCTAGGGCAGTCTAGGCACTGTGGCTCACACCTGTAATCCCAGCACTTTGGGAGGCCATGGTGGGTGGCTCTCTTGAGGTCAGGAGTTCAAGACCAGCCTGGACCACATGGTGAAACCCCATCTCTACTAAAAATACAAAAATTATCTGGGCGTGGTGGCAGGCACCTATAATCCCAGCTACTTGGAGGCTGAGGTAGGAGAATGGCTTGAACCCGGGAAGTGAAGGTTGCAGTAGGCTGAGATCCCGCCACTTCAGCCTGGGTGAAAGAGTGGAACTCCACTCAAAAAAAAAAAAAAAAAAAAAAGAATTACCTTTTTGTTGTTGAGACAAGGTCTCACTCTGTCACTGAGGCCAGAGTGCAGTGGCATGACAATAGCTCACTGCAGCCTCAACCTTCAGGGCTCAAGTGATCCTCCTGCCTCAGCCTCCTCAGTAACTGGGACTACAAGTGTGGGCCACCACTCCTGGCTAATTTTATTTTATTTTATTTTTTATTTTTTGAGATGGAGTTTCGCTCTTGTTGCCCAGGCTGGAGTGCAATGGCACAATCTCAGCTCACCACAAGTTCCGCCTCCCGGGTTCAAGAGATTCTCCTGTCTCAGCGTCCCGAGTAGCTGGGATTACAGGCATGCGCCACCATGCCAGGCTAAATTTTGTATTATTAGTAGAGACAGGGTTTTGCCGTGTTGGCCAGGCTGGTCTCCAACTCCTGACCTTGTGATCCACCCACCTCGGCCTCCCAAAGTGCTGAGATTACAGGCGTGAGCCACCGCACCCGGCCAACTCCTGGCTAATTAAAAAAAAAAAAAATTGTTTAGGCTGGGTGCAGGCAGATCACTTGAGGTCAGGAGTTTGAGACCAGCCTGACCAACACGGCAAAACCCTGTCTCTATCAAAAAACAAAAACAAAAAATAGCTGGGCGTGGTGGTGCATGCCTGTAATCCCAGCTCCTTGGGAGGCTGAGACAGGAGAATCGCTTGAACCCGGGAGACAGAGGTTTCAGTGAGTCGAGATCCACCTGCCTCGGCCTCCCAAAGTGCTGGGATTAAAAGTGTGAGCCACCACATCCAGCCATACAAATATGTTTTATTTGATACTACAGTAGGGATTTTATTTTATTTTTTTTGAGACAGAGTCTTACTTTGTCACCCAGGCTGTAGTGCAGTGGCACGATGTCGGCTCACTGCAACCACTGCCTCCCCGGATATAGTGATTCTTCTGCCTCAGCCTCCTAAGTAACTGGGATTACAGGCACGGACCACCATGCCCGCCTAATTTTTGTATTTTTAGTAGAGATGGGGTTTCACCATGTTGGTCAGGCTGGTCTTGAACTCTTGACCTCATGATCCGCCCACCTCGGCCTCCCAAAGTGCTGGGATTACAGGTGTGAGCCACCGTGCCCAGCTGGAAAGTTTGGTTAATAATTTATCACCTTTTATTTTATTTATTTATATTTTTTGAGACAGAGTCTCACACTGTCACCCCGGCTGGAGTGCAGTGGCGCGATCTTGGCTCACTGCAACCTCTGCCTCCCAGGTTCAAGTGATTCTCCTTGCCTCAGCCTCCCAAGTAGCTGGGATTACAGGCGCCTGCCACCACGCCTGGCTAATTTTTTTGTATTTTTAGTAGACAGGGTTTCACTATGTTGGCCAGGCTGGTCTTGAACTCCTGACCCCATAATCCACCCACCTCAGCCTCCCAAAGTGCTGGGATTACAGGCATGAGCCACCGTGCCTGGCCCTGTCCCACATTTTAAAATAGATATACTTAAAAATATTACGTGGGCCGGGCGCGGTGGCTCAAGCCTGTAATCCCAGCACTTTGGGAGGCTGAGACGGGCGGATCACGAGGTCAGGAGATCGAGACCATCCTGGCTAACACGGTGAAACCCCGTCTCTACTAAAAATACAAAAAACTAGCTGGTCGAGGTGGTGGGCGCCTGTAGTCCCAGCTACTCGGGAGGCTGAGGCAGGAGAATGGCGTGAACCCGGGAGGCGGAGCTTGCAGTGAGCTGAGATCCGGCCACTGCACTCCAGCCTGGGCGACAGAGCAAGACTCCGTCTAAAAAAAAAAATAAATAAAAAATTACGTGGAACCCCCAAAGTACGTACAACTATGATATGTCAATTTAAAAAAACTTTTAAAATTGCTGTTGTTTCCAACAACCCATTCTCTGGAAGTCAGGATCCTCAACTCTCAATAAATATCAAATTCATAAAAGAGGAAAACTTCAGGAATCTGAACAGCCATCAAATACCTAAATGTTTCACCATTAGTAAGCAAAAAAGTTAAACTCAATTTTAAAACCAAACTACCTAGCTTATAAACACTAATTGAAACTTGCTTAGGGTGTATTTATTCACCTTTCAATTTCTTCAGAGGTTAAATAAATTAATGAACGATATCATACCACCAGCCAACCTAAATCCCTACCTAGCGTGATCAGTTTGGTTTCCCTGTACACCAGACAGCCAAAACTTGCAAGGTTTTGATTGGACAACAAATACTGCGTGCTCACTCTGTGCCAAGCATGAGGACTAGATGTTTAACATGCTTTATTTCATCTGATCCTCACAACATCCTCATGCACTGTCATCCCCATTTTACAGTTGAGCAAAACTGCAAAGTTCAACCTGAGACCATCCGATTCCAAAACGTTTCAGGAAACTGCATAAAAGCGAGCACTGAGTTTGAAAGCTTCGAGTTCTAGGTTCAGCCAGGTACTAAGCTTCAAAATGCACGGGAGGAGGTTTGGGGGGAGTGCTACCGCCGGGATCCAAGCTCCGCTGTAAGGATTAACTATAGAAGTTACAGTGCTTTGCAAATTCTTCCCTCCTCACCAAGTGCCAACCAAAACGACTACGCCAGGACACACGTTTTAGAACTTTCCCTATATGTTTAAAAGTCAGAGACGACGAAGAGTTTAGAGACGCCGCACGTGGTGCTACCAGACTTCTGGGTTTTGAAGCCACCACCTTGCGGGAGAAGCCGTTCCTGCGCTCCAGGAAGTCGCGCTCACTTCATGTTCCCCACAGCCCCCAAATGCCAGAGTCTCCTCTAGGTCCCTAGCGCGTGTGACTCGCGGCGAGCACTAGGCGCACACCCACAGATCTCCTGGACCCCAGCAACTGGGGTGGGGTGAGGTAGGGTGGGTAGGGGAGGTTGATCCGAATCCCAGGGTCCCACGCCACCATAGATTTCGTACGAAAAGAAACAAGGGGAAAAAAAGCTGGAGCCAAGTTTTCTTCACCCAACTTTTTGCCCTCTCCCACGTGGTTGGTCTCTTTCTCCCACTGGGCCCTGCCCCCTCCGCTCGCCGCAGACCTTCTCCCACGCAAACAGACCGTGCGGCAAAGCACCACAGCAGCGGGGATCCTGAGGTTTCCTGAGTTCTAACCTCGAGTTCTAACCTCGGGCCAGGCTGTTGGGAACCCGCGGCTGCTGGAGTTCTAACTCAGGGCCCAGCGGTTAAGAACCAACGCCGGCGGATGAGACGGCGCAGGGTCTAAGCCTTCATCTAACAGGCTAGGGAGTGAACGCAACCCCGAGTCTCCTGCTTCCCGGTCCCTTGGCCGGCGCACGCACTTACCATGGCTGCTGTTCCGCGGGCTCGGCACTCCTAGAGGAGCACAGCTGATTTCTGAGCAGCGTTCGCCTCCACCGGAAAAACTCACAGAAGCAGCAGCGGAAATGGCCCTGCGCGGCAGGAAGCAAAGATGACGCTACGCAAGCGAGCTAGCGGGCCCCGCCCACTACGGGGCACTAGCGCGGAAACTGGCTCTGCGTTGATGAAGGAACGTACTTTGGCGTTCTTATGAGCTGTC
Organism: Colobus angolensis palliatus; assembly: GCF_000951035.1. Classification (NCBI taxonomy): domain Eukaryota; kingdom Metazoa; phylum Chordata; class Mammalia; order Primates; family Cercopithecidae; genus Colobus; species Colobus angolensis. The sequence goes on from NW_012115588.1 coordinate 399,661, forward strand.
CAGTACAAATTATTGGCAGAAACAATGAATTAAAGATTCAAAAAATAACCCACCAGTCGGTCGCAGTGGCTTATGCCTATAATACTAGCACTTTGGGAGGCCGAGGCGGGCGGATCACTTGAGGACAAGAGTTCAAGACCAGCCTGGCCAACATGGCGAAACCCCGTCTCTACTAAAAATACAAAAATTAGTCAGGCGTGGTGCCGGGCGCCTGCAAACCCAGCTACTTGGGAGGCTGAAGCAGGAGAATCGCTTGAACCCCGGAGGTGGAGGCTGCAGTGAGCTGAGATCGTGCCACTGCACTCCAGCACTCCTGCTGGGGCGACAGAGCGAGACTCAAAGACCAAAAAAAAAAAAAGAAGGCTGGGCGCGGTGGCTCACGCTTGTGATCCCAGCACTTTGGGAAGCTGAGGCGAGCGGATCACCTGAGGTTGAGAGTTCGAGACCAGCCTGACCAACACGGAGAAACCCCTGTCTCTACTAAAAATACAAAATTAGCCGGGCGTGGTGGCGCATGCCTGTAATCCCAGCTACTCCGCAGGTTGAGGCGGGAGAACCGCTTGAACCTGGGAGGCGGAAGTTGCAGTGAGCAGAGATTGCGCCATTGCACTCCAGCCTGGGCAACAAGAGCAAAACTCGGTCTGAAAAAAAAAAAAAAATTCAGCCACTAAACGGTTAAGTCCTGGCTCATTATGATTGGCTGACGTCCCTGCCTGCTCAGATATTTATTTTGAATAGAACCTTTGGGTAAAAGAGTCTTCAGGGTAGCATTTATTTTCCCACCAACACTGATCCTAAGATGGGAAAAGTAATTCCCCCACGGGAAATCAGGCTACTGCAAGCAACGAGAAACAGATGCTGAATGGTTAAACAATAATACATGTATTCAATACAGTGTTTATTAGTTTGATAACAGATAGAAGGACAGGCAGATCCAAGTATCTCATAGGAAGAAAGAAATCAAGCAGACTGCAGGTTATATCACCCCATCACACATTCAGGGAACTCAATCTTCATTCCAGAGGATGGGGTTGTTTAAAACAAGTTCTTCCTCTTAATTACTTTTGAGCAATTCCCCAATACTGTCCTTACCTGCACCAAGAGCATGCTAGCCAACCCTGGCACCAGGGTCAGAGTTGAGGATGGGGCATCAGCCCGCTTTGTGAGGTGGCCTCAGTGACAGGGGTGCTATGAGGTGGCAGCTATCCTACTGCAGCTGGCTGCATCAGATGTGCCAGGCCTGCCCCCTAGCTCCCAACACCATCTGCCTGACCTAAACTTTGCCATGTTGTTGTCACTGTTGGGTGCCTGTGCCGTGGTGGGGCCATTTCACGGCCCTGAGTGGGAGCCAGTGCAGGGCCTGCTTTCCCAGGATCACAGCTGCAGGGACCCTCAGTGCTGTGGCAACCTGCTTGTCCTCTGCCTCTTTCTGGTCTGGCAGGTCCGGCACTATTGGCACCAGGTCACCAGGACCCGCTTCAGCACAAGGAATGACATCAAGGTGAGTGGGCCCCATACACTTTCACCCTCCTTCCCTCAGCACCATGATTGTCTCTGTCACTTGTTACAAGGACCTTGTTTCATGGCTGGTGTACCAGAAATGAATCAGAGGGAAACTCAGGCTGCTCGGGGAGAGCATCGGCCAAGCCCCAAACCCAGGAGTCACCCTGAGCTCCTCTCTTTCCCTCACTCCACACATTCAATCCATCTGCAAGTCCCAGGGGCTATACTTGCAAATTGTATCTCAAATCTGATCACTTCTCCCAACCACACCACACCTTCCTGGGCAGAGACACCATCATATCTCACTTGGACCATAGCAACAGCCTTCTGCCCGGTTCTTGCTGCTTCTCTTATCCAACCACAGCCTATCCTCCATACAGTCACCAGAAATGGACTTCTCCTTTCTCTCTCTTTTTTTTTTTTCTGAGACAGTCTCACACTGTTGCCTGGGATGGTGTGCAGTGGTGTGATCTTGGTTCGCTGCAACTTCTGCCTCCCTGGTTCAAGTGATTCTCCTGCTTCAGCCTCCCGAGTACCTAGGATTACAGGC
>NW_012115588.1:401763-405913 GCF_000951035.1 Colobus angolensis palliatus
GGAGGCTGAGGCAGGAGAATCACTTGAACCCAGGAGGTGGAGGTTGCAGTGAGCTGAGATCACACCACTGCACTCCAGCCTGGGTGATACAGTGAGACCCCGTTTCAATTGAAAAAATAATGTTGGTTAAGTAGGTAACTGAAGAAAAAGAGAACCACCAATTTTTCATGGAGATAGCAATTATAGAAAACAGCTTCCCCACTGGGGCTGGGGAAACAAAGGAAGGAGGCTGAAATGGTTAAAACTTAGAAGTTTGGAGGAAGGGCCTACTTAATGAAACCCAGACCTCTGAGTGGCACTGACTAGATAATACTGTTGTCTCTGGAGGAGGAGAGATGCGATAAAGCTGGTTCTGGAAAAACTGCAGGCTGGATTCAGCTGCTGTCATAGAATGGCACTGCCACTGCCAGGATAAAGAAGTGCTAAGGGGCCAGGCACCTTTATTGTGTAGGTCTGTAGTCCTGGCTACTCAGGAGATTGAGGTGAGAGGATCACTTGAGCTTAGGAGTTCAAGTCCAGCATGGGCAACATAGCAAGATTGTCTCTTAAAAAAAAAAATAGTGTTAAGGAGATACTTATATGAATAGGAAGACTTATATGAGTGGGAAGCAGACAGGAAACCCATAGGAAACTAAGAGGAAGGAGCAACTCCCTTCTTCCTATAGCCTCGCCATCTCTTTCTAGTGCTCATTATTGGCAGAACTTAATGGGGTTCAGCTAGCAAAGCAAAAATGTGATCTGCAGAGTCCAGTCTTAGTATTCTAAGGCAAAGTAGAGGGTGGGTTTTGGAGCTCAAAGACAATAGTGTAATAACTGATTTGGTCCATTCCTTTGGCTACTTGGTGTCCAAACACCCTTCTCCACATATTTGAACTCCCATAGAACAAAAACAACTTGGTTTTTACCTAACAAGATGTAACTGTCCTTCATTCATATACTTCATACAGACTAAGCCATTGTCAATTTGTCCACAACATAAGGGAGTTGATAATTTGTTTTTAAATTCAATCACAGTCCTATATGAATATTCTGTTACCTAAAGACTAAATTTTAAAACTAACCTCCACCAAAACTTGTTCAAACAATAAGGAAAAAAGGAGAGAGAAGAAAACAGTTAATATACAGAAATATATTGCAATCTTCATTTTCATAACTGGTCACAAGGATATAGTTGATATTTATCATTTCCTTCTTAATGGGTTTGTTCTATGTATCCTTTGCCCTCAACCAGGGTCTCAACTGGTCACGGTTTTTACCTGGTAGGGTGTCTCACACCTTCATTCCTGAAAGGTTGGAATCTTTTTTTTTTCCCCAAGCCAAACTGTATCCAGCTTTATTAAAGATACTTTCCATAAACAGTCATGGTATTTCAGGCAGGACATGGGCAGACAATCGTTAACAGTATACAACTTTCTTGGTTTTTTTTTCTTTTTTTTTTGAGATGGAGTCTCGCTCTGTCGCACAGACTGGAGTGTGGTGGCGCAATCTCGGCTTACTGCAAGCTCCGCCTCCCGGGTTCACGCCATTCTCCTGAGTCAGTCTCCTGAGTAGCTGGGACTACAGGTGCCCGCCACCACACCCGGCTAATTTTTTTTGTATTTTTAGTAGAGATGGGGTTTCACTGTGTTAGCCAGGATGGTCTCGATCTCTTGACCTCGTGATCCGCCTTTCTTGGCCTCCCAAAGTGCTGGGATTACAGGCGTGAGCTACTGCGCCTGGCCTATTTTTACTTTCTTCACCAACCTGTTAGGCTTAAATGAGCTGGTGGACAAAAGTGATTTGTGAAAAATAAATTGCTATGTAAATGTAGGGCATTAGGAACCTTAGCTCATGTATAATCTTCTGTATGAACACATGGATTCCTCTGTGTAAATGATACCCTTTTCCAACCTCCCTTGAAGGAGTGTGGGTCTCGCCATAGTTTAAATGATCTCTCCGGTATCATCTGGTAATTGTATTTGGAAATTATGGTTGTTGGATTCAGAATAGCCAAGATTTGGTTACTATTGAATATTTTTCTTCATTTGCTTCAAGTTGGTGCGCAAGAAGCACATGTTGTCCTGCTTCCAAGATGCCCTCGTGAGGCACACCTCCCTGGTCACTCAACTGGTGTCTCAGGATCAGAGAGTCTGCATCCACTTCATAAGCGTGCTTTTTGGTAAGATTAAGAGGGAAATTTGATATGAGTTTTGAATGTACAGTATGTATATCTGCTTTTGGGGGTCTTGGAAAAGTGATCTTAGATGATTTAGATTTTTTGTATTGTAAAACTTTATTAGCAAATTGTTTTGTCATAATGATGTGGAAATGGCCCCTTTTCTAAGATCCAAGATGCATTTTACAGTAACTGACTTTACTAGAGCCAAGAAGTTAGTAAAAGTAAGAAGATGAAAATGGGAAATGTTGGCCAGGCGTGGTGGCTCATGCCTGTAGTCCCAGCACTTTGAGAGGCTCAGGCGGGTAGATCACTTGAGGTCGGGAGTTAGAGACCAGCCTAGTCAACATGGTAAAACCCCTGTCTCTACTAAAAATACAAAAATTAGCTCCATGTGGTGGCATGTGGCTGTAGTCCCAGCTACTCAGGAGGCTGAGGCATGAGAATTGCTTGAACCCTGGAGGCGGAAGTTGCAGTGAGACTAGTTCGTGCCACTGCACTCCAGTCTGGGCAACAGAGCAAGACTCCGTCTCAAAAAAAAATCTTCAAAGAGTCCAGTATAGGACTGTGCAGTCCAGCCTGGCCAATTATCTTTTTAAAGCCTGGGCAGGTCATTGAAAGTCAAAGTGTTTGGTGCTGAGAGTAGAATTTAGTTGGAACATTGTTTATAGTTGCTTTTAGACTTACAGATTACAGTGTGCCTGTATGGGTCTATTGCTCTTTGAAGAGAACTGTTAACCACTCCTTTTTTTTTTTTTTTTGAGACAGTCTCGCTCTGTCACCCAGGCTCAGTTCATTGGAATCTCTGCCTCCTGGGTTCAAGCAATTCTCCTACCTCAGCCTCCCGAGTAGCTGGGACTATAGGCACAGGCCACTACTCCTGGCTAATTTTTGTATTTTTAGTAGAAACAGGGGTTCGCCATATTGGTCAGGCTTTTGTTGAACTCCTGACCTCAGGTAATCTGCCACCTCGGCCTCCCAAATTGCTGGGATACAGGTATGTGCCACCGTGCCCTGCCTAACCACCCCTTTCTTACCTCCCTCTGCTCCAAGGACTGTTACATAGCGTGGAAGATGGGAGTGTGACAGACCTCTGTATTGAAGGTAAGTTGAAATCATTGTATCTAGCACTTGAAGATGTAAGTATTAGTCTGAATTACAGCTCTGGTTACCTGAGACCTTGGCGCAATTACGAGGAACTCCATTAGTTTTCAATAACTAATTCAACATTTGTTTCTTTGTTATTGTTGTTGTTGTTGTTGTTTTTTTCTGAGACAGAGTCTCTCTCTGTCACCCAGGCTGGAGTTCAGTGGCCTGATCTCGGCTCACTGCAAACTCTGCCTCCCGGGTTCACGCCATTCTCCTGCCTCAGCCTCCCAAGTAGCTAGGACTACAGCCCCTGCCACCTTGCCCAGCTAATTTTTTGTATTTTTTTAAGTAGAGACAGGGTTTCACTGTGTTAGCCAGGATGGTCTCAATCTCCTGACCTGGTGATCTGCCTGCCTCGGCCTCCCAAAGTGCTGGGATTACAGGCTTGAGCCACCGCGCCCGGCCTTTTTTTTTTTTTTTTTTTATGGAGTCTTCTTCTGTCGCCCAGGCTGGAGTGCAGTAGCGCAATCTCAGCTCACTGCAACCTCTGCCTCCCGGGTTCAAGCAATTCCCCGCCTCAGCCTCCCAAGTAGCTGGGATTACAGGCACATGCCACCACACCCAGCTAATTTTTTGTATTTTAGTATAGATGGGGTTTCAGCATGTTGGGGAACATGGTCTTGAGCTCCTGACCTCGTGATCTGCCCGACTCGGCTTCCCAAAGTGCTGGGATTACAAGCATGAGCCACCGCGCCCGGCCTTCACTTTTAAAAAATAGTAGAAATAGGCTGGGCGCCGTGGCTCAGGCCTGTAATGCCAGCACTTTGGGAGGCTGAGACGGGCGGATCCCGAGGTCAGGAGATCGAGACCATTCTGGCTAACATGGTGAAACCCCATCTCTACTAA
>NW_012115588.1:408618-417546 GCF_000951035.1 Colobus angolensis palliatus
GGGCTCAAGCGATCCTCCTGCCTCGGCCTTATGAATAGCTGAGACTACGGGTGTGCACCACCATGCCCAGGTAACTTTTTATTGTTTTTTGAGACTGGGTCTCACTATGTTGCCCAGGCTGGTCTCAAAACTCCTGCACTCAAGCAGTGATCCCCTTGCCTTCGCCTCCCAAAGTGCTGAGATTACAGGTATGAGCCAGTGTGCCTGGCCCATAAGTAATTTTTTATTGTGGCAAAACATAGATAACATACAGTTTGTTTTTAGATCTTTTTAAGTGTATGGTCCTGTGGCATAAGCAATTAAAAAAAAAGTAAATAACTATTTTCTCAAAACAAGAAAGATAGTGACAGGAGTGGCTTTGTTTTACATTTTTGCAAGTTGCTTTAATTGAAGACAGGTTGGCCAGGCACAGTGGCTCAGGCCTGTAATCCCACTGCTTTGGGAGGCAGAGGTGAAAGGATCACTCGAGCCCAGGAGTTCAAGACTGCATCGAGCGATGATCAAGTCACGGCATACCTTCTTGGACAAGAGCAAGACCCTGTCTCTCTTAAACACAGCTGGATTTATTTATTTACTTATTTTTTTGAGATGGAGTTTCACTCTTGTTGCCCAGGCTGGAGTGCAATGGTGCGATCTTGCAACTTCTGCCTCCCAGGTTCAAGCGATTCTCATGCCTCAGCCTCCCAAGTAGCTGGGATTACAGGCATGTGCCACCACGCCCGGCTAATTTTGTATTTTTAGTAGAGATTGGGTTTCTCCATGTTGGTCAGGTTGGTCTTGAACTCGCAACCTCAGGTGATCTGCCTGCCTCAACCTCCCAAAGTGCTAGGATTACCGATGTGAGCCACCACACCCAGCCAAACAGCTGGATTTTTATCTATTTCTGAATTCAGTCTGTTGTGATACCATGTCATGTAGTCTCAAAAACTCCACTGTACACTTGTGGGAGAATAAGAATGAGAAAGACTGGGCCAGGTCCAGTGACTCACACCTGTAATCCCAGCACTTTGGGAGGCCGACGTGATTGGATCACGAGGCCAGGAGTTCAAGAGCAGCCTGGCCAACATGGAAAAAAAATGAGGAAGACTAACAACATTTTAATATTATATGAAAATATTTTTGTTATTGTGGACCCCTGGAAAGTGTTTTAGGCACCCTTAGGAATCCCCACACTGTGCTCTGGGAACTTGTAGCTAGCTAATAACCTCTGAATTTTCATTAAGGATGGAAATTCTGAGGCTGCTTTTCTTGGACAGTAAATCAGAGATGAGTAAGACAGTACAGCGGGGAGAAAATAAGATAACATGTTATTTGAAACTTAGAAGAATGAACATGTTTGTGGTCAAGTGCTATTCAGGGTAAGGAGAGGAATTAGGAAACGGTTCTTACAGGAAGAAGCATTCAAATTAGGTTTAAGAAGATGGGTGAGATTTGGACCAGAGGAAGTGGGAGGGTGATTATCCCAGGAGGTAGGTATTATAAGGATGGGTTTTGGGGATAATCAGAGTGTTTGAAGGGAAATTGAAAGAGATGAGATTGGAGAGACAGGTTGAGGACAGTTATTTGAAGAGTTTGAAACCCAGCTAAGGAGCTTGAACATAATCTGTCAGATGAAGGGGAGTTATTAGGATTTTTTGAGTAGTTCATAGATCACTACCTTAATCTATTATGTAGGATGAATTGGTGAAGGAAAAACAGGAGCCTTACAGTAGCACAGATGAGAAGCAATAAGAGATGCAACTTCTACCTTTTATTGAGCACACTTTTCTTTTGAGATGGAGTTTCACTCTTGTTGCCCAGGCTGGAGTGCAATGGCGCAACCTTGGATCACCGCAACCTCCGCCTCCCGGGTTCAAGTGATTCTTCTGCCTCAGCCTCCTGAGTAGCTGAGATTACAGGCACCTGCCACCACACACGGCTAATTTTTGTATTTTTAGTAGAGAAGAGGTTTCACCATGTTGGCCAGGCTGGTCTTGAACGCCTGACCTCAGGTGAGCCACCCACCTTGGCCTCCCAAAGTGCTGGGATTACAGGCGTGAGCCACCACACCTGGCTTGAACACACTTTTCTTTTTCTTTCTTTCTTTTTTTTTTTTTAGACGGAGTTTTGCTCTTGTTGTCCAGGCTGGAGTGCAGTGGTGTGCGATCTTTGCTCACCACAACCTCCCCTCCTGGATTCAAGCGATTCTCCTGCCTCAGCCTCCCAATTAGTTGGGGGTATAGGCATGCGCCACCACGCCCGGCTAATTTTGTACTTTTAGTAGAGACCGGGTTTCTCCACGTTGGTCAGGCTGGTCTTGAACTCCCAACCTCAGGTAATCCACCCACCTCGGCCTCCCAAAATGTTGGGATTACAGGCCTGAGCCACCATGCCTGGCCTTTGAAAAGCCACACTTTTCTTTCTTTTTTTTGAGATGAAGTCTCACTCTTGTCCCCCAGGCTGGAGTGCAATGGCGCTATCTCAGCTCACTGCAACCTCCGCCTCCCTGGGATTACAGGCACCTGCCACCATGCCCGGGTAATTTTTTTATTTTTAGTTGAGATGGGGTTTCACCGTGTTCGCCAGGCTGGTCTCGAACTCTTGACCTCGTGATCTACCTACCTCTGCCTCCCAAAGTACTGGGATTACAGGCGTGAGCCACCACGCCTGGCCGACTCTGTGGATTTTTTTTTTTTTTTCAGATGGAGTCTCGCTCTGTCACCCAGGCTGGACTGCAGTGGCATGATCTTGGCTCACTGCAACTTCCACCTCTCGAGTTCAAGCAATTCTTGTACCTCAGCCTCCTGAGTAGCTGGGATTACAGGCATGCACCACGATGGTCGGCTAATTTTTGTATTTTTAGTAGAGATGGGGTTTCGCCATGTTGGCTAGGCTGGTCTGGAACTCCTGACCTCAAGTGATCCACTCATCTTGGCCTCCCAAAGTTCTGGGATTACAGACATAAGTCACCATGCCCTGCCATCAGAACAAACTTTTAGAAACAGAACATAGCACTTAGCTGCTCAAAACCCTGCAGTGGCTCCTATACTTATATTATTCGTCAAACTCAGAATAAAATTCACATTCCTAATCATGACTCTAAGGACCAGCGTAATCTGTCCTGTGTGTGTCTCCAATCTTATCTCCCAGTGCTCTCCTCGTTACTGGTTCCATTCTGGCCATACGGTCTTCTTTGCTGTTCCTGTACATGTAATTTTGTTCCATCCTCAAGCCTCTGTAGTTAATGTCTTCTCTGCCTACAACGCTCTTTCTTCAGATGTCACTTGGTTTACCCTTTACTTCATTCAGGTCTCCAGTCAAATGTCACTTTCTCCAAGAAGCCTTCCCTGACTATTCTGTCTGTGTGGATTATGCAAATTATTATGTGTTCAAGGATTTTGCTTCTCTGTTCTCACCTAAAGGTGCCACTGCAGAAACGGGCAGTGCCCTCCATGAGGTGCGAAACTGTCTTCGAGCTGACTCCTGAATTCTTCAGTCCTGGAAAGTCCAGGGGCCTAGGTTCTCAACAATGGGCACAAAGGCAGAGATGGGGATACCGGAGGAGCCTCCAGGAATCATGGGCCCAGAACCTGCTCTCTCTACAGCACCCATGTCCAGGACCACCTTCAGATGTCCACACCTACTCTCAGCCCATCTTTTGTACCACCTCCAATTCAAATACCTGTCTACTGCCTCAGAATAGTTCCTGGAAAGCATGGCAGGTGCCTTGGTGTCTCCGTGATGGTCAGACTCGCCCTGCCTTAGATATGTGTCAAGAGATGGAGCAGCTATTGCTTCACTCACAGGAAAGGTTGGTGTCACTGGAGTCTGTCATCAGCATGAGGTCTCACCCCAACTCGATGACCTTAACCACCTCTCTTCCAAACTTACTTTCAGCTCAGAGGCTGCAGTTCTGTCCCAGAGAGCTCCTGTCTGATCCTTCCCACCAAACACTGAGAATGTGCACTTGGAAGTCTTGGGACTGTCCACCAGAGGCCTGGGAACCAGGGGGTAAAAACCAGACAGCAGGCAGAGAGGATAGTAGAGAGACCCAGGCTCCAAGGTGGACGAACCAGACAGGGAGCAGACAGGAGGATGCTTCAGAAATCCAGGCATCTGGGGAGCAGTTCCCAGGAGACTTTGGAATGGAGGGTGATGCAGAGACTAAAGTGTTGGAGTGTGCAAACCAGAGACTAGTAATAAGTGAAACCGATGGCGAGATCTTGACACCAGGGTGGGACAACCAGGACCAGATGAGAGTTGAGAGTAGAACCAACATTCAGGAACTAGGGAATAGAAACCAGAGGGAGGCTGGAGGTAAGAATCCCCCCGAAACCCAGGCACATATGGGAGAGAACCAAGAACAGTTAAGATGTAAAATTGATGCAGAGACCCAAACACCTGAGTGGGAGAACCAGGATAAGAATGGAAGTGAGGATGCTGTGGAGACCCAGACATTTGAGAGGAAGGACAAGAAAGAGGCCAGAGGGGAGGATGGGGAAGAGATCCAGGCTCAAGGATTGGGGAAGCAAGGCCAGACTGGAGATGAGAATGGTGAGGAGACCCAGACACCACAGTGGGAGAAACAAGATCAGATGAAAGGTGAGGCTAATGTGGAAATTCAGACAGAAGAGGGCAGAAACAAGGACAAGGTTGGAGGTCAGGATGCTGCACAAACCCAGTCACGTGGGAAGGAGAACGTGGGAGAAGTAAAAAAAGCGAATAGTGTAGAGACCCAGGCCTTGGATTGGGGAAAACAGGAATGTACTGGAAATGGGAATGTTACAGAGATCCAGACACCAAGGTGGGAGAAGCGTGATCAAGGTGGAAGTAAGAAAGCTAAGAAGACCAAAGTATCTGGGGGAGAGAACCAGAAACAATTAAGTCATGAAATTCAAGTGTGGTGGGGAAATAAGGGCCTGAGAAGAGGTGAAGATGCTAAGGAAACCCAGATAGCTACCAAGAAGCAGCTCAGGGATATAAGAGAGAAGGATTGGGTGGTAATCCAGGCACTATGGTGGGGAAACCAGAGACAAGTAGCAAGTGAAATTTATAGAGAATTTGAGATACTATGTTGGGAGAATCAGAACTGGACTGGAGGTGAACATAGAGCAGAAAGTCAGGCAGCAGAGAAGAGAGACCAGAGAAAGGATGGAGATGAGGTTGGCACAAATATCCTGGCACCCAAGGCTGAGATCCAGGAACAATTAAAAGGTGAAACTGATGTGGAGACTCAGAGCAATGAGCCACTTAGAGAAGAAGATGGTACATACATTCAGTCACTAGGTAGGAGAGAGGTTAAAGATGAGGATGATAAAGAGACCCAGGAACTTGGGGGAAAACGTCAGGGTCAGTTAGGAAATGAATTTAGTGGAAACATTCACATACCAAAGGCGAAGAATCAGGAACATATTAGAGGCAAAGATGGTGCACGTACCCAGACATGTGAGTCAGGGAACTGGGACAAATTAACAAGTCAAATTGATGGAGAAACGCATTCAGCAGAATGGAAGAAAGATGAGCAGATTGGAGGTGAGAATGGGACAGAAATTCAGATACAAGGGAAGAGAAACCTGAGAGAAGTTGGAGGTGAGGATGGTGGGCACCTGGGAAAGAAACCCAGGGTCAGTTTAGAAGTGATCTTGGTAGAAAGATCCTTTTATCAGAGTGGAGGAGCCAGCAGCAGATGGGAAGTGAGAATGGAACAGAAATTCAGGCTCCAGTGGAGAGAAACCAGAGAAAACCTAGAGGTGAGGATGGTGTAAAGACTCAGAGACCTAAGAGAGAGAATGAGGACCAGTTAGATGGTGAAATTGGAGGGAGTCATTCACCAGGGAGGAGGAACTGGGAGCTGACTGGAAAGAATGTTGCAGAAAATCAAGCATCAGAGAAGAGAAACCAGAGAGAGGTTCGAAACAAGGATGGTAGAATGATCTGGAGGCTTAGGGGAAAAAACTGGAGGCTTAGAGCAAAGAACCAGAGACTGTTGAAAAGTAAAGGTAATGGAAAGACCTGTTTATCAGCGTGGAAGAACCAGGAACAGGGTGAAGGTGGGAATGATGAAAAAATTCCAATACAGGGGAAGAGAAACCTGAGAGGGACCACAAGTGATGATGGTACAGAGACCCAGGCTCCTGCAGGAGATGACCAGGGACAGTTAAGAGGTGAAATTGATAAAGAGATCCAGGTACAAGGGCAAGGAAATAAGAATGAGGGCGGAGGTGAGGACGTTGCAGAACTCCAGGATATAGGAAGCCAGAGAAGGTGCACAGATGAGGATGTTGGAGGGCCTCAAGCACCAAGGGGAGGAAACAAGGATCTGGTCAGAGGAGAGGATGCTGTGAGAGACAGTCTCCAAGTCGACTGTTCTGGGAATGAGAGGCCCACAGGCAGGAAGCACAGCTTACCATGGCCTCTAGCCTTCACTGGCTGTGGACATGGGACCCTGGAACAGGAACAGGCAGTGGCTGTGAATGGTTTCACCTCTGCCCCCTGTCCTGAGATGAATCCTTTCCCCCACAGGGGTGAAGTCTTCCTGCTGGTGGATGGGGATGGAGAGCATCTGGCCAGCCAAGGCACAAGCCCTGCCAGGGATCATAGAGTGGGCATCAGTCCAGTCTCCCAGCAGGCCCAACCTGAAACCTGGAGAAGACGACAAAGGGACAAAGCGGTGGATCCAGAGAAGGCCCCCAGCCTGACTCGGCAGCCCCAAAACCCTCTGTCTCTGACTGCTCCCTTGGGCATGCCCTCTGCCTGCCCCTGTCTCCCGTGTGGCCCAGCCCCGGAAGCTGCCATCGCTCTGGAGGGTGCTCCCACTGCCCTCACTGTCCTGCCCAAGGGGACAGGCCTCAAGAAGAGCAAACGACTGCTCCTGGAGTCCCTCATGCGGAGGAGGATTGCACACCTGAAGTGGGGTCTTCCCCGGCGGATCCTGGAGTCCTATTTCCTGTTTAACTTGTTAGGATCTTGCTCATTGACCCTTGCTGGGGCGAGGCTCCCTGGACTGAACACAGGCCAGCAGCTCCAAGCGCAGCAGGAAGGGTATTGTGAGGCCCAGGGCTCCTCACCAGGCCTTAAGTCCCCAGAGAGATTCCAGAGGGTTCTGCGCCCAGACAGAAAAAGCTCAAAACTTCCTACACAAGCCAGAGCTCTGGAGAGCAACAGACTGCACAGATCAGAGCCCATGGGCATTTCCATCCAGCCTGAAAGGGCCATGAGAGTCAGGCCACCCGGGGGCGCCAGAGAACTACAGAAGATCCAGGAAGCACCTGCTAGGACCAAGCTCCAGGCTCCCAGGATCCTCAGACCGGCAGCGGAATCCAGGAGCTGGTGTAGCCTACAAAGGGTGGGAGAGCCTCCCAATGAGAACAGCAGGGGCAGGAAAATGATCAGGTCAAAGGTCTCCCAGGTGGCAGAAAGGGCTCCCAGTAGAATGAGGACCTCATCCTCCAGGGCAGACCTCGCCCACTGGAAGAAGGAATGTACATCCTGGGAGCCCTCTAAGTCCCCTAAGGCCCCCAGACTCAAATGCCAGCAGCCCACATACAGAAGAGGAAGCCTGGAATCTACAGGGTGCAAAGGGGCTGGGCAGCAGCCTTCCTACCATCGTGCAGAGCCTGTCAGCTTCAAAGGGAGGCTCCACTCTGCGGTGGCAAAACTGAGCCTGACCCTTCTGAACAAGATGTCCGGGTCCCCACAGCTCGCCAAGTGCCAGCACTTGGCCCCTAACGTGAGCCTGAGGGAACCTGATTCTACTCTGCTTCCCAAAGTGGGTGATCCACGTGCAGGGGAGGACAGCATCGGAGACCACACTGCTTCACAGAGGGATCTTCAGCCACAAGGTCACTGCTGCACTGGGGCCACCCTTCCTAAGACAGAGAGTCCCCAGGGCCAGGGAGCACCTGGGAACCCAAATGGGGCTCCACAGAATACACCAGCCTCCAAAAAGTTTAGTATTATGAAGCATCTGAGTTTTTTTCTCTTCCAGTATGGCTTTAAAAAGCAGACTCAGGCCCAGAGTCCGCAGGACACGTCAGAAAAGCTTTGACAGTGTCCTGATCCCCGCAAAACCTCTAATAAATTGGTCATTTGGGTCCTGTGGTGTTCTGATTTCTCTGGCACATTTTCCAAGCGCCCCCTTTTGGGGTTTAGGATACTTTGTGGGTGGGGTAGAAGCCACTTCCACTCTGTGGTTGTGAAGGTTTAGGGAATGTGGATCAACCCAGGGTTATCTCCGAAACACCTCCCCTCCCAGCTCCTCACAGTAGAGTCCACTGAGGTTCTGTCTTGCCCTGTCCCCAGGCTAATCCTGATTGAGGCAGGATACTCCAAAACCTTCAGCTGCTTATGGGGAGGGGTGGTCGTCTGCATGGGACACTTTTTTTTTTTTTTTTGAGATGGAGTCTCCCTCTGTGGCCTAAGCTGGAGTGCAGTGGCTTGATCTTGGCTCACTGTAACCTTCACCACCCGGATTCAAGCGATTCTCCTGCCTCAGCCTCCCAAGTAGCTGGGATTATAGTCATCAGCCACCACGCCTGGCTAATTTTTGCATTTTTAGTAGAGGGGCGTTTTTGCCATGTTGCCCAGGCTGATCTCGAACTTCTTTCTCTCTCTCTATTTTTTTTTTTTACTTCTATTTGTATTTTTTGGTCTCAAGCTTCTATTTATTTTTCAGATGGAGTCTTCCTCTGTCACCCAGGCTGGAGTGCGGTGGCGCGATCTAGGCTCACTGCAACCTCCACTTCCCAGGGTCAAGTGATTCTCCTGCCTCAGCCTCCTGAGTAGCTGGGATTACAGGTTCCCACCACCGGCTAAATTTTCTATTTTTTTTTTGAGACGGAGTCTTGCTCTGTAGCCTGGGCTGGAGTGCAGTGGCCAGATCTCAGCTCACTGCAAGCTCCGCCTCCCAGGTTTACGCCATTCTCCTGCCTCAGCCTCCCGAGTAGCTGG
>NW_012115588.1:417596-423284 GCF_000951035.1 Colobus angolensis palliatus
CTCAGCTTCCCGAGTAGCTGGGATTACAGGCATCTGCCACCACGCCCAGCTAATTTTTGTATTTTGAGTAGAGATAGAGTTTCATCATGCTGGCCAGGCTGGTCTTGAGCTCCCAAACTCAGGTGATCTGCCTGCCTCAGCCTCAAGTGCTGGGATTACAGGTGTGACCCACTGCACCCGGCCCAATATTTCTTTCTTTCTTTCTCTCTTTTTCTTTTTCTATCTTTTTTTTTTTCTGTTGAGACAGGGCCTCATTCTGTCGCCCAGGCTGGAGTGCAGTGGTACAATCATAGCTGACTGCAGCCTTGAACTCCTGGGTTCAAGCAGTCTTCCCGCCTCAGCCTCCCAAGTAGCTGGGACTACCATGTGTGTGCACTACCATGACTGGCTAAAAAAATTTATTTTCGTTGAGACGGGGACTTACCATATTGACCAGGCTGATCTCAAATGGCTATTCTCAAGCTGTCCTCCTGCCTTGGCCTCCCAAAGTGCTGGGATTATAGGCGTGGGTCACCATTCCTGGCCTTACATTTTTTCCTTGGGTATCTACTCTGTGCTAGATACTGGATCAGGCACTACAGATACATAGATAGATAAGACATGGTCCCTGTCTTCTAGGAGCTTACAATCTGGAGAAGAGATTGACTGACAGGTAAATAACTAGAGTTGGTGAGTGATGTTACGAAGGCACATACAAAACTCTTTTTTATTACGTCTCATATTGGTTCGTTGAAAGTTGTATGCACACAGGTAGTGGTTAAAACTGTTGAGGTGGACAGAGTGTGGTACCACAGGCCTGTAGTCCCAGCTACTTGAGAGGCTGAGGTGGGAGGATCCCTTGAGTCCAGGAGTTTGAGGTGACAGTGAGCTATGATTGGCCCACTGCACTCTAGCCTGGATGACAAAGTGAGACCCCCTTCTCTAAAAAAAAAAAAAAAAAAAACACCAAAAATTGTCGAAGTGCATGGGTTTACCTATGAAGAGTTTGTAGAGAAAGAAGGTAAGAGCCCTGGGATGCGAGCATTCTTGCAGAGGGAGTGGGAATTGTACTAGTTAGGATCCAGTCAGGAAATAGAAGCTACACCAATTATTTTTATAGAAAAACTTTAAAGAATGGTTAAGTAGGCTGGGTACAGTGGCTCATGCCTGTAATCCCAGCACTTTGGGAAGCTTAGGCCAGTGGATCACTGGAAGTCAGGAGTTCGAGACCAGCCTGGCCAACGTGGTGAAACCCCATCTAAAACTACAAAAAAAAAAAAAAAAAAAAATGCCGGGTGTGGTGGTGGGCACCTGTAATCCTAGCTACTTGGGAGGCTGAGGCAGGAGAATCACTTGAACCCAGGAGGTGGAGGTTGCAGTGAGCTGAGATCACACCACTGCACTCCAGCCTGGGTGATACAGTGAGACCCCGTTTCAATTGAAAAAATAATGTTGGTTAAGTAGGTAACTGAAGAAAAAGAGAACCACCAATTTTTCATGGAGATAGCAATTATAGAAAACAGCTTCCCCACTGGGGCTGGGGAAACAAAGGAAGGAGGCTGAAATGGTTAAAACTTAGAAGTTTGGAGGAAGGGCCTACTTAATGAAACCCAGACCTCTGAGTGGCACTGACTAGATAATACTGTTGTCTCTGGAGGAGGAGAGATGCGATAAAGCTGGTTCTGGAAAAACTGCAGGCTGGATTCAGCTGCTGTCATAGAATGGCACTGCCACTGCCAGGATAAAGAAGTGCTAAGGGGCCAGGCACCTTTATTGTGTAGGTCTGTAGTCCTGGCTACTCAGGAGATTGAGGTGAGAGGATCACTTGAGCTTAGGAGTTCAAGTCCAGCATGGGCAACATAGCAAGATTGTCTCTTAAAAAAAAAAATAGTGTTAAGGAGATACTTATATGAATAGGAAGACTTATATGAGTGGGAAGCAGACAGGAAACCCATAGGAAACTAAGAGGAAGGAGCAACTCCCTTCTTCCTATAGCCTCGCCATCTCTTTCTAGTGCTCATTATTGGCAGAACTTAATGGGGTTCAGCTAGCAAAGCAAAAATGTGATCTGCAGAGTCCAGTCTTAGTATTCTAAGGCAAAGTAGAGGGTGGGTTTTGGAGCTCAAAGACAATAGTGTAATAACTGATTTGGTCCATTCCTTTGGCTACTTGGTGTCCAAACACCCTTCTCCACATATTTGAACTCCCATAGAACAAAAACAACTTGGTTTTTACCTAACAAGATGTAACTGTCCTTCATTCATATACTTCATACAGACTAAGCCATTGTCAATTTGTCCACAACATAAGGGAGTTGATAATTTGTTTTTAAATTCAATCACAGTCCTATATGAATATTCTGTTACCTAAAGACTAAATTTTAAAACTAACCTCCACCAAAACTTGTTCAAACAATAAGGAAAAAAGGAGAGAGAAGAAAACAGTTAATATACAGAAATATATTGCAATCTTCATTTTCATAACTGGTCACAAGGATATAGTTGATATTTATCATTTCCTTCTTAATGGGTTTGTTCTATGTATCCTTTGCCCTCAACCAGGGTCTCAACTGGTCACGGTTTTTACCTGGTAGGGTGTCTCACACCTTCATTCCTGAAAGGTTGGAATCTTTTTTTTTTCCCCAAGCCAAACTGTATCCAGCTTTATTAAAGATACTTTCCATAAACAGTCATGGTATTTCAGGCAGGACATGGGCAGACAGTCGTTAACAGTATACAACAACTTTCAAACTCCCTTCTTCAATGGACTACCAAAAATCAGAAAGCCACTATGAAACCCAATGAAGTCTTCATCTGATGCTTTGAACAGGGAAAGTTTAGAGTGAGGGTTGACATTTCACATTTAGCATGTTGTTTAACAACTTTTCACAAGCCGACCCTGACTTTCAGGAAGTGAAATGAAAATGGCAGAATTTATCTGAAGATTCGCAGTCTAAAAATGGAGACACTGCTCTTTTGACAGGTGCCATCTCAGTGGCATCACTGGAAAGTCCAGATTGTCTGACACACTGGTAGCCAATGACTAGGTGTCAGGTCCCAACAGATGTCTGGGTCTTAAGCGAGTTAAGTCTATGCTGAAAGGTGGAAAGGGAGAAGAGGACATAAAAACGAATTTGTTTTTCCATACCACAAGGCTTTTGTGCCCAGGTGGCCATGTGTGTCAAAGTCAGGGAATCCCTCCTCCTGAGAGCCAAGAGGAAGTCTCTCAAAACTAGAAGGGAAAGATGTTTTCCCCACATCAGTCCAGCTTTGGAGACATTCTATTAGTGACATATGCCTCTTCCCCAAAAATATAACCGTGCAGTGTTCTGTGTGCTAACAACATACCTTAAAAAAAATTCTGCATTTTTATAAAACTTGATTAAAAATAGTATTTCAAACTGTATAGTCACCAGAAGTACACAGTTATCAGAAATGCACACACTTCAGTTGGCATCTCCAGCACTTTCAGCTTTCTGTGCCTGGTCTGTTTTGGCATCTCCGTTTTCTGCAGGGTTATTCCCCTCCTTGCCAGCATCCACTTTTCCCTTTTTCCCTTCGGATACCTTCTCTCTCTTCTTTGCAGGGGCCTTTTTAGGCTTGAGCTCTGGCTTTGGAGGAGCAGATTTTGCAGACAACCTTGTGGTCTTTGTGGTTCATCCTTCACCTTGGCGTTATCTCGTTTAGCGTTCCCTTCAGCCTTTCTCTGGGGCATGGTGGCAGCAGCGACGGTGGGGGGATGTAGGCGCTGTGCGCGGGATGCAGCGGCGCATGGGCTTTGGTCGGTCTGGGGGTTGTTCTTACCTCTTCTTCTTCTGAAAGGTCTGAATCTTTAGTGGCTCTTCCTTTTTTTTAGTTGCTGATGTTTTTCATTAACTTTTACTATTGAATATGAGACTAGTAAGAAGAGCCCCGGAGAATACCTGGTTCCAGACATAGTCCTCCTTGCCATTATTGTTAGTGGCAACTGAGTTTCCCCTGGATATTGGGATCAGTCATTCCAGGTAGTAGAATAATCCCTTATTTGCCTATTGGTTGAATGACACGAGGCACTCAAAATGGCCAGGTGATAGTCACAACTTCTAATTCAATGAAACCATTGTGTGACCTCTCATGGAGGCATTCTTTCCTTAGGAACTAAGATCTTTAGCAGAGCCCAAAGTTGCAGGATAGGATATGTTGTGGGCTGAATTTATATGTACCCCCCGCCCCCGGCAAATTTATATGTTGAAGCCCTAACTCTCAGAACCTCTCAGTGTGAGTGTATTTGGGGATAGGGCCTTTAAAGAGGTGATTAAGCTAAAATGAGGCAATTAGGATGGACCCTAATCTAATCTGACTAGTGTCCTTATAAGAAGAGGAAATTTGAACACACACAGACACCAGGGGTGTGTATACACCAAGCAAAGACCATGTGAGGGCACAGTGAGAAGGTAGTCATCTACAAGCTAGAGAGACCTCAGAAGAAACCAAATCTGCTGACACTTTGATCTTGGGCTTTCAACCTCAAGAACTGTGAGAAAATAAATTTCTGTTGTTTAAGCCATCCGGTCTGTGTATTTTATTATGGAAGCCCTAGTGAGCTATTATAGTATACAAAAATTCTGCAAGTGGGTTAGTAAGTGTAATAGGGAAATGACTCCCACTTTACCCCTTGATTCCCTGACCCATGCATTCTACTGTGGGTAAGACAGCACCCAATGTTGATCACTGCATCAAACTATATACCACATGTAAGATAGAACCATATCCTTTCAGAGTGGTGTCTTTCAGATGGTAGAATAACTGAGTCTTCATAGGCCATTCCATATTCTGTTAGGTCAGGTGATTCCAGGTGATAGAGTATGGGAAAAGAGCAGTGAATTTTATGGGCATGAGCCCATTGCCTCGCTTTTCTTGTGAAATGAGTTCCTTGATCCAGGTGATGTGCAGAATACCGTGATATTGAATAAGCCATTCTGTAAGCTTACAGATGTGTTTTTGGCAGAAGTGTTATGGTTTGGGAAGGCAAGTCCATATTCAGAATACATGTTTATTCCAGTGAGGACAAATCTTTGCCTCTCCATGATGGAAGGAGTATAGTGTAATCCATGTAACACCATATAATTGGCTGGTGCCTTCAGGAATGGTGCCATGCTGGGGTCTTAGTGTTGGTCTCTGCTTTTGGCAGGTTAGGCACTCAGTCGTGGCAGTAATCAGTTTAGCCTTGACAAGGGAAAGTCCATGTTGTTGAGCCCAGTGCATAGCCTCCAGCTCTGCCACCATAGCCACCTTGTACTTGGATCCACTGAATACGTACTTGATGGCCAGGGAAAGAGGTGGATTAACATTCACAAAATGTGCCATTTTGACTACCTGGTTATTGAGAACCTCTTCTATAATAGATGTTCTTTAGGGAGCATTCATACAAGAGACAAATATCTTCCCACTTTATGCTCCCTCTGAAAGGCCCATCTTCTTCTCCAGGCCTCAGTGTCACCAATCTTTCTCTTTTTTTCTCTTTTTTGAGACAGAGCCTTACTCTGTTGCCCAGGCTGGAGTGTAGTGGCGCAATCTTGGCTCACTACAGCCTCTGCCTCCCAGGTTCAAGTGATTCTCCTGCCTCAGCCTCTGGAGTAGCTGGGATTACAGGTGTGCGCCACCACGCCTGACTAATTTTTTTTTTTTTTTGAGATAGAGTCTCGCTCTGTTGCCCAGGCTGGAGTGCAGT
>NW_012115588.1:423334-424903 GCF_000951035.1 Colobus angolensis palliatus
AGTGAGCTGAGATCCGGCCACTGCACTCCAGCCCGGGCGACAGAGCAAGACTCCGTCTCAAAACACACACACAAAAAAATAAAATAAATAAAATAAAATAAAATAAACAAATAAAAAATAAATAAATAAAAAATAGTAGAAATAGCTTCCTTTCCTTCCTTTTTCAAGACAAATGTCCCCTACTTTATAATTGCTTTTCAACTTTGGGTGTGGTAAAGACATTCCTGCAGGGTTCTAAGCACAAACTGCTTTTGGCTTAGTTAGACACGATCCAGAGCCCTTGTGTCCACCCCACTTGCCCTCAGGGGCTGCTTGCCTGAGACTGCCGCGCCCTGGGTCCGTGCAGGCGCACTCCACACCGACGCAGGTCTGTCCTCCAAGTGCGCATGCGTGCAGTCTGCGCGGGAAAAAGTCCCGCCGCAGTTGAGGGCAGCCGAGGAGATGGCTGTGAGGCCGGCGGCGACGGTGGGCACTCCCGGGCCCAGGAGGGAGGAAGAGGCGGCGCTGCTCTTCGAGAGGGCCCATTACCGGCACGACCCGCGCTGGCTGCTGCCCGTGACCCCCCGCCTGTGCCTGGCCTGTGCACTGGAGCTGCTGCCGGAGCCCGGCGTGTCGGTGCGGGTGGAACCTTTCCTTCGGAAGACCTGGGTTTGGGCATTTCCCTCAGCAAACGCCGCCGGGCCCTCGCCAGACCCGCTCTGGTGAACCCGACGCGAAACCGAGTCCCCGCGCTGTGTTCACGCTCCTCTCAGCCCATCCCGGACCCAGCCGCAGGGGCTTCGCGGGCGCCTCAGCCCCAGGCCGGTCTGCTGGCCTCGGAGGGGGAGCCCTGCCCACCCGGCTCTGCGCCTGAAAGGGCGGAAATCTGGATGCCCCCGAACCTCACCCAGCCTCAGGGACACGCCGTCCCACCTTCTGCCTTCTGGCTCCTTCCCTTTGCTGCCCCTGGCTCCATTTCCTGGGGATTCGGCCTTAGCTCAGGCTCCCGCCATTTCAGCCCCCGCTCACCTGCGGGCCAGGCGCGCGCGCGACGGCTGCTCCTTATTCCCTTCAGCTGTCGGGGTGTGAATCGGAGGAGGGACCGTCTGGGTTCCGAAGGGACAGGAGTGACAGGTTACAGCCGGGCAGAAGTGGGGTGAATGCTACCCGTGTTTGCAATGAAGTCGTTTTGTTTGTTTGTCTTGAGATGGAGTTTCATTCTATAGCCCAGGCTGGAGTGCAGTGGCGCCATCTCTGCTCACTGCAACCTCCGCCTCCCGAGTTCAAGCGATTCTCCTACCTCAGCCTCTCGGGTACTGGGATTACAGGCATGCGTCACTACACCTGGCTAATTTTGTATTTTTAGTAGATACAGGGTTTCCCCATGTTAGTCAGGCTGGTCTTGAACTCCCGACCTCAGGTGATCCACCCGCCTCGGCCTCCCAAAGTGCTGGGATTACAGGCATTGTGCCTGGCTGATTTTGATAATTTTATCTCAGGATACCTTCACACCTTTACAAACTGTTGACCCCAAAGAGCTTTTGTTTATGTGGGTTATATCCAGTGATTTTTTTTTTTTTTTTGAGATGG
>NW_012115588.1:428122-433400 GCF_000951035.1 Colobus angolensis palliatus
TCACTCTGTCATCCAGAGTGGAGTGCAGTGACGTGATCTCAGTTCACTGCAACCTGTGCCTGCTGGGTTCAAGTGATTCTCCTGCCTCAGCCTCCCGAGTAGCTGCGACTACAGGTGCCCACCACCTCGCCCGGTTAGTTTTTTGTATTTTTTAGTAGAGACACGGTTTCACCGGGTTAGCCAGGATGGTCTCAATCTTCTGACCTCGTGATCCGCCCGTCTCGGCCTCCCAAAGTGCTGGGATTACAGGCTTGAGCCACCACGCCCGGCCCAGAATAACTTTTTATTTAATTTGCAGAAGGAAGACAAATGTTTATCTTGTTACCACCATCAAGAGCAACATTTCATTATAAATTATATTTCAATTATATCATAATTATTTTACATGGATTAATATATCAGATTGAATTTATAATTATATATATCAGTGCTTATCATTATGATGAGATGATGCCACTTAACATTTATTGAGCACTTTCTATAGGCTAGGCATTGTATTAGGTGGTTTATATGTAATATCTCATTCAGCCCTATCAACAACCCTATAAAGCTGTTACTATTATTATTTCCCACCAGAGTTAAGAATATTACTAAAAGTGGTATGACTAGCTAGTCAATAGAAAAGGTAAAATATGGACTATTGACTCTCCCTGTAAAGCATGAAGCATAGTGCCTAGTATACAGAGAATGTTTAGTAATAGTAGCTATAATAACTATAATAACAATAATTTTTTTTTTTACATTGAGTCAGTGTTCTGTCTTTATGACATTTCAAACTTTTGTCCTCCAACTTCTGGTTCTATGGGGGCAAACTATGCAAATGTTAATTCAGTTTAACAAACACACTGAGCTAGGTACTGAGGACTCTGAGAGGACTCAGTTCCTTTCCTCCGGGAGTTCCCAGTCCAATGGGGAAGTTGGACACTAAGCTAAAAAAGCTGATTGCTGACTGTGGTGAGAGATACATGCAATACAGGCATTGGTGTGGGTAGGGCAAGATGAGTTGTGGTAGAAGATCTGTCCTGATCCTAATTGACAGAATGGAGCGTATTCACTTTCTGTAGCTGTGTAACATGCCCTCCATGCGAGGCAGCCTGGCCACCCTGACACTTCTTGGCAAGTTGGTGGATGCCATCCCTGCTCTGGCAGATGAGCTTGTAATGGAGCACGGTGAGTGACCTGTGTGAGGAGCTGCCACTACCCTTTTACCTGCTTTTATCATACTGCCATCTGGGTACCCCATTTACTCTGTACACCTGGGAAGTCATTACTTTCCTGCTCTAGTCTTCAGTTTCCCCATCTGCAAAATGTACTGTATGTTGGTCAATTTGAAAAAGGTCATTTTCTTGACTCTATTCTTGGACTATTTCCATTCATTCTCTTTTTTTTTTGAGACGGAGTCTCGCTTTTGTTGCCCAGGCTGGAGTGCAATGGCGCGATCTCGACTCACTGCAACCTCTACCTCCTGGGTTCAAGCGATTCTCCTGCCTCAGCCTCCCGAGTAGCTGGGATTACAGGCATGTGCCACCACGCCGGGCTAATTTTGTATTTTTAGTAGAGACAGGGTTTCTCCATGTTGGTTAGGCTGGTCTCGATCTCCTGACCTCAGGTGATCCGCCAGCCACAACCTCCCAAAGTGCTGAGATTACAGGTATGAGCCACTGCACCCGGCCTTCCATTCATTCTTTTTTTTTCTGAGATGAGTCTCTCTCTGTCACCCAGGTTGGAGTGCAGTGATGTGATCTCAGCTCACTGCAAGCTCCACCTCCTGGGTTCACTCCATTCTTCTGCCTCAGCCTCCTGAGTAGCTGGGACTACAGGTGCCTGCCACCACGCCTGGCTAATTTTTTGTATTTTTAGTAGAGACAGGGTTTCACCGTGTTAGCCAGGATGGTCTCAGTCTCCTGACCTCGTGATTCGCCCACCTTGGCCTTCCAAAGTGCTGCGATTATAGGTGTGAGCCACCATGCCTGGCTCCGTTCATTCTTTAACACACATTAATTAAGTACCTACTATGAACCTTCATTTTGGATGGAAAGAGGAATTCTGGAATATAGAAGCACTTTTTTATATCAGTGAAATGCAAATAAATGCCTCACAGAGGATTTATCAAAGGGTAAATAACTTCTTTAAGTTGGTTTCCCCTTTTTAAAAAAATTAATAATAATAATAATTATTATTTTTTGAGACAGAGTCTGTTGCCCAGGCTAGAGTACAGTGGCATGATCTTGGCTCACTGTAACCTCTGCCTTCCCAGGTTCAAGTGATTTTCCTGCTTCAGCCTCCCAAGTAGCTGGGATTATAGGTATCCACCACCATGCCAGGTTAATGTTTGTATTTTTAGTAGAGATGGGGTTTCGCCATGTTGGCCAGACTGGTCTCAAACTCCTGACTTCAAGTGATCTGCCCACCTCGGCCTCCCAAAGTGGTGGGGTTACAGCCATGAGGCACTGTGCCGAGCCTAGTTATTATTATTTTTTAGAGACCAGGTCTCACTATGTAGAGCAGGTTGGTCTCAAACTGCTGGCCTCAAGTGATCCTCCCACCTTGGCCTCCCAAAGTGCTGAGATTACAGGAATGAGCTACCACACCTGGCTTTGTTTCTCTTTTTTTTGAAATGGAGTCTCGCTCTGTTGCCCAGGCTGGAGTGCGGTGGTGTGATCTTGGCTCACTGCCACCTCTGCCTCATGGGTTCCAGTGCTTCTCCTGCCTCAGCTTCCCAAGTAGCTGGGGTTACAGGCACCTGCCAGCATGCCCGGCTAATTTTTGTATTTTTAGTAGATGCAGGGTCTTGCCTTGTTGGCCAGGCTGGTTTCGAACTCCTGAACTCAGGTGATCCTTCTGCCTTGGCCTTCCCAAGTGCTGGGATTACAGGTGTGAACCACTGTGCCCAGTTGGTTTTCCCTTTAGATTAAGTATGCAGAAAGCATTTATTGTGGGGGATTATAGGGACTTACCATTACTACCCCATTAGGAATAATAGATTGCAGTTTCATATAGCAGTTGACATTGTGAAATTTCCCCTGGCTCCTTGGTTGTTTTCTGGACAGGCAACCTGATGGAGCAACTGTTGAGAGGCTTAGTATACCCCAATGAGGGCATACAAGCTTCTGTCTGTTACATTTATGGGAAGCTATACTCCTCACCAGTGGCAGCTGAGATGCTTTCAGGACACTTCCGGGAGAAGCTTTTTCCCCTCTTCCTTTCCATCCTGGATGGTGCCCAGACAAAGGAGCTGCAGATTAACTGCTTGGGTAAGACATGAGGCTGGAGAAAAAAGGGAGAATACGTTTTTGACATTTTGCTAGAAGACTTGAGATATTGGGTTCTCTAGTAGTGGGGGAGTTAGATGTTTTGCAAAAGGTAGAAGCCACAAGGTTTGAGAGATGAGAGGCACACTGTGTGAAAGATGCCTAGAGTTGGTATGACATCTTAAGAATGTTGCCTTTGGAGGAAAATAGGAAGGAAAGTGGGACAGCAATTTTTTCTGCCTTTACTGTCGGCCCTGGTGCATCCTGTATTTGCTGGCAAGTTAATCTTTACATTGTACAGCTCACATCCTGTCACTTTCTTAAGTCAGAAATTCTTCCATGGTTCCCTCTGGCCTCCAGGGTAAAGCACACGTGTCTTAGTACATTTTATGCTGCTGTAACAGGATACCACAGACTAGATAATTTATAATGAAAAACTTATTGGTTCAAAAATTTATTGGTTTGCAGTTCTGGAGCCTAGGAAGTCCAAGATCAAGAGGCTGGCATTTGGTGAATCCTCTCTTGCTCTGTCATCCCATGGTGGAAGGGCAAAGAGAGGGCAAGAGAAAAAGCTAGAGGGAACTGAACTTGTCCGTTTTTTTCTTTTTTCCTTTTTTTTTTTTTTTGAGACAGAGCCTTGCTGTGTTGTCCAGCTTGAGTCCAGTGGTGCGTTCTCAGCTCACTGCAACCTCTGCCTCCCGGGTTCAAGTGAGTCTTCTGCCTCAGCCTCCTGAGTAGCTAGGATTAGAGGTGCCCACCACCACATCCGGCCTATTTTTGTATTTTTAGTGGAAATGGGGTTTCACCATGTTGGCCAGGCTGGTCTCGAACTCCTGACCTCAGGTGATCTGCCCACCTCGCCTTCCCCAAGTGCCGGGATTACAGGTGCAAGCCACTGCACCTGGCCTGAACTTGTCCTTTTATGAGGAGCCCACTCTCATGATAACAAACCCACTCCCATGGTGATGACATTAATTCATTCGTGAGGGTCCAAACCCAAACCCCAAACTCATGACCCAAACACCATCCATAGGCCCCAGCTACCAATACTGCTGCATTGGGGATTAAGTTTCCAACACATGAACTTTGGGGAACATATTCAAACCATGGCACTAGGTTTCCCTGTTTGTTACTTGAGTCTCTTTAGAAGCCCCAACATACACTTTTAGCATCCTCTCCTATTTTTTTGCATAAATACATAAGGTCTCTCAACTGTTCTGAGCAGGCAGATTTCTTATTTTGAACAGAACAGATGGGCACTGTGATGGGTGCCTGGGTGAGGGCCTGTTCTCAGGTAGAAGCTGTAGAGAAAAGCACAGTCTATGCATGACAACAGCTTCTTTTCAAAATTTGGATCAGAAGCTGTTATGAATAATCTAGTCATACATAATGAGCATTCATTCTATACCAGGCCTTGTGCTGGGCTCTGAAGTCACAGAGATGATCAAATTCAAGCTTTATCTTGGGGGAGCTCAAAGGCCAGTGTAGAAGACACACATGGACAACTAGAGTCTAGTGTGATGAGTGCTGTCTTGGAGGTGCACAGAAGAGGATGGGAGCAGGGGACAGGAGAAGCTTCCTAAAGGAAAGGATGCCTGGACTGAATCCTAAATTGTGGGGAAAGGCGGAAGGCAGGAGCATGGACCAGAGCACAAGGTATGAAGCAGCCTGTATCTGCGGTAACTTGCAGCAGGGCAGTATTAGAGTTAATGCATATAGAACAAAAGGGTGCAAGTACAGGCCGTGAGGTGAGGCCCTGGGCAGTCCTACAGCTCACCTGTCCATAGTAGAGGGAAATCTCAACTGGTAATACTGGAAATTCCCACTTTTATTTTTTAAAGTTTTTATTTACTTATTTATTTTGAGACGGGGTCTTGTTCTGTCACCCAGGCTGGAGTGCAGTGGTAGGATCACAGCTCACTGCATCCTTGACCTCCAGGGCTTAAATGATCTTCCCACCTCAGCCTACCGAGTAGCTGGGACCACAAACCTGCACTACCATGCCTGGCTAATTTTTTTTTTTTTTT
>NW_012115588.1:434210-437093 GCF_000951035.1 Colobus angolensis palliatus
TGAGATGGAGCCTCGCTCTGTCACCAGGCTGGAATGCAGTAGCACGATCTCAGCTCACTGCAACCTCCGCCTCCCAGATTCAAGTGATTCTTCTGCCACGGCCTCCCGAGTAGCTGGGACTACAGGCGTGTGCCACCATGCCCAGCTAATTTTTATATTTTTAGTAGAAATGGGGTTTCACCATGTTGTCCAGGATGGTCCCAATCTCTTGACCTCGTGATCCACCTGCCTTGGCCTCCCAAAGTATTGGGATTACAGGCATGAGCCACCGGGCCCAGCCTCTTTTTTTTTTTTTAAGTAATAAAAAAATTCACCCTATGCATGTTTGTCAGACCTGAGGGCCTCTTTTATCCTGGTCAAGGGGAGTGCTAACTTTCTCTCCTTTCAGACAACACTTTAAAGGCCACCTCTTCTCTGGAGCCTTGCCTTCCCACCCTCTCCCCTTAGCCAGGGGTGTAGTCACACCCTTTGGACCCTTGAAGCGCTATGGGTCTTATATTCTGTCTTATATCATTTTATTCACTTACTTTACAACCCAAGATCCTCATAAGTTCTTATTTTATTTAATTTACTTATTTTTAAAGATGGGACCTTGTTCTGTTGCCCAGGCTGAAGTACAGTAGCATGTTCATAGCTCACTGCAGCCTCGAACTCCTGGCCTCAAGTGATCCTCCCACCTTAATCTCCCAAGTAGCTGGTATTACAGGGGCACGCCACCTTGCCAGGCATTTTAATTTTTTATGTGTATGTAGAGATGGGGTCCCACTATGCTCATAAGCTGTTTATGGTCTAATCCTTATTGACCTCTCAAGCCTCATCTCTCACTTCTCTATCTGTCCCCACCCTAACTCAGCCTTACTGAACCAAATGCATCTCCAGGAACACACCATGCTCTCCTGCCTTTATATACTCCTCTGCCCAGAAGTTGGCTCGCATCCAACTTCTCATCCTTCAAGATTTGGTTCAAATATCTTCTTACAGAAGCCTTCCCTGGGCCCCCAGGCTAGATTAGATGCTTCATTTGATTTCCCATGGTCCTCTGGGCTTTTTTCCACATTATTTAATTTTAATATTTAATATTCTGACAAGCATTTCTTTACTTGTTAAAGTATGTATTATTTGGAACACTTTAGTGACTTACCATGAATCCCAGCATAAGTCCCAGAATCCTTAACATAGCTTATGTGGTCTTTTGTGACTACTTCTCAGACATAATTTCTGGACTTTTTTTTACCCCCAACCATTCTGGCTTTCTTTCACTTTCTAGAATGTTGTTCTCTGTACCTGGAATACTTCTCCTCACTTCACCTAGTTTTACCTACTTATCTTTCAGGTTCAGCTTAAATGGTACTTGCTGATGGAAGGCTTTACTGATCCCCCACACCAGGGGATTTTATGTATATAAAATCCTCATATACATTTTCATGTATTTGGGTACTTCTCATTTATATCATTTATCACAATTATAAGGGTCATTTGTCTGACTTTTTTTTTTTTTTTGAGACAGAGTTTCACTCTGTCATCCAGAGTGGAGTGCAGTGACGTGATCTCAGTTCACTGCAACCTGTGCCTGCTGGGTTCAAGTGATTCTCCTGCCTCAGCCTCCTGAGTAGTTGGAACTACAGGCGCGTGCCACCATGCCCCTACTTTTTGTATTTTTTTGCTAGAGAGGGGGTTTCACCATGTTGGCCAGGCTGGTCTTGAACTCCTGACCTCAAGTGATACACCCGCCTCGGCCTCCCAAAGTGCTGGGATTACAGGTGTGAGCCACCAGGCCTGGCCTTGTCTGACTTGTTTTTGTGTTTGTTTCTCCTGCAGGAGTGTATGCTCCCTTTGTTAGTCAAAAAATGTTTATTGAGTTCCTGCTATGTGTCAGGAACTGTGCCAGGTGAATTTATGGTGAAAAAACCCACATTATTCCTGCCCTCATGAAACTTTTAGTTGAGTGGAGCAGTCGGGCTATGTTTATCTTGCTTACTTTTGAATCCCTAGACCCTTAGGCCTAGCACTTAGTGGGCTCTCACTAGATCTGTATGGAAGAGAGCTGGGTGCAACAAGCAAATTGGTGCTTAAGGATTCTAACCATTCTTCATATTTATGGAGGCATGAAGAAGTTTCTCTTGGGATGTCTGAAGGGCTATCTTGGGAGGACTCTGGTGCCTGTGTTCCTCTCTCCTTATTTCCCAATCCCTTTGTTTCCTAGGTTTACTGAGGCAGCTGTTGAAGTATGATCTCTTTGTGTCCATGATCATGAATAAGGATGGACTGGGAGAAAGTGCTAAGAATATCGAAGGGTCGTCAGGAGATACTTCACTGCCTTTGGTGCTCAAAAAGGTAATTGTCTTGTGATTCTTGGTCTCTAGGTTCAATAACAAGGGGACCCAAGTGCTTCTTGGGCCTCGTCTTCATCTACCACTCCTATCTCAGATTTCCAAGTGTTTTCTTACTGGGCAAAAAAATATACTGGCTGGGGGCGGTGGCTCATGTCTGTAGTCCCAGCACTTTGGGAGGCCTAGGTCGGTGGATTGCTTGAGCCCAGGAGTGCAAGACCAGCTTGGGCAACGTGGCAAAACCCTGTCTCTATAAAAAATACAAAAAACTTGGGCGTGGTGGCTCACACCTGTAATCTCAGCACTTTGGGAGGCCGA
This sequence comes from Colobus angolensis palliatus, assembly GCF_000951035.1. NCBI lineage: Eukaryota > Metazoa > Chordata > Mammalia > Primates > Cercopithecidae > Colobus > Colobus angolensis. The sequence continues at coordinate 436,859 of NW_012115588.1, forward strand.
GGCTGGTGGATCACAAGGTCAAGAGATCGAGACCATCCTGGCCCACATAGTGAAATGCCGTCTCTACTAAAAATACAAAAATTAGCTGGGCATGGTGGCACGCGCCTGTAGTCCCAGCTACTCAGGAGACTGAGGCAGGAGAATCCCTTGAACCTGGGAGGTGGAGGTTGCAGTGAGCCAAGACCACGCCACTGCACTCCAGCCTGGTGACAAAGCGAGACTCCGTCTCAAAAAA
>NW_012115588.1:438109-451394 GCF_000951035.1 Colobus angolensis palliatus
TGTAGACCAGGATGGTCTTGATCTCCTGACCTCGTGATCCACCCGTCTCGGCCTCCCAAAGTGCTGGGATTACAGGCTTGAGCCACTGCGCCCGGCCCGGCTGTAAATTCTTACCTCTGTACTTCCCCTTCACATCTGGGCTGCCTGAAAATGGAGAATACTTACAGCAATAGAAACAAAGTCACCTCAGTTGCTTTAGGGATCAGCTTCTGAGCTTGGTACTGAGAACCCTCTTTATCTGGATCCTGCTCATCCCTTCAGCCTTACTTTCCTGTCTCTTCTACCCCATAACCAAGTGCTCCAACCACATGCAGTCTTTCCGTGGTCCTGCATATGCTAGGTAATCCTGTCTCAGTGCCTGTGCTCTTCCTCTGTCTATAGGGCCTTTCTCCTCTCTTTATCTGCTAATCTGAGTCAGCCTTCAAGCCTATAGGGCTCCCTGTCACCCTGGCTCCTTTAGGCAGAATGTGACCCACTGTCACAGTGCTTACCTTATACCGTATTGTGGTTGACTGGCTGGGAGCTCCTTCAGGGCAAAACCTGAGTCTGGCATCTTTCCCCAGTGCTCAGCACAGGGACTCGCAGAGCTGCAAACCCTCGTGTGATAGCAGGGGTTCATTGCCCAAACTCTGGGGCTCTTTCTACAGCAAGGAAGAGGAGAAGGAGCTCTGGTTAGAAGTGAGAAGGGAGGCCGGGTGCAGTGGCTCATGCCTGTAATCCCAGCACTTTGGGAGGCCGAGACAGGTGGATCATGAGGTCAGGAGTACAAGACCAGCCTGGCCAACATGGTGAAACTCTGTCTCTACTAAAAATACAAAAATTAGCTGGGCATGGTGGCATGTGCCTGTAATCCCAGCTATTCGGGAGGCTGAGGCAGGAGAATATAGCAAGAAAAAGTTTGTCCTGAGACAAAAGCAAGAAAACAAAAGAACTGACTTCTAAAGAAAATAGTTTAGTCCATTTCAGAGTTTAAATGCCAGTCATCAAGTATAATGAGCTAGGATCAGCTTTCTGACTTAGGAATCATACATGTATTCCACAAGTTTTAGTGCAGTTTTAAGCTGTAATAACTAACTTAAAAGCAGTTACTCTTGCCATTTTCAAACATAGGTACATAAACAACAACAGGGAAACCTAAAAATGTGTTATCAAGTCACAAAATTGAAGTGTAATGAAATTTAACCAATTAAACTTCAAAAAAAGAATATTTTAAACCAAGAATCATTGTTTTAATGGATACATATCATATTTATTTGATTCTGAGATACATTGTTTTCACATTTAACAGCTCTGAAATTGGGAGACATTTTACCATCAACGGTGCATCATAGTTTAATTGGTAGCACTTTTTCTTTCTTAGTGGTGCATAAAATAATGGCTCGCCTTACATCACTAGCATCTTAAAATAAAATACAGTATGTCATTTCTTTTATAAAAGGGAACAAGATAAATATTACTTTCTAAACTCCTTTATATACTATCAGAAAATCTGGCTTTTTTTTTTTGCTTTTCCTGACAAACAGGGAGTCCGTTTATATGTCCACTTGTAAGTCCAATATGGCTGAGATGGGGTTAAGCTTGCAGTCCTCAGATGTCTCTTTGCCAGACATGAGTAGTCTCATGTCTACTTGGTCCTTTTTCTTAAAAGCTGTAAAACCAGGCATGCCCTCCATTCTTCTGGTGATGTATATTCTGTTTGGCACTATTCTCCCCCCAAATCAGCTTCTATGATACTTAAAATCTGTGGTTGCAGTTAACACTTTTCTGATTTCTGAAAGTGTTAGAGACATCCCTAACAGCTATGGTGACCAATAGGAGTTTGGATATTATTCAGAGTGCAATGGAAATTCACTGAGATGTTTAGAGTAGCAAATATGCCTGATCTAAAAATTCTGATGGGGGAGGCATCACAGTTGTGGGAAGACTCCTAGATTTGGACTTGACTGACCTGAGTTTGCACCTTAGCTTTGCCACTTATCAGCTGTGTAGCCTAGAGTAAGTAACCTAACCTTGCTAAAGTTCCCCAAGCCTACCTCCAGGTTTGATGATTTGCTAGGAGGACTCATTGGACTCAACATCTAGTCATACTCATAGCTACGATTTACGGCAGTGCAAGGAAAGCAATATCAGCAAAAGGAAAGGTTCATGGGGCAAAGTCTGGTGGAACCAGCACAAGCTTCCAGAGTCCTCTCCCGGTGGGGTCACATGGGATGCACTTCTTAATTTCCCCAGGAATGAACTGTGACATGTGAAACCCTTACCTACTGAAGAAGCTCATCAGAGTCTTAGCACCCCAGGTTTTTATGGGGGACTGGCTGTTCACGTAGGTATCCTCTGCTGAGCATATACCAAAATTCCAGACTCCCAGAAGGAAAACAGATGTTCAGCATAAACTACAGTTGTCCCTCGTATATACGGGAGATTGGTTGCAGGACTGCCAGCATATACCCAGACCCACATATGCTCATGTCCTACAGTCAGCCCTGGCAAACCCCAGTAAGCTGGCTTTCTGCATATGCCAGTTTCACATCTAGTGAATACTGCATTTTCCATCAGCGTTCAGTTGAAAAAAGGCCGCATATAAGTAGAACCACACAGTTCAAGCCTGAGTTGTTCAAAGGTCAACTGTTCATGGTACAAATAGTTTAGTCACAATGAGCCACTCTCTCAGTTCTGGTAGGAACCCTCCTGAAATCTAAGTTCCCAAACCCAGCCAAGAGCCAGCCTTGCAGACAGGGTTTTCTAAGTATAATAGCCTCAGGCCTACTGTGTTAAATCTTTTCTTTTCTTTTCTTTTTTTTTTTTTTGAGACGGAGTCTTGCTCTGTCGCCCGGGCGCCCAGGCTGGAGTGCAGTGGCCAGATCTCAGCTCACTGCAAGCTCCGCCTCCCGGGTTTACGCCATTCTCCTGCCTCAGCCTCCCGAGTAGCTGGGACTACAGGCGCCCGCCACCTCTCCCGGCTAGTTTTTTTGTATTTTTTAGTAGAGACGGGGTTTCACAGTGTTAGCCAGGATGGTCTCGATCTCCTGACCTTGTGATCCGCCCGTCTCGGCCTCCCAAAGTGCTGGGATTACAGGCTTGAGCCACCGCGCCCGGCCATCTTTTCTGTGCACTCAGTAAATTAAGGTTTATAGTAGAACCTTTCCTTGTTATGTCACAGAATTGTTGTAAACATCAAAGCCAGATGAGGGAGAGCTGGGCACAGTGGCTCATGCCTGTAATCCTAGCACTTAGGGAGGCCAAGGTGGGAGGATCACTTGAGCCCAGGAGTTCAAGTCCAACCTGGGCCATATACTGAGACCTTGTCTCTATAAAAAAATTTAAAATGAGCTGGAGCTGAGCATGGTGGCTCATGCCTGTAATCCTAGCACCCAGGGAGGCCAAGGCAAGTGGATTGCTTAAACTCAGTAATTTGAGACCAGTCTGAGCAACATGGTGAAACTCTGTCTCTACAAAAATAAAAATAAAAATTAAAAATTAGCCAGGGTCGGGGTGCATGCCTGTGGTCCCAGCTACTTGAGGGGCTGAGGCAGGAGGATTGCTTACACTGGGGAGGTTGAGGCTGCAGTGAGTCGTGTTCATATGGCTGCACTACATCCTGGGTGACAAAGTGAGACCCTGTGTCAAAAAAAAAAAGGCAAGGCGCAGTGGCTCATGCCTGTAATCCTAGCACTTTGGGAGGCGAAGGCAAGCGGATCACGAGGTCAGGAGTTTGAGACCAGCCTGGCCAATGTGGTGAAACCCTGTTTCTACTACAAATACAAAAATTAGCTGAGTGTGGTGGTGCACGCCTGTAGTCCCAGCTACTCGGGAGGCTGAGGCAGAAGAATCGCTTGAACCCAGGGAGGCGGAGGTTGTAGTGAGCCAAGATCATGCCACTGCACTCCAGCCTGGGCGACAGAGCGAGACTCTGTCTCAAAAAAAAAAAAAAAAAGGTACCAGGCATGGTAGCATATGCCTGTAGTCCCCGCTACTCAGAAGGCTGAGATGAGAAGATCGCTGGAGCCTTGGAGGCAGAGGTTACAGTGAGCCATGAGCCATGATCATGCCGCTGCACTCCAGCCTGGGCAACAGAGTGAGACCTGTTTCATAAATAAATAAACCAGATGAGGACTTTGAGAGTACTTTTGTTAATGAAGGCTTGAGCACTCATTGGTGATGACAGTTACAGTGTTCTTTGAGTGCCCCTGGTGGATTTTACATTGTGTTCTTTCCTTATTTTTCTCACCGCTGCTGTTCACAGAGACCCCTTCCCATAATCCGTAATGGCTCTCCTGAGCCCCATCCTTGTGCCTGGTGCCATGTAGGACAGGAAGGATCAGAAATGAATTAGGCTGTTGCCCTAAGGCAGCTAGGCCAGTTTTTCTGGTCCTGTTGGTGGTGTGACTGGGTTACTTTTTGCTGCCTGTTTCTCCAGCTTCTCCTCTCTAGAGATGAAACCCTGCAGGTGGCCGGTGCTCACTGTATAATTGCGGTGCTTGTCCACTCCCCAGCAAAGCATGCCCCGGCCTTCATCCATGCTGACATCCCAGGTAGGGGAATGCTTCTAACCTTCTCCTCCCTGTATTAGAAGGATGGGGTGGTGACAGGTTCAATTGTGTATGACAGACCCTATGAACTATGTCTCATAACATCTGAATCCTATTGCTGCAGATTTTTTGTATGACCTTGAGCAATTTGTTACTGCTTTTTGTCATTTATTTGGTCACCTATGAATAAAACCCTAATGTGGGGTGGTGGAAAGACCTGTGGACCAGGCAGGCAGCAGGAAACAGTATTTTTCAAGGGACTGTTATGAGCAGGGGCTGTTATGAGGTACATTGCAAATGTTACCACATTTAGGTCTTCATCTTCACTATTTTATAGATAAGGAAATTGAGGATCAGAAAATGAAATAATTGGCAGGCCTAGTCAGTGGCAGAGATGGGATAAAAAGTCAAGCCTCTCTGACTCTTAAAAACTCTTTTCCCTTCATCCATACCACTGCCCATTCTGAGAATTAGGAGACTTAGGTTTCAATCCTACTTCCGCCACTAATAGTGCCTCTTCTCTGGGACTCAGTTTCCCCATCTGTTAAAAAGAAGAGGTTAAACCATAACCAAGGGCACTTTCCAGGTTTATTAGTGGATTGATGATCATGACTCATGGAGAGGATATGTGAACAGATGAAGTAGTAAGAGTAAGGTGCTGAATAAATCCAAAGCCTTAGCATCAGTTAAGGGATCGTGATCACATGACTGTCATTTATTGTTTTCTCATCCTCTTCCTTGTCAGAATTCCTCTTTGAGCATCTTTCTTCTTCCAGTGAAATGCTCGTCTGGTCCAGCTACAACTGCTTGACACTCCTGGCAGAAGAGCCACTCTTTTTTTCCAAGTGCCACACGGTGTATGGTTGGTAGTAAGGGTCCTGTACTAGCTTTGGGTTGGGTAGACAGCAGTTTGCAGTTGGATAGCAGCAAGCCTCCACTTTGGAGGGGAGCACTGAGTCTAGACATTTCATCAGCCCAAACTCATTACCAGATTTCATATGTAAGTATTGATATCCAAATGTTCTGCTGTGCACTGATTATCAGAAGTATATATGTTTAGACGCTTCAGCAAGAGAAGGACACTTCTCTTAGCCACTAGATGAATTCCTGTTGCATGTTAACAACAACTCTAAACAGTGTTACTCAACTTTAGATTTAGTTCTTTCCCATGCCCCAGATTTCTAACCATCCAGGTAGTCTCTAAGTTTTGCTAATTTATTCTTTAAAAGTTTCTTGAAACTGTCCTTGCTTGTCTGGGACTTTTTTTTTTTTTTGAGATGGAGTCTCACCCTGTCACCCAGGCTGGAGTGCAATGGCGTGATCTCGACTCACTGCCACCTCCGCCTCCCAGGTTCAAGCAATTCTCTTGCCTCAGCCTCTTGAGTAGCTGGGATTACAGGCATGTGCCACCACACCCAGCAAATTTTTTGTGTCTTTAGTATAGAGATGGGGTTTTACCATGTTGTCTAAGCTGGTCTCGAACTCCTGACCTCGTGATCCACTTACCTTGGCCTCCCAAAGTGCTGGGATTACAGGCGTGAGCCACTACGCCAGGTGCCTTTTTTTGTTTTTGAGACTGAGTCCTGCTCTGTTGCCCAGGCTGAAGTGCAATGGTGTGATCTCGGCTCACGGCAACCTCTGCCTCCCGGGTTCAAGCAATTATCTTGCCTCAGCCTCCTGAGTAGCTGGGATTAGAGGCGACTGCCACCATGCCTGGCTAACGTTTTTGTATTTTTAGTAGAGACGGGGTTTCGCCATGTTGACCAGACTGGTCTCGAACTCCTGATCTCAGGTGATCTGCCTGCCTAAGCCTCCCAAAGTGCTGGGATTACAGGCGTGAGCCCACTATCTGGGACTTATTATATCACATCTAGATTTTTAGAGTAGGTACATTCAGTCATTCATTTTATATTCCTAGTATAAGCCAGGCACCAGGCTGGGACCTGGAGATTTAGAGATAACAAATAACATTGGTCCTTGCCCTCAGAAAAGGGAGAGATATGCAAAGGGAAATTTCGTTATGAGCTGATTAGAGCTCTGCTACAGGGAAGCATAGGAGCTGTAGGGGCACAGGGGAGATTCGCAGCTCTGAGTGGATCAGGGAAAGCTTTTTAGAGGAGTTTTGACCTGATTCTCCAAGGAGGAACAGGAGTATGCCAAGTGGAGAAAATATGTCTTGGTCAGTAGGTGTTCACTGAAAACCTCAAGTGCCAGGGACTGTGCTGTGGCTTGTACTGGGTGTTGGGGAGATGAATCAGATGAGGGCCCAGCCTCAAAGATCTCAGTCTGGTCCCATTAGCTCAGTCTTGTCAGGGTCCCGCCACGAGTGGCCTCCAACTGATACATGCTGTCCAGAGCCTGTCACCTCTCCTGGGTGGGCAGTGAAGGAACAAGAGAGCACTGATCCCTGGCCTCTGTCATGTCATCCTGTGGTAGGGATCGAGGCAGTGGTGAGGAGCCTGCAGGGAAGCCTGGAGATGAACAACACAGAGCTGCACAAGCAGGGCCTGCTGCTTTTCACTGAAATCCTGACCCGGTGAGCAAAGTGGTAGAACATGAGGCTTGTAGGGGCCGGACTGCAGAAGTAAAAGTGGGCTTTCATTCCTGGTGGGGTCAGTGATAAGAGTTCACCTACTCATTTCTCATCTAACATTTCTCAGGCAGCCAGAGGAGATCAAGCTGTTCACAAACTCGGCCATGTGCAGAGATGCTGGCCGTGCCCTCCAAGAAGCAGTTAGCAGCCCTGTGCTAGAGGTGGCTGCTGAGGCTGTGAAGGCCACTTCTGCTTTTCTGAGGTAAGAGACCCAGGCAGGCTGAACTTTCCATCCTTGCATGTACCTAAGGGCCTGTCGAGGACAGGGCAGCTGATGATTACTTATAATACCTAATATAGTTGGCTATTCATAATTGTGGATTCCACATCCATGGAATCACCCAACCATGGATTGAATTTTTTTTTTGGAGATGGAGTTTTGCTCTTGTTGCCTAGGCTGGAGTGTAATGGTACGATCTCAGCTCACTACAATCTGTGCCTCCTGGGTTCAAGTGATTCTCCTGCCTCAGCCTCCCAAGTAGCTGGGATTACAGGTGTGCACCACCATGCCCGGCTAATTTTTGTATTATTATTAGAGACAGGTTTCACCATGTTGGCCAGGCTGGTCTCGAATGTGTGACCTCAGGTGATTCACCTGCCTCAACCTCCCAAAGTGCTAGGATTACAGGCGTGAGTCACCGCACCCAGCTGAAAATTTTAAAGAATGGATGGTTGTCTCTGTATTGAACATGTACAGACTTTTTTTCTTGTTGTTATTCCCTAAACAATACAGTACACACTGGGCATGGTGGCTCACACCTGTAATCCCAGCACTTTGGGAGGCCAAGATGGGTTGGATCACCTGAGCCCAGGAGTTCAAGACCAGCCTGGGCAACATGACAGAACCTGTCTCTACTAAAAATCCAAAAATTAGCCAGGCATGGTGGTGCACACCTATAGTTCCAGCTACTCGAAGCCTGAGGTGGGAGGATTGCTTGAACCTGGGAAGCAGAGGTTGAGGTGAGCTGAGATCACACTACTGCACTCCAGCCTGGGTAACAGAGTGAGACCTTGTCTCAAAAGGAAAAAGAAAAAAAAAAAAAAAAAAAGAAACCCGGTCAGGCACAGTGGCATATCCCTGTAATCCCAACACTTTGAGAAGTCAAGGCAGGCAGATCACTTGAGTCACGAGTTCAAGACCAGCTTGGCCAACGTGGTAAAATCCCTTCTCTACAAAAACTTAGCTGGGCATGGTGGCACATGCCTGTAGTCCCAGCTACTCAGGAAGCTGAGGCACGAGAATTGCTGCGGAGGTTGTAGTAAGCCAAGATTGTGCCACTGCACTCCAGCCTGGGTGACAGAGCAAGGCTCTGTCTCACAAAAAAAAAAAAAAAAAAAGAACACTCAAACAGTATAATGACTATTTATATAGCATTTGCATTATATTAGGTATTATATATAATCTAGAGATGATTTAAAGTGTACTGGAGAACCGGGTGCCGTGGCTTATGCCTACAATCCCAGTACTTCTGGAGGCCGAAGTGGGTGGATCACCTGAAGTTGGGAGTTTGAGACCAGCCTGGCCAACATGTAGTAGAAACCACGTTTCTACTGAAAATATAAAAAATTAGCCGGACGTGGTGTCACACACCTGTAATCCCAGCTACTCAGGAGGCTGAGATAGGACAGTTGCTTGAACCTGGGAGGTGGAGGTTGCAATGAGTAGAGATCGCACCATTATACTCCAGCCTGGGCAACAGAGCGAAATTCTGTCTCAAAAAATAAAATAAAATAAATAAAGTATGCTGGAGGATGTGCATATGTTATATGTAAATACTATACCATTTTATATAAGGAGCTTGAGCATCCTGGTTTTGGTATCTTCAGAGGTCCTAGAACCAATTCCCCACAGATATTGAGGGTCGATTATGCAATGTCAATGCAATGTAGACGGGGCACGGTGGCTCACGCCTGTAATCCCAGCACTTTGGGAGGCTGAGGCAGGCCAGTCACCTGAAATCAGGAGTTCAAGACCAGCCTGGCCAACATGGTGAAACCCTGTCTCTACTAAAAATACAAAAATTAGGTGGGCATGATGGCACATGCCTGTAATCCCAGTTACTCAGGAGGCTGAGGAAGGAGAATTGTCTGAGCCCGGGACGCGGAGATTTCTGTGACCTGAGATCTTGCCACTGCACTCCAGATTGGGGCCACAGAGTGAGACTCCATCTCAACAAACAAACAAACAAACAAACAAATTAATGCAATGTAAATAGTTGTCATGCCGTATTTTAAAATTTTTTTGAGATGGAGTTTTGCTGTTGCCCAGGCTGGAGAGCAGTGGCTTGATTTTGGCACACTGCAACTGCCACCTCCCAGGCTCAAGCAAGTCTCCTGCCTCAGCCTCCCAAGTAGCTGGGACTACAGGTGCGTGCCACCATGCCCAGCTAATTTTGTATTTTTGTAGAGACAAGGTTTCGCCACATTGGCCAGGCTGGTCTCGAACTCCTGACCTCAGGTGATCCACCCGCTTCAGCTTCCCAAACCGTTGGGATTACAAGCATGATCCACCGTGCCTGGCTTACATTTTATATATTTTTTTATTGTTGTATCGGTTTTTTGTTTTTTTTTTTTTGAGACAGAGTCTCGCACTGTTGCCCAGGCTGGGGTGCAGTGGCGCAATCTTGGCTCACTGCAACCTCCGCCTTCTGGGTTCATGCCATTCTCCTACCTCAGCCTCTCGAGTAGCTGGGACTACAGGCGTGTGCCACCACGCCTGGCTAATTTTTTTTGTATTTTTAGTAGAGACGGAGTTTCACTGTGTTAGCCAGGATGGTCTCGATCTCCTGACCTCGTGATCCGCCCACCTCGGCCTCCTAAAGTGCTGGGGTTTTCTTTTTTTTTTTTTTGAGACAGTTTTGCTCTTGTTGCCCAGGCTGGAGTGCAATGGCATAATCTTGGCTCACCACAACCTCTGTCTCCTGGGTTCAAGTGATTCTCTCCTGCTGCAGCCTCCTGAATAGCTGGGATTACAGGCATGCGCCACCACACCCAGTTAATTTTGTATTTTTAGTAGAGACGGGGTTTCTCCATGTTGGTCAGGCTGATCTTGAACTGCTGACCTCAGGTGATCTGCCCATCTTGGCCTCCCAAAGTGATGGGATTACAGGTGTGAGCCACTGTGCCCAGCCATATTGTTATTTTTTATAAGTTTTAAAAAATATTTTTGGTCCACAGTTGGTTGAATCCATAGATGCAGAATCCACAATACAGAGGGCTAAATTATACTTCCAAAGTGTTATATTATCATGTCTTTTGTATTTTCTCTGTTGTTTTGAATTTATACCTTGAAAGAAAATTCTGTTTCATTTTGGTAAGGAGTAGCAGAGGTAAATGTATCTGTTGACTCCATCATCTTTAATCAGAAGCTGTCAGCTCTTTAACAACTATGAACTCTAGTCTCTAGCCCTGGTTCTGTTACTGTAGTTTCTCTTTGAATGCTCTCAACCACTCACAGAGCTTCAGCTACTATAGCTATATGTTGATAATGCTCAAATCTATAGTTCATGCCTAAAATGCCTGTATTACTTTCCTATTGTGACAGGACCAAATTACCACAAAGTTGGTTTAAAACAACAGATATTTACCTTCTCATGGTTCTAGGGGCCAGAAGTCCAAAATCAGTATCACTGAGATGAAATCAAGGTGTCAGCAGGGCCACACTCCCTTTGGAGCCTCTAATAGGGAACCCTTCCCTGCCTCTTCCAGCATCTTGTGGCTCTGGGCACTCCATAACTTATGGTCATATCACTGTAATCACTGCCTCTGTGACCACATTGTCTTCTGTTCTCTTTGTATGTATAATCTCCCTCTGCCTTTTCTTTCTCTCTTTTCTTAAATTTTTTTTCTTTTTTCTTTTTCTTTTTTTTTTTGAAGCAGAGTGTTGCTTTGTCTCCCAGGCTGGAGTGCAGTGGCGTGATCTCGGCTCACTGCAAGCTCCGCCTCCCAGGTTCACACCATTCTCCCGCCTCAGCCTCCCGAGTAGCTGGGACTACAGGCGCCCACCACCATCCCTGGCTAATTTTGTTTTTGTATTTTTAGTAGAGATGGGGTTTCACCATGTTAGCCAGGATGGTCTTGATCTCCTGACCTCGTGATCTGCCTGCCTCCACCTCCCAAAGTGCTGGGATTACAGGCGTGAGCCACTGTGCCTGGCCAAAATTTTTTTTCTTATTTTTTGTAGAGATGGGGATCTTGCTATATTCCCCAGGCTGGTCTTGAGCTTCAGGCCTCAAGTGATCCTCCTACTTTGACCTCTCAAAGTACTGGGATTACAATCATGAGTTATTATGCCTGGCTGCCTCTCTCTTATAAGAATACTTATGATGGCCATGTAGGGGACCACCTGAATAATCCAGGATAACTGCTTTATCTCAAGATTCTCTGTGAAAACTTTACTGTAGAAAATAACATTCATAGGTTCCAGGGATTAGGACCTGACATCTTTGGGTACCACCATTCAGCCCACTATAGTGTTTTCCTGAACTCCAAACGACATTTCCAACTGCCTGGTGCTTTATTCCAGAAACTTCAATCTCAATTTGTCCATGCGACTGGGATATAGAGAAAAACACCCAATTTGGGATCTGAAGAATTGGATTTGGGTCCCTGACTCCACAAGCAGTACTTAGTCACTTCTTGCTCGTTCCTCTGATCTCCTTTCTGTTTCTTGAACACATCACACTTGTTCCTTCCACTAATTATTCCAACTCTGCCCAAAATAATAGTCCCTTAAATCTTTGTGACTGCTTTTTTCTTGTCATTCAAGTCTCATTCAGAATTTCCTTTCCTAATTGACCTTATCAGACTGCTATAGCATCTATCAAACATTTGAAAGTTCTTGTTTATTCTTTTTTTGTGACAGAGTCTCACTCTGTCGCCCAGGCAGGAGTGCACTGGCACGATCTACGCTCACTGCAAGCTCCGCCTCCTGGGTTCACACCATTCTCCTGCCTCAGCCTCCTGAGTAACTGGGACTACAGGCGCCTGCCACCAGGCCTGGCTAATTTTTTTTTTGTATTTTTAGTAGAGACGGGGTTTCACTGTGTTAGCCAGGATGATCTCGATCTCCCAACCTCGTGATCTGCCCATCTTGGCCTCCCAAAGTGCTGGGATTAGAGGCGTGGGCCACCACACCCAGCCTTTTTTTTTTTTTTTTTAATCAGAGTCTCACTGTGTCCCCCAAGCTGGAGTGCAGTTGTGCGATCTTAGCTAATTGCAACCTCTGCCTTCTGAGTTCAAGCAATTCTCCTGCCTCAGCCTCCCAAATAGCTGGGATTACAGGCATGAGCCCCTGAACCCAGCCTATTCATTTGTTTTATATCTCCCCTCCCCCCACTAAAATATAAGCTCCAGGAGCTCAAGGACCTTGTCAGTTTTTTCACTGCTCTGTCTCTGGCTCCTCATAGGTAGTCAATATGTGAATGAAGGATGTTAAAATGGACAGTGAGACTAAGGGATCCTAGCACCACAATGGGAAGTTATTCCTTAGCAAGGGGCTTGAAATCTTAAAAATAAATAAATAAATAACCCAGGAAACTCATATGTATAGAGTAACTTTTATTTTGTTACCATATTTTCTCTTTTAAATTTCTAACAAAGTAATGTATTCAAATAATACAAAATAAGATATTGGTTGGGCACGGTAGCTCGTGCCTGTAATCCCAGCACTTTGGGAAGTCAAGGCAGGAGGATCGCTTGAGGCTAAGAGTTTGAGACTAGCCTAGACAACATAGTGCCACCCCATCCCTATGAAACTGTAAAATAAAATAGGCCGGGCACAGTGGCTCACGCATGTAATCCCAGCACTTTGAGAGTCCGAGGTGGGTGGATCACAATGTCAGGAGATTGAGACCATCCTGGCCAACATGGTGAAACCCCATCTTTACTAAAAGTACAAAAATTAGGCTGGGTGTGGTGGCTCACACCTGTAATCCCAGCACTTTGGGAAGCCGAGGTGGGCAGATCATGAGGTCAGGAGTTCGAGAACAGCCTGACCAACATGGTGAATCCCTGTCTTTACTAAAAATACAAAAATTAGCTGAGCGTGGTGGTGGGCGCCTGTAATCCCAGCTACTCAGGAGGCTAAGGCAGGAGAATCGCTTGAACCCGGGAGGTGGAGGTTGCAGTGAGCCGAGATCATGCCACTGCACTCCAGCCTGGG
>NW_012115588.1:451444-453444 GCF_000951035.1 Colobus angolensis palliatus
AGGTGGAGGTTGCAGTGAGCCGAGATCATGCCACTGCACTCCAGCCTGGGCAACAGAGCAAGACTCTGTCTCAAACAAACAAACAAACAAAACACAAAATACAAAAATTAGCTGGGTGTGGTGGCATGTGCCTGTAATCCCGAAAAAGTTACTTGGGAGGCTGAGGCAGGAGAATCGCTTGAACCAGGGAGTTGGAGGTTGCAGTGAGCCAAGATCACGCTGCTGCACTCCAGCTTGGTGACAGAGCGAGACTCCGTCTCACAATAAATAAACAAATAATAAAATAAATAAAATAAAATAAGCTGGGTGTGGTGGCATGCACCTATAATCCCAGCTACTCTGGAGGTAAGGCAGGAGGATCACTTGAGCCCAGGAGTTTGAAGTTACAGTGAGCTATGATCACACCACTGCTCTCTAGCCTGGGTGACAGAGTGAGATCCTCTCTTGAAAATAAATAAATAAATAATACAGGATTTATCATGAAAAGGAATAGGCTGGGCATAGTGGATCATGCCTGTAATTCTAGCACTTTGGGAGGCCAAGGCAGATGCATCACCTGAAGTCAGGAGTTCAAGACCAGCCTGGCCAACATGGTGAAACCCTGTCTCTACTAAAAATACAAAAAAATTAGCTGGGCGTGGTGGCGGGTGCCTATAATCCCCATCTTAAATTTAAGACATTATTCATTGACTTGCCAGTAAGAAAGATCAAGATTTAGTTAGCTCACATTTTTTGTCTTCTCTACATGTCCTTGGCATTTTTGCTATTTAATATTTTGTTTTATAACCTTTAAATAATGTACCTAAAACTGGTATTTCTTGTTCCCTCAACTTGAAGCAGTGTCTCCTGAGTTCCTACGTGTTAATAGCACCCCAGTTCTTCTTTTCCCCTCTCTTCCCTACTTCTGTTTCTCAAGGCCAGTCAGCTGTACCTTTAATTTTCCATTGTGAAAGTTGTTAATATTTATAGTCTTCTGTAACTATATTTAAATCTTTGTAATTTGACTCTAGGTTGGTTCTAAAAATTGAAACAAAAAATAGCATTTACATGACAGTGACTTCAGTCTGTCTCCTTTCCTCCTTTGTCCTTCCCTGAATTTGAATCTCTAAATCTAGGGCACGAATTCCAGAATGGGTGGGATGAGTAAACCGACAAGGTAACAAAAGCATAAGTAAGAGCAGTGTCAATCAGAGGCACCTATGCTGAGCTGGAAATCTCCCAGCAGGACATTGCTAGAGGGGACCAGCAGTTTTGGGCAGGAGGTGGCATTTCAGTTGTGCTATGAAGGGTGAGAGTTAGATTTGTTAGGATTAGCGAAACATGTGGGTTGGAGACTATAGAGATTGCTCAGGGTGTAGTAGCCAGTTGACCAGCAGGTTACATGAAGAGGGTGTTTCCTGGAGAAGCAGGAAATCTGTTGGGTTAGAATTATGGAGAGAGATGGATAGGGGGCAGGTTATTAAGCCTTGGATTATTTTACCTTTTTTTTTTTTTTTTTGAGATGGATCCTCTCTCTGTTGCTCAGGCTGGGGTGCAGTGGCACGATCTTGGTTCACTGCAACCTCTGCCTGCCAGGTTCAAGCAATTCTCCTGCCTCAGCCTCCCAGGTAGTTGGGGACTACAGGTGCATGCCACCATGCCCAGATAATTTAAAAAAATTTTTTTTTGGTGGAGATGGGCTTTCACTGTGTTACCCATGCTGGTCTCGAACTTCTGACCTCAAGTGATCTGCCTACCTTGGTCTCCCAGACGGCTGGGGTTACAGGAGAGAGCCATCGAGCCTGGCTGTGTACACATTTTAGAATGAGCTTGTTAAGTTCTGCACCCAAAGAAACTTTTGGGGTTTTTATTGGAATTGCTTTGAATCTATACAGGAATTTGGAGAGAATTGACATTTTATAATATTGAACCTTCCAGTCTATGAACATGGTATATCCCTCTATTTGTTTAGCTACTTATATTGGTATTTAATTTACCTCAGTCAGGGTTTGTTTTTTGTT
>NW_012115588.1:453884-463040 GCF_000951035.1 Colobus angolensis palliatus
TTTTTTTGAGGTGGAGCCTCTCTCTGTTGCTCAGGCTGGAGTGCAGTGGCTCAATCTCGGTCCACTGCAACCTCCGCCTCCTAGGTTCAAGCGATTCTCCTGCCTTAGCCTCCCGAGTAGCTGGGACTACAGGTGCCTGCTACCATGCCTGGATACTTTATGTATTTTTAGTGGAGACGAAGTTTCACCATATTGGCCAGGCTGGTGTCAAACTCCTGACCTTGTGCTCTGCCCGCCTCAGCCTCCCAAAGTACTGGGATTATAGGCTTGAGCCACCGCGCCTGGCCAAGGATGATTTTACTTTTGACTTTAACTTCCCAGAATGTTTACTGACGTGGTCCCTCTGAGGTGGGGTGGTTCAGAGGGTCTTTGGAAAGCACAACTAGACAGAAGAATGAAGAGTGAGAGCTGCTAAAAAGAATTTAAAGAGGTCAGGTGCAGTGGCTCACACCTGTAATCCCAGCACTTTGGGAGGCTGAGGCGGGAGAATTGCTTCAGCTCAGGAGTTTGAGACTAGCCTAGATAACCTGAGGAAACGCTGTCTCTGCAAAAATTATCCAAGCGTGGTGGTGTATGCCTGTAGTCCCGGCTACTTGAGAGGCTGAGGTAGGAAGATTGCTTGAGCCCAGGAAGTTGAGACTGCTATGAGCTGTGTTTGTGCCACTGCACTCCAGCCTGGGCAACAGAGCGAGACACTGTCTCAAAAAAAAAAAAAAGAACAAAAAACAAAACAAAAAAACCCCAAGAATTTAAAGATGGCGGAACTAGGGCTTGATGATCGTGTAGTATCATCAAACTTGGAGCTCCCAGAGATGAAGAAGGAAAGGGGAAATCAAGCCTTAATCATATGCAATTGACTGAGAACCTGCTAGAAGGCCCAACAGATTGCTCTTAGTGCTCAACAAAGGCCCAGGGATGAGGATTAATAGGTTTTTTTCCTAGCTACTGTACTGGGTTAAATAGTGTCCCCCCAATATTGGTATCTGCCAAGAACCTGTGAATGTGCCTTATTTGGAAATAGGGCCTTTGTACATTGAATCTGATTAAGATAAGGTCATACAGCTTAGGCTGTAAATCCAGTGACTTGTCTCTATGTAAGGAGAGGGCGGTTTGAACATACAGTGACATATGGACATGCACAGAGGGAAGGTGGCCATGTGAAGACAGGCAGATATTAGAGTGATGCAGCTGCAAGCCAATGAATGCCAAGGATTGTGGCCACCACCACAAGCTAAGAGGCAAGGAAGGATTTTTCTCAAGACCCTTTGCAGGTGTGTCCAATCTTTTGGCTTCCCTGGGCCACATTGGAAGAATTGTTTTGGCCCACACTTAAAATATGCTGACACTAACAATAGCTGATGAGCTTAAAAAAAAAAAAAGGTACACACATAAATCTCAATTTTTTTTTTTTGAGACGGAGTCTTGCTCTGTCGCCAGGCTGGAGTGCTGTGTTGTGATCTTGTCTCACTGCAACCTCCAACTCCCTGGTTCAAGCGATTCTCCTGCCTCAGTCTTCCAAGTAGCTGGGATTACAGGCACGTGCCACCATGCCCGGCTAATTTTTGTATTTTTAGTAGAGATAGGGTTTCATCTCACAATGTTTTAAGAAAGTTTACAAATTTGTGTTAGGCTGCATTCAAAGTTGTCCTGGGCTGCATGCAGCCTGTGAGCTGTAGGTGGGACAAGCTTGCTTTAGAGGGGACATGGCCCTGACGGCACCTCGATTTCAGATTTCTAGCCTCCAGAACTGTGAGAGGATAAACTGCTGTTTTAAGCCACCCAGTTTGTGATAATTTATTATAGCAGCCCTAAGAAACCAATACCCTGTAAAATAGTCATTCATTCATTTGATATCTGTTCTATTAATCGTCAACTTATAATGCACCTGTCTCTGTTTAGGTAAAGTGAAAAGATGGAACTGGTCCCTTTCCTCTTGGGAACTCACAAGTAAACTAGTCAATGACTCTTAGCTCATCTGAGTCTATAGAATCTGAGAGTTCAAATGGCCCTAAGTGTTACCTGTCTACATTTACCCCATACTCACAATGATTGAATCTCCAAAAGTACTTTTCCAGTCTCTGCGTATAATCTCATAGAATGGGGAACTCACTTCTCCCTAGAGATGGTCCCCTATATTTCTATAGACTTTGACTCAGAAAATTCTCAGACTGATGCTGGGTGCGGTGGCTCACGCCTGTAATCCCAACATTTTGAGAGGCTGAGGCGGGCGGATCGTGAGGTCAAGAGATCGAGACCATCCTGGCTAACATGGTGAAACCCCGTTTCTACAAAAAATACAAAAATTATCTGGGTGTGGTGGCATGCACCTGTAGTCCCAGCTACTTGGGAGGCTGAGGCAGGAGAATCACTTAAACCTGGGAGGCAGAGGTTGTATTGAGCTGAGATTGCGCCACTGTACCCCAGCCTGGTGACAGCGAGACTCCATCTCAAAAAGAAAAAAAAAAAAGTAAGTTCTCACAATCGTTGCAGTGGCTCATGACTGTAATCCCAGCACTTTGAGAAGCTGTGGTGGGTGGATAACTTGAGATCAGGAGTTTGAAACCAGCCTGGCCAACATGGTGAAACCCCATCTCTACTAAAAGTACAAAAATTAGCTGGGTGTGGTGGTATGCGCCTGTAGTCCCAGTTACTCAGGTGGCTGAGGCAGGAGAATGGCTTGAAACTGGGAGGTGGAGGTTGCAGGGAGCCAAGATCATACCACTGCTGTCTGGCCTGGGTGACAGAGTGAGACTTCATCTCTGGATCTTAGTAACATTTACCTATTGATCCTGGTTTTCCTCATTGAGTTAACAAAGTTTGATCCCTCTTCCCCAGGAGAGCTTGTTACTTAATGGAAAACAGTGGTTGTTACTCTCTTGATGCACATTCAATTCTAGATAGTGCTTCTTTTACCAGCAAGCTCTCCTCTGTGAGAAAACCTTGTATCCTTAATAGTAATAATAGACACAGCTGACATTTATAAGGACTTATTATGTATTAAGCATCATGCTAAGTGTTTGGCATACATTATTGAATTTGATCCCCATAATAAGTCTATGAGAAAAGTACTATTAAGCCTCATTTAATAGATGAGGAAATTGATGGTTAGAGAGGTCAAGGACTCTACAAGAAGTTGTGCAGCTAGATAAGCACTGAAGTAAGGATTTTTTTGAGACAAGGTCTTATTCTGTCACCCAGGCTGGAGTGCAGTGGTGTGATCACGGCTCACTGCAGCTTCTACCTTCTTGGGCTCAGGTGATCCTCCTACCTCTGCCTCTTGAGTAACTGAAACTACAGGTATGTGCCACCACACTTGGCTAATTTTTTGTAGAGACTGGGTTTCACCATGTTGCCCAGGCTGGTCTCCATCTCCTGGGCTCAAGACATCTATTCATCTCAGTCTCCCAAAGTGCTGGAATTACAGGCGTGAGTCACCATGCCTGGCCTGGAGTAAGGATTTTTATCAGATTAAATTCCATGTTCTGATCCAACCGCACTGCCTCTAGTTGCCTAAGAACCTGGGGTTATCTTGGGAATACCCTTGCCTTACCATGAACCTACTTTTGTCTCTCTGGATGCAGGAAGGACCATCAGAGTGCTCCACCTGTGCAGTATGGGGAACTGCGGGCTTTGCTAGAAGCCATGCTAAACCGGTGTGCGGAGTTTTCTCAGACCTTGCTGAACAGGAGGCCCCTGGTCAGTGTACTGCAGCCTGCTGCTTCTGAAGATCATGCTGCAATGTGTTTTTAGAAAGATAATTAGTATATTCCCTTACTTTTGTATGCCATTTCATGGCTTTTTCTCATGCACACATGGCTACTATGAGGCTTAAAGATTATTATTCCCATTTTTACAGATGGGGAAACTAAGCCACGAGGGTTAAATAATTTTTCTCTGAGGTCTATAACTAGAAAGTACCTAAGCCTAGATACTAAATTCCAGGGTGTTTTTACCCCAGTCTATTATGTACATTCTCTGTTTATATCATTACAAGCAGATCGAGTAAACATGCTCACAAAATTATTTAAGTCTGGATTCACTAGAATCTTAGAATCTGAACCATGTACCATGTGTTGTAGTTGCTGACTTTTAATAGCTTGTAGACAAGATATCAGGCAAGACACTGTCAGTGTGAATGTTAATTACATCTTTCAGGATTAACTTTGGAAACTAAGCTCTTTACATCTGATGGAGTGGAAATTTTCTTGTGTTTTAGAGCAACTAATAGGGCCATTACAGTCAAGCTAATGCCCACTAGCCTGTGACAGCTTTCTGCATATAATAGACCAATAGCCATTCCTGTGGTTCGGAGAGACCATTGGTTAAGGTCCCTCCAACACTGCTACCATTTTTTTTTTTTTTTTTTTGAGACAGAGTGTCACTCTGTGGCCCCAGTCTGGAGTACAGTGGCACGATCTTGACTCACTGCAACCTCCGCCTCCCAGGTTCCAGTGATCCTCCTGCCTCAGCCTCCCGAGGAGCTGGGATTACAGGCATGCACCACCACACCTGGCTGATTTTTGTATTTTTAGTAGAGACGGGGTTTCACGATGTTGGCTAGGCTGGTCTCGAACTCCTGACCACCTTGGCCTCCTAAAGTCCTGGGATTACAGGCATGATCCACTGCGCCAGGCCCCTGCTACCATTTTTTTTTTTTTTTTTCCTCTGAGATGGAGTCTTGCTCTTGTTGCCCAGGCTGGAGTGCAGT
Source organism: Colobus angolensis palliatus (assembly GCF_000951035.1). Taxonomy (NCBI): domain Eukaryota; kingdom Metazoa; phylum Chordata; class Mammalia; order Primates; family Cercopithecidae; genus Colobus; species Colobus angolensis. Next base: position 458,593 of record NW_012115588.1, read on the forward strand.
GGCGTGATCTCGGCTCACTGCAGCACTTGCCTCTGGGATTCAAGCAATTCTCCTGCCACAGCCTCCCTAGTAGCTGGGACTACAGGCGCCTGCCACCATGCCTGGCTAATTTTGTGTGTGTGTGTTTTTAGTAGAGACGGAGTTTCACCATGTTAGCCAAAATGGTCTCGATCTCCTGACCTCGTGATCTGCCCACCTTGGCCTCCCAAAGTGCTGGGATTACAAGCGTGAGCCACCACGCCCAGCTTTGCTACGATTTTTAAAAGGAGCTATGGGCAAGGATATAGCCAAGATCTCTTGGAAAGTTAGGTGTACAGGAATGTCAGACTGCAGTGTGAGAAGAAGAGGTCTACAGTCATCCAAGCATAGGCTGAGACACAGCATATACTTGATCACTAGGTTCCTGTCTCTCCTTCCCACCTCAGGGCCATGCCTCCAGTAGAGATTCAGAGAAGGCCATTCTTCAAAGGGGAAAGTTCCTCCTGAGCACTCTGGAGGGATTTAGAAGTGCCTGCAGGTGAGGAGCCCTCTGATAGGAAGCAATAGCATGGAAGGTAGGTGTGGAAGGGATTCAGACGATGGGTGAAGTTCTAGAGGCAACACTTGATTTCTGATACTCTGCTATATGGCAAAGAGGATTTTGGTTGGGGTAGGATTTGCGGGGGTGTGGAGGAGGCTTGAAGGCAGGCAGCTAGGAGTAGGACCTTTCTAAAGATTCCTTCCTCATGGAGTTTTGCTACTGTGCCATGAGGTTGTGCCTTATTCTCCTTCGCTCCCCACCACCCCCCAACTAGACTAGCACTGTAAGTATTCACTGAATGGTTGTTGAATTAATTCAGTTTACATTAACAAATGTTTGTTGTATCTACTGTGTACCATGCCTGATGCTAGACAGTGGGGCTGGAAAGAAAAGTCAGAATGACTCCTGCCCGCAAGAAGCTCACAGTCTCTTGGGGAAGAGATGCTTTTTTGTATACGTGTGGGATTTGTTAGGTTTTCAAGAACCTGGGGAAGGTATTCCAGATAGAGAGAGCAGTGTATTTAAAGGCAAATGAATGGGAAATAGCAAATAACATGGCATATTCAGGGAAGTACACACAGTGGGGTGGAAGTATACATAGTTGGGGGAGGGGTGGGGAGCAAGAATCTGGAGATGTAGCCAGGGATCAAGTCCTCTCCTCATTGTGGTCTATTGAACTTTCTCCTGATCTGATAATAGAGATACTTTCCCTGGACCCTGAGCACAGGCACTCCCCGCCACCCCCCAGGAGGGTGTTTGTCATCTTTAGGTTGCGTAGGTGGTAGTGGATATACTCACACATTGATTTCTTAGGTTGGCTATAGAATTCCAGAGTGAGCCTTCAGCCCAGGAGAATCCATTCACAGCTCCCAGCGCCAAGAAGGAAGACACCTTGGAGGCCTTCTCAGAATTTCTTCTCAGTGCCTGTGACTCGCTGTGTATCCCTATGGTGATGGTGCGTTCTCCTGAGCCATGGGCAGCATGAAGCTTGGGGAAGAGAGGAATGTGCAGGCGAGCCAGGCTCAGAGGCATAAGGCAGTGACTGCTCAAAGGAACTCTCTGGGGGTCTCAGCAGTGCGATTCTTGCTGCTACCTTTCCTTTGTTCTAAAAATAAAATGTAGTGTTTCATTATGAAACTAACAGGTTCCTCTTAAGAAAAAATAGAAAGCAGTAATAATAAAATAGTAAGTAGGTAAGTTTATGGAGCGATAAGTGCCTAATATTCACTGCCGGATTTAGTTCTCCCAATGACCCTGGGAGATGGATGCTATAATTTGCCCTAATTTACAGATAAGGTTGTCATATTTCTGTAGTTACAAAGCAAGCCCATAATGGTGCTGAGATTGAACCTATTACTTCAGGTCCCCTAGCTTTTCTTGTGTCTTTAATAATGAGCAGCAGTGAATGTCTGTTATCCAAGTGTTAATAAGGAACATGTATGTGTGTTCTGTAAAATGAGAGATGACCACTCTGAAGAGAGGCTTGATCCTGAAGAGCTTCATTCTCAATTTGACTTGAGGTTGAGATGGTGGGAAGAGCAAGGCCAAGAGCTGCTGACTCTGGGTAACCTTGGATGAGTCCTCTCCTGCTTGAGGTTTGGGCATCCTGCGAGCCTGTGAACAGTACCTGTTAGTCAGGAAAGGGCAACTCCTAACCATCTACTGGGAACAGTAGGTGGCAGCAGGGAGGCACCTCTGGCTCTGCACGAGTGAGGTTCTCTTCCTTGGAGAAGCCATTGAGCTGGAGTCTGCAGGAGGTAGTGGTCAGGAACCCTGGACTGTGGCCCTGACTGAACCCACTAACAGTAAGACTTGGGCAACTCATGGCAGTTTACTCACCTGCCCTGCCTTCCTCCTAGATTTTTGAAGTGTTAGAGCTAAATCTAGAAGATCATAGAATTATTGTATTATTCCTTCTTTCTACTTTTCTGTATTTTACATATTTTCTTTAAAGAGCATATATTACTTTCATAATAATAAAAACAACCAAACTTGCTCTAAAAATGAAAGGAAAGGTGTCAACAAGAACAATGCCTCTGAGGACCCAGCTGTTTACAGAAAGGGAATTGAGACTCAGGGAAGGGAGGAGGTGACAACCCAGGGGCACACTGTGGTGGCTATGTACAGAGCCTGAACTAGAACCCTGGTTTTTTTTTTTCCTAATTCAGAGCTGTGTCTACCACATAAGACTGCCTTATGACTCTTGAAGAATTACCTGAAGGCTGGTCTGAGTGCAATGGTATTTACAACTAATTGATCACAACCAGTTACAGATTTCTTTGTTCCTTCTTCATTCTCCCTGCTTTACTTGACCAGCCTTAAAAATAATAATAACAGGCTGGGTGCGGTGGTTCACGCCTTGTAATTCCAGCACTTTGGGAGGCTGAGGTGGGTGGATCACTTGAAATTAGGAATTTAAGACCAGCCTGGCCAACATGGCGAAACCCTGTCTCTACTAAAAATACAAAAATTAGCCGGGCGTGGTGGTGCGTGCCTGTAATCCCAGCTGCCCAGGAGCATGAGCAGGATAATTGCTTGAACCTGAGAGGCAGAGGTTTCAGTGAGCCAAGATTGCACCACTGATCTTCAGCCTGGGTGACAGAGTGAGACTCCATCTCAAAAAACAAACAAAAAACTAAAACCCCCCCTCAAAAAAAAAACAAAAACAAATATGAAGGCAGTTTATTAACTATATTATTGTTATTACTATAGTAATAGAAACATGAAAGTCATTCTGCATTATGGTTTAGAAAGCAGTTTTTATGCACCAGACCACATTTCTTTCTGGGAGGGATATCTTGTTATTCCCATTTTAGTCTTTGAGGAACAGAGGCCCAAAGAGGTAAAGTATCTAGTGCAATCTATTAGGTGATCCAAGCCTTAGATGTAGGTTTGGACTTTAAATTCCCTAGCTTTTCTTTTGTCTTTCAAATGAAAGGAGTTAATTTACTGTTGCTAGATTTGATGAGAATTTTCTCTGATGCCTTTTCTTCTTCAGAGACTCAGTCCTGATGGGCTATGTTCTCTCTCCTGGTTCTTTGCAGAGACACTTGGAGCAGACCACCCACCCAGCTTTGATGGAAGTTTTCCTCTCAATTCTACACAGCCTCTTTGTCATCGTTCCCCACATGAAGGAGAAGTTTTCCAAGAAGCTTGGTAGGCAGTAGGCAAATGTGGAGGTTGGGAGAGAGGCAAGCACCTTAGGCAGTGCTCAGAGAGTATTCAAAGAGAGCGTAAGTTGTGGGTGCACATTTACTAATTCATTCAGAATCTGTATCCTTTGTCCACTGTTGAGTGAAAGGAAGTATCAGGCAGCAATCAAAAGTCATTAAAGGGGCTGGGTGTGGTAGCTCATGCCTGTAATCCTAGTGCTTCAGGAGACCAAGATGGGAGGATCACCTGAGGCTAGGAGTTTGAGACCAGCTTGGACAATACAGTGAGACCCCATCTCTATAAAAAAATTAAAGAAAAATTAGCTGAGAGTTTTTAGTAACATTAGTGACTAGTTATTAATAATAACTAACATTTAAGTTCTTACAGTGTGTGAGACACTGTTTTAAGTGCTTTGCATGTATGGACTCATTTAGTCCTCAGAAAAACCCTAGGAATTGTCTATTACGATTATACTCATTCTACTGATGAGCAAACTGAATCTCAGAGAGGTTAAGTAACTTGCCTAAGGTCACACTATAAGTGGTATGCCCAGGATTCAAACCCAGGGAATCTGGCTGTAGAACATGCTTTCTTTTCTTTTTTTTTTTTCTGAGATGGAGTCTTGCCCTGTCGCCCAGGCTGGAGTGCGGTGGCGCGAACTCGGCTCACTGTAAGTTCTGCCTCCTGGGTTCACGCCATTCTCCTGTCTCAGCCTCCCGAGTAGCTGGGACTACAGGCGCCTGCCACCGCGCCTAGCTAATTTTTTTGTATTTTT
>NW_012115588.1:463700-469971 GCF_000951035.1 Colobus angolensis palliatus
AGACGGAGTTTTGTTCTTGTTGCCCAGGCTGGAGTGCAATGGCACAATCTCGGCTCACCACAACCTCTGCCTCCTGGGTTCAAGTGATTCTCCTGCGTCAGCCTCCTGAGTAGCTAAGATTACAGGCGTGTGCCACCACACCCAGCTAATTTTGTATTTTTAGTAGAGATGGGGGTTTCTCCATGTTGGCCGGGCTGGTCTCGATCTCCTGACCTCAGGTGATCTGGCCACCTTGGCCTCCCAAAGTGCTGGGATTACAGGCATGAGCCACCACACCTGGCCTGGAATTTGGATTTTATCCTAGGAGTTTTGTTGAGTTTTAAAGAAGCGGAGCAACATTTCAGATTTCTGTTTCAGAAAGATCTTTCTTGGAGCTGTATGGACTGTGAGTTAGAGGGAGGCAGATTGGAGGCGTGTATCTCAGCCTCTTGGATTAACTCAGGTTGGTGGTAGGAACTAAGGTAGTGTTGGGGCATGGAATAGTTGGATGTAGGGCTTGAAAGAGAGGGAACAGTGCCGGGTAATGCCTGGATTCTGGCTGCCTTCTATGTGGATGGTGGTGTGTTTAACTGAGAGAAGGCTCACTGCAGGAGGATCTGGTTTGGGGAGGCAGTAGAGGATACGGTCAATTTGGGTCAGGGTGAATGTGAGATGTTCCAGTGAAGATGTTAGGTGGGTAATTGACTGTGTCTGAAGACAAGGGAGAGATCTGGGATTTAGATACAGGTATAGAAATCTTCAGCATCCAGCCTTTCATTCATTCAACAAATATTGGGCACTTACTGCATGCAAGATATCATGCTACAGCTGGAGATTTAGCAGTGAACAAAACAGACCCCTGTCCTTGTGAGGCTGACTCCTCAGTGGGGATCAGGTGAGATTCTTCAAAGTTGAGTGTGTAAAATGAAATGATGAAAGAAGCCAAGACAAAATTAAGAGAGAAGCATTTAATGGTCAGGAGGAGGAGAGTACGATCATTTGGAGAGGTAGGAAGGAAACCAGAGGGTATGACATTAGGGAAGCCAAATGAAGAGAGTTTTGTGGATTGGGGAGTAGTCAGGAGTGTGAAATGCATCCCAGAGGTCAAGTAAGATGAAGATCTAAAAATGTCCATTGGACTTGGCTTCATGGCAGCTTTTGGCCACGTTGGCCAGAGCAGTTTCTGTGGAGTGGTTGGAATGGAAGCCAGACCAGAGTGAGTTAAAGAATGAGTGCAAGATGAGGCAGTAGAGACAGGATACACAACTCTTTTGACAAGTTTCATGTGAGGGGAAGGTGAGAAATGGGGGTATGAGTAGAGGGGAACATGGAGTTAGGAAGGATTTTTCTAGCCCCTAGGATTGGAAACATTTATCTGATTAGCTGCTCATAGGAAGAAGCAGTAGAGAGACTGTGGTTGTTAGCCCATATGAGTTGAAATTCTTGTCACCTCTCTTAACTTGTTTATTGAGATTGCACAAATTAATTTTCTTATCTCTAGTGTCCTTAGCTAGAATGTGGTGATAATAGTGAGAATTAAACAAGATGATTACCTAGATTTCCTGAAGACTGCATCCCTCAGCCATTGTGATAACTGATACACACTTCTTCCCTTCCTTCTAACATTCTTCCTGCCTGCCATACTTCAGGACCCAAGAGGATCTAGTCTTAGGGCACTGGATGAGAGACAAGTGTAGATCTCTTGGGGGCAGTGGTGGGGAATAGGGGATGTAGAAAAAGGCTGTGAGATCTATAGGGAGATCTGTGCAACATGAAGCCAGGTAGCACAGGATTAGAGGCTCAACCTGCAAGAGGGAGGAGGGAGGCAGGCACTGCCAGCCAGGAATGGTATGGAGACCTGGAGTAGAAGGGTGGAGAAACTCTGGATCCCTGAGAGATTGGGCCAAGAGGAGCCCATCTGGAAGGGAAACTTGGTGCCCCTTCCCTGGGGAAGTCATAGGTTAAATTGTTGCCCCAGAGAGTTGCTGTGAAACCCTGAGGGATTCCCTGTTAGCAGCGTTAGCCCCAGGATAAAATACAGATTATTCCCAACTCCGGAGCTGGTGAAATGGGAGTTTCTGAGTCTTCTTTATCTAGGATTCTGCTTTACAGTGGCCCAGGGAAGGCAGAACAGAGGTTAGTATTGGCTGAAAGCCTTACTGGAGAGACTGGGAGGAGCCAGAAGCACAAGGGCCTGGGCCAGGGTCAACAGCTAAGGCAGAAACTGCTGGCCAGGCCACAGTGGCTCACACCTGTAATCCCAGCATTTTGGAAGGCCGAGGTGGGCGGATCACCTGAGGTCCAGAGTTCAATACCAACCTGACCAACATGTAGAAACTCTGTCTTTACTAAAAATACAAAATCAGCTGGGCATGGTGGCACATGCCTGTAATCCCAGCTACTCAGGAGGCTGAGGCAGGAGAATTGCTTGAACCTGGGAGGTGGAGGTTGCAGTGAGCCAAGATTGTGCCATTGCACTCTAGCCTGGGCAATAAGAGTGAAACTCCGTCTTAAAAAAAAAAAAAAAAGCCTGGGCTCAGTGGCTCACACCTGTAATCCCAGCACTTTGGGAGGTCGAGGTGGGCGGATCATGAGGTCAAGAGATCGAGACCATCCTGGCCAACATGGTGAAACCCCGTCTCTACTAAAAATACTAAAATCATCTGGGTGTGGTGGTGCACACCTGTAGTCCCAGTTACTTGGGAGGCTGAGGCAGGAGAATCGCTTGAACCTGGGAGGCGGAAGTTGTAGTGAGCCGATATCATGCCACTGCACTCCAGCCTGGCGACAAAGTGAGACTCTGTCTCAAAAAAAAAAAGAAAAAAAAAAGATAATGTTATTGGACCCCTGTTCTGAGAACCAATTGCTTTCAACAGACAATTTAGAGATGAGAATAAAATAGTAACTACTCCTGTTCTTTCTGCATCTGAAACTGGATTGTTTTCTATGAAACTGGAAGAAGGGATAGAAGGAGCAGATGTGCCCTTCCTAGGTCCTTGTCAAATGTACCAAATTGTAGTGGAGGATCATTCAGAATGGAAGAAAATGAGCACTTATTTCAGCACTTACTTTGAGCCAAGTGCTTGTTAGATGTTCTCCATACATTTATCTTACTTAGCTTTACAGCAACCTGTGAGGTACAAATATCAAAACTGAGTCTCAGAGAAGTTAAAAAACCTTTCCAGAGTGAAACTGCCAGATAGAGATAGAGCACATTTTGAACCAGGTCTGTGTAACTCTAAAACCAGAGCTTTTTGATACCACCCAGGCTTGGGACTCTCTGTGACAAGTCTGGTTTAAACTGCTGTCTGCTTTATTCCCACTTCTCCGAAGCTGCCTCATCCTTCATACGACTGACCCTGGAGCTGAAGGCCAGGTTTTGCAGTGGTCTGAGGTATGTGTGGTCCCAGGCAAGATTGAGTGGCCAAGGGACCAATGTCCCTCTTGACGGGGCAAGTGGGAATTGTTGGCTGGTATGTTTTAGTCATGAGCTCATGGTGGTATTGACATAGTGTCTGCCTTGCTCAGCATCTGGTGCAGTAAGCTGAACATGCTTCTGTAGGTTGTATTGAATCTTGCCTGGTAAGGATCTTATGCCTGGTGATACTTGGATGGGTACCTGTCACATCAAAACTGGGAGAGGCCCGGCACAGTGGCTCATGGCTGTAATCCCAGCACTTTGGGAGGCCAAGATGGGAGGATTGCTTGAAGACAGCAGTTCAAGATCAACTTAAGCAGCATAGCAAGACCCTGGTCTCTATAAATTCTTTTTTTTTTTTTGAGATGGAGTCTTGCTCTGTCACCTAGGCTGGAGTGCAGTGGTACAATCTTGGCTCACTGCAACAACCGCCTCCTAGGTTCAAGCAATTCTTCTGCCTCTGAACCTGAGTAGCTGGGATTACAGGTGCCTGCCACCACATCTGGCTAATTTTTGTATTTTTAGTAGAAATGGGGTTTCACCATGTTGGCCAGACTGGTCTCGAATTCCTGACCTCAGGTGATCCGCCCGCCTTGGCCTCCCAAAGTACTGGGATTACAGGTGTGAGCCACCGTGGCTGGCCACAAAAGTTTTGTGTTTGTTTTTATTTTATTTTATTTTTTTAGCCAGACCTGGTGGTACACACCTCTAGTCTCAGATACTCAGGAGACTGAGGCAAGAGGATCCTTGAGCCTAGGAGGTCAAAGCGGCAGTGAGACCTTGTCTCTCTCTGTCCAAAATGCCCCCCAAAACTGGAAGGGCTTTCAGAGATCATTTGTTTAACCTCTCATTTAAATGAGGAAACTGGACAGGTTGAGCAGGAAACTCTGGCTGAGGCAGAAGATTGGCTTGAACCCAGGAGGTGGAGGTTGCAGTGAGCTTCTCGAGTAGCACCACTGCACTCCAGCCTGGGTGACAGAGTGAGATTCCGTCTTAAAAGAAAAAGAAAAAAAAGCTGCAGTGAGCTATGATCACACCCCACTCTAGCTGGAGCGACAGAGTGAGACCACTGAGGAAATTGAGGACCTCAAAGGGGAAAGGATGCAGTGCCTGTCATATTCTAGTTTCTACCAGCTCTCCAATTCTACAGGAGAAACTCTTGTTAAAGTAGAGGTCGCTGTCTCAGTCTCTGTCTTGTTAGATTTCTAGAGCAGCCTCTGTACCTTCTCATTTATGATTTGCCCCCTGTTTCTGTATTTACTAAGAAGATTAATTTGTTACTTCCCACAGCCTACAAGCTGGCTACAATGTAGTGCCCAGCTTTCCTTCCATAACACTGAATACACCATCCAACATTTAGGAGAGAATACAAGGACCCACCTGGATTGAAAGTCAAAATTTTGGAAGTACTCCTTGACTGCCCATGTGGCGTTCAGCTGCTGCTGCTTTTTCTAGTACTTCCTCAGCCCTTTTCTGGCCTAGGGGCACTTTTTTATTTGCATGTTTTATTAAATTAGAGCTTATAGCCCCACTTCATATTTTTTCAGTAAATTTTTAGTGAATGCCTATATGGGCCAAGTGTCCAAGTTACAGCTGAAGCAGCAGGTTCCATATTTACTTTTTTTTTTTTTTTTTAAGACAGAGCCTTCCTCTTGTCACCCAGGGTGGAGTGCAATGGCACGATTTTGGCTCACTGTAACCTCTGCTTTCTGGGTTCAAGCAGTTCTCCTGCCTCAGCATCCCGAGTAGCTGGAATTACAGGTGCCTGCCACCACACCTAGCAAATTTTTGTATTATTATTTTTGAGACCGAGTCTCCCTCTGTCACCCAGGCTGGAGTGCAGTGGCGCTATCTCGGCTCACTGCAACCTCTGCCTTCTGAGTTCAAGCGATTCTCCTGCCTCAGCCTCCTGAGTAGCTGGGATTACAGGTGTGCGCCACCACGCCTGGCTAATTTTGTATTTTTAGTAGAGACAGGGTTTCACCACGTTGGTCAGGCTGGTCTGGAACTTCTGACCTCATGATCTGCCCGCCTCAGCCTCCAAAGTGCTGGGATTACAGGAATGAGCCCCTGCACCTGGCCAAATTTTTGTGTTTTTAGTAGAGATGGGGTTTCACCATTTTGGCCAGGCTGGTCTCAAACTCCTGACCTCAGGTGATCCACCCGTCTTGGCCTCCCAAAGTGCTAGAATTACAGGCATAAGCCACTGTGCCCAGCCCCATATTTACTTTTCATAGCCACCTTAGGACCTCTTCTGCCATGGCAATGGCTAGAATTTCACTAGCCTCTGGCACAAAGCAGTGGTGCCCAGGCATATGGCAGGGATAATGCTCTCCCAAAGTAGCAATGTCATCTCTTCTGTTCTTTCTTCTCCTCCCTCTCTAAGTCACCCAGCCCTAAACCAGGTGTGTTCCAATTTCCTCTACTGTATGTGCCTCAACCTCCTCTCAGCTCCAGAGAAGACAGGACCACCTTCCGAAGAAGGTAAGACGCTACAATTTAACCACTCATGTGGCCTGTGCTGGTCTTTAGAGTCTGGGTGCCTTGCTGATTGACTAGATAGTGAGTTAGTACAGGCATGAGATTTCTTTGCTTGAGGCTGCCCAGAGGAATCAGAGTGATACTATTATAGGTTGATTCCTAGGGATGTGAAATAATAGAACTGGAAAATGATGGAACCCAAGGCTCCTGGCACCTTAGAGTTGAGAAGGATCCTCAAGTCCAGTTGAGAAGGATCAAGTCCAGTTCCTTCTTCCTGACAGTCTCCTCTGCAACATCCCCACACCAGGCCTTAGGAGTCCAGTGTTCACTGTAGCACGAATAGTGTGTTCTGTTTCTTCATTCATTCAAGTAGTGTTTCCTCCCTCCCTCCCT
>NW_012115588.1:470066-472427 GCF_000951035.1 Colobus angolensis palliatus
CTCACTGCAACCTCCGCCTTCCGGGTTCAAGCAATTCTCCTGCCTCAGCCTCCCAAGTAGCTGGGATTACACGCTCCCGCCAACACGCCTGGCTAATTTTTGCATTTTTAGTAGAGACGGGCTTTCACCATGTTGGCCAGGCTTGTCTTGAACTCCTGACCTCAGGTAATCCGCTTCTACCTCCCAAAGTGCTGAGGTTACAGACATGAGCTACCATGCCAAGCCAAGAGGTATTTCTTGAGCATCTACTGTGTGTCAGACTCCATTCGAGGTGCTGGTGAAAGAGCCAGGGATACAAAGCCCTACTCTCATAGATTGAGACAGGCAGGCAATAAGCAAATGCATACTATGTGAGAGATCCATAGGCACTATGAAAAAAATAAAACTGGGCAAAGGGATAGAGAGTGATAGAAGGAGGAGAGATACATGTTAGATAGGGTGGTCAGTGAAGGCCTCCATGTGGAAGTGGCATTTGAGCAGAGGTCTGAGTCAAGTAAAGGAAAGCCATGCAGAATCTAGGCAGGAGGAACAGCAGCTGCAGGGCTGAGAGCTGGAAGTTTTTCCTCTCGCTGAACATTTATTGAGCTTCTGCTACCTGCCAAGGGAGGCCTAGGTACTGCTGTGGATAGAGTGATTATAACAGTATGTTATTTTCCCTGAGGGGTTCCTCTATCTTAGACCTGTCTCCTGGTATAATATAAAACAGTTTAATCATCGTTTCATCATTCATTCAGCAAATATACCTCTGTGGGTAAGACCTAGTTCTGGCTGTTTTCCCCCTTATTATATTTGTGAAGACTCTGTGTGGTCTCCCCCACTCTCTACACTTGTTGCTCTCTTTTATCTTTCCCAGACATCCTGCTGAGAGGGAGAGAAGCCCAGCTGAACATTTTTATTGCTTCCAACATAGCTTGGCTACTGGTTCTCTCACTATGCTGGCTACTCCTTTCTGTAATCTCCCTGTTCAGGCATGATCTGGCCTGAAGAGAGAATAGCATGATGATTTCTGCCATGTAGCCTAAGACTATTGGCAGTCATATCACAATCATCTCTCATGCTTATGAGTGCCTGCTACACTGCTGCTGGCAGTTCCCTTGCTTGTCAAACCAAGGGGAGCCCCACCCATCTCCTGCCTTAGACACTGAGGCTTCTTAAATCTCAGCGTGCCAGGAAATGCAGCAGATCTCTCATACATGCAGACTGCTTCTTTCTTTTATATATCAGGAGAAAGGCAGGTGGATGTGTGTGACTGAAGGATATTTGTTTCATTATTATATTGATTAGAGCATGCTTTGATGGACAAGCACTGAACTTGGAATTAGGAGAGCTGACCTGGCTGTGCTACCAAATTGCTGTGGGACAGGCACCATCCTCACCCTCTGCTTGCCCAGGACTTGGCCCTGGGTCCACTGCCATAGCAGGATGGATTCTTTCAGTTGACCTTCAACTGAGGTCCTGTCTTTCGATCTCTCATCCACTGACTGCTGGAAGGATTAGCTGAAAACAAAGTCTTAACATCTTAACTCCCCTGGCCTTCAACTGTGGTCTCCACACATCAGTCTGTGGAGTATTGTCAGATAGTGATGGAGTTTTCTCTGGTCCATGGTGAAATGTGGAACATAAGGATAAAGTTGACTTTATTCAGGCTTTTTTGTTTGTTTGTTTTTTGAGACAGAGTCTCACTCTGTTGCCCAGGCTGGAGTTGAGTGATCTCAGCTCACTGCAACCTCCACCTCCCAGATTCAAGTGATTCTTGTGTCTCAGTCTCCTGAGTTGCTGGGACTACAAGCATGTGTCACCATGTCCAGCTGATTTTTTTGTATTTTTAGTAGAGATGGGGTTTTGCCATGTTGGCCAGGCTGGTCTTGAACTCCTGGCCTCAAATAATCTACCTGCCTTGGCCTCCAAAGTGCTAGGATTACAGGTTTGAGCCACTGCGCCTGGCCTTTATTCAAATTTTAAACTCTGAGGTCAGTCCTTTTCTTTCTTTTTTTTTTGTTTTTGTTTTTGTTTTTGTTTTTTGTTTTGGGACAGCGTCTTGTTCTGTTGCCCAGGCTGGAGAACAGTGGCGCAATCTTGGCTCATTGCAACCTCCGCCTCCCGGGTTCAAGCAATTCTCGTGTGTCAGCTTCCTGAGTAGCTAGGACTACAGGCCCTTGCCACCACACTTGTCTAATTTTTGTATTTTTAATAGAGACGGGGTTTTGCCATGTTGACCAGGCTGGTCTTGAACTCCTGACCTCAGGTGATCCACCTGCCTTGGTCTCCCAAAGTGCTGGGATTACCGGCTTGAGCCACCATGCCTGTTCTTCTTTCCTATTCTTTTGATATTAAAATATTCCTTCTTTTTTTTTTTTTTTT
>NW_012115588.1:472627-479839 GCF_000951035.1 Colobus angolensis palliatus
GTGTTAGCCAGGATGGTCTCGATCTCCTGACCTCGTGATCCGCCCGTCTCAGCCTCCCAAAGTGCTGGGATTACAGGCTTGAGCCACCGCGCCCGGCCTAAATATTCCTTCTTTTATGAAACCGTTTTCATAAGAAATCTAGAAATCTGCCCTCAGGATAAAGTCCCAATTCTTTAAGTGGCATTTGCTTAAAGGTCTTTCACAGTCCAGCTGCAGATTACATCACATAGTTCCCCAGCTGCTGACACCCCACATCTATTCACTGACTGTCTAGTCACACTGAATGGAAACATGGCATGTCTTCTCATGCCTTCAGGCCTCTGGACACTTTGCTTCCTTTTCTCTTTTCTCCTGTCGCTGCCTCTTTTCTCCTCACCCTCCACAGTTCGTTTGTTTCTTTCTTTTTCTTTTTTTTTTTTTTTGAGATGGAGTCTCGCTCTATCACTCAGGCTGGAGTGCAGTGGTGCGATCTTGGTTCACTGCCGGCTCCGCCCCCACCGGGTCCACGCCATTCTCCTGCCTCAGCCTCCTGAGTAACTGGGACTATAGGGGCCCGCTACCTCGCCTGGCTAATTTTTTGTATTTTTAGTAGAGATGGGGTTTCACTGTTTTAGCCAGGATGGTCTCGATCCTGACCTCATGATCTGCCCGCCGCGGCCTCCCAAAGCTTTCTTTCTTTTTTCTGAGATGGAGTTTTGCACTTGTCACCCAGGCTGGAGTGCAATGGTGCCATCTCGGCTCACTGCAACCTCTGCCTCCCGGGTTCAAGTGATTCTCCCACCTCAGCCTCCCAAGTAGCTGGGATTACAGGCACCCGCCATCATGGCCAGCTAATTTTTGTATTTTTGTAGGGACAGGGTTTCACTATGTTGGCCAGGCTGGTCTTGAACTCCTGACCTTAGGTGATCTGCCCTTCTCAGCCTCCCAAAGTGCTGGGATTATAAGTGTGAGTCACCACACTCAGCCCACAGTTTCTTCCTCTTTGACCTTGCCTTCCCCATGCCAGGCGATCTGAGTCACTCCCTCCTCAATATGGCGCTGACCACATGTCCTGCAATTCAATTGCGTGTCTCATTATATGTCTCTTCCCATCAGCTGCCAGTTTCTGGAGGTAGGGCCTGGGTCTCACAGCCTGTCCTAAGAGTAGTAGCCACCCAATGAACATATGTCAAATGAATGTTTTTGGGAGGTGGAGATGGGTGGATCACCTGAGGTCAGGAGTTCAAGACCAGCCTGGCCAACATGGTGAAACCCCGTCTCTACTAAAAATACAAAAAATTAGCTGGGCATGGTGGTGGGTGCCTGTAATCCCACCTACTTGGGAGGTTGAGGCAGGAGAATTGCTTGAACCCAGAAGGGGGAGGTTGCAGTGAGCCGAGATTGCGCCATTGCACTCCAGCATGGGCAACAGAGCAAGACTCTGTCAAAAGAAAAAAGGAAATAAAAAAGAATGAATGTTAATTTTTGAGACATATCCATGTCCTTCCTCTTGTTAACTTTAGTCTTTCCTGGTAGGCTGAACCTTGCTCAAAGGAAGAGGAGCCTCTGATTTCCTTATTTCCTTCTATACTGCATTTACCCTTGCTGCCCTGTACAGTACTCTGCATGTAGTAGGTACTAATGTGCTGATTACCTGTTCTCCTATGTTCTCTGTGTGGCTTTTCTCTACTTGTTCCCTCCCTAGAACTCTCTGCAGTGTCTGAGCTCCTACAGCACAGGCTGCCCCAGATAAGCAGCAGCAGCCCTGAAAGCCTTGCCTTCCTGTCGGATCGCCAGTACATGGAGGGAGCTGCTCGCCAGAGACAGTACTGCATCCTGCTCCTCTTTTACTTGGCCTACATCCATGAGGACAGGTCAGTGCACAAAAGTGGTGGCTGGTGGTGGGTCTTGGGACCTTCATCAGCAGTTCAGTTCAGTATTCACAGAGGCATCCCTCCAAGCCTGATGCTGGACACTGGGGACACAGGGATAAGTAAGAGATGGGTTGTGTCCCTGAGAGGCTCATATCTTGGAAGGGGGTTAGAACAGGTGGGTAGACACTGTGCTGAGAGACAGAGGCCGAGAAAGCCAATGAGTATTCCTTGCTATCCTTGAGGGTGGTGTTTGTGCACAGAAAAAAAATTTCAGTTTACTTTGGTTTTAATCATTACTATCCAATTTATTACATTTTAAAAATCATGGCTGGGCATGGTGGCTCACGCCTGTAATCCCAATGCTTTGGGAGGCCAAGGTGGGCCAATCACTTGAGGTCAGGAGTTCGAGACCAGCCTGGCCAACACGGCGAAACCCTGTCTCCACAAAACATACAAAAATTAGCTGGTCGTGGTGGTCCACACCTATAATCCCAGCTACTCCAGAGGCTGAGACAGGAGAATTGCTTGAACCCAGGAGGCGGAGGTTGCAGTGAGCCAAGATCGTGCCACTGCACTCCAGCCTGGGTGACAGAGTGAGACTCCATCTCAAAAAGGATATAAAAATAAAGGACTGTTCTTTCTTAAACTTTAAGAAATAATTTATTGGGCTGGGCACGGTGGCTCACACCTGTAATCCCAGCACTTTGGGAGGCCGAGGCAGGTGGATCACCTGAGGTCAGGCGTTTGAGACCAGCCTGACCAACAAGGTGAAACCCTGTCTCTACTAAAAGGGCATGGTGGTGGGTGCCTGTAATCCCAGCTACTTGGGAGGCTGAGGCAGGAGAATTGTTTGAACCCAGGAGGGGGAAGTGCAGTGAGCCGAGATTGCACCATTGCATTCCAGCATGGGCAACAGAGTGATACTCTGTCTCAAAAAATAAATAAGTTAATAAATTAATAATAATAATTTATTAGGTGGGTGTGGTGGCTTATACCTGTAATCCCAGCACTTTGGGAGGCCGAGGTAGGTGGATCACCTGAGTTCAGGAGTTCAAGACCAACCTGACCACCATGGTGAAACCCTCTCTCTACTAAAAATACAAAATTAGCCAGACGTGGTGGCGAGCACCTGTAATCCCAACTATTCAGGAGGCTGAAGCAGGAGAATCACTTGAACCCGGGAGGCAGAGGTTGCAGTGAGCTGATATTTCGCTATTGCACTCCAGCCTGGGTGACAGAGTGAGACTCAGTCTTAAAAAAAAAAAAAAAAATTATTGAGGTAAAATTTACACAACATAAGCTTGACCATTTTAAAGTGAACAATTCAGTGGTATTTAGTAGTAATTTCAAATGTGCAACCACCACCTTCATCTAGTTCTAGAACACTTCCATCACTGCAAAGCTGTCACTTCCATTCCTCCTCCCTCCCCAGCTCCTGGCAACCAACAATCTGTTCTGACTCTTTGGATTTACCTATTCTGAATATTTAATATAGATGGAATCATACAAAGTGTGACTTTTTGTGTCTGGCTTCTTCCACTTAGCGTAACATTTTAGAAGTCCATCCAGTGAGCATAATGTTTGTATTGTGTATCAGTACTTCATTCCTTTTATGGCTGAATAATACACCTTTGTATGTATACACCATAATTTGCTTTTATTCACCTATTGATGGACATTTGGGCTCTTTCCACCTTTTGGCTGTTGTGAATAGTGCTGTTGTAAACATGTGTGTACATGTATTTGTTTGAGTAGTGTTTTTAATTCTTTTTGGGTATATTTTCAATCCTCTCACCTTGGCCTCCCGAAATGCTACCATTATAGACATGAGCCACCACACCTGGCCTCCTGTTTGCTGTCTTTTCACTTTCTTTTCTTTCTTCCTTTCCATTCCTGTCCTGTCCTGTCCTTTCCCCTTTTCCCTCCCCTCCTCTCCTCTCCCTTCACCTTCCTTCCTCTTCCCTCCCCTCCCCTACTCTACCCTCCCTTTTTCCTTACCTTCTCCTTTCCCATTCCTCTTCCTTTCCTTTCGTATCTTGCTGTCTCACCAAGGCTGAAATGCAGTAGCACAATCATGGCTCACTGCAGCCTCAACCTCCTGGGCTCTAGCGATCCTCCCATCTCAGCCCCCCAAGTAGCTGGCACTATAGGAATGCGTCTCCACAAATGGCTAAATTTTTTTTTTTTTTGTAGAGATGAGGTCTGACTACGTTGCCTAGGCTGGTCTCGAACTTCTGGCCTCAAGCAGTTCTCCCACCTCAGCCTCCCAGAGTGCTGGGACTCTAGGCATGAACCATCACACCTGGCCCTTTTCACTTTCTTAGCGGTATCTTTTGAAGCACAAATGTTTTTAATTTTGATGACCTCTAATTTATCTATTTTTTCTTTTGTCATTTATGCTTTTGGTGTTATATCTGTTAAATACACCACTGTTTAATGATAAATACAAGAAGAGAGGGGTGGAGCAGCTGCCAAAGCAGGGCCTTCTGAACCCCAGCAGTAGCACCCTTCTCTTTAACAGTGCTGGTCCAGCTGGCATATCGCTCACTTCCCAAGTGTGAATGAGGAGTATTTGGCCCATAACAAGGCATTGTTCTATGCCTTGAGTCTTGCACAAGGCATAGAAAAATGTGATGTATATATATGGCAATGCTTTGTAAGTATGTATAGCACACTGTTTGTGTAAGATGTCATTAGGCTGTGGGTGTGCTGGGGCAGGACAGTGAGCTCAGGAAGGATGTGGCCAGGCAGGATAGAAGAGCCTAGTGGCCTGCCAGCTCTGCCTTTCTCACTCAGGCTTTTCTTGTTTGACAGGTTTGTCTCAGAGGCAGAATTATTTGAGGCTGTGCAAAGCTTCCTCCTGTCTCTGCAGGACCAGGGCGAGCGCCCCCCACTGGTGATCTTCAAAGCCTCCATCTATCTGCTTGCAATCTGCCAGGACAAAGACAATACACTACGTGAGGTATGGACCACAATGCCTGGGCTCCTCCTCCTCCTGTACCTCTTTACATTAGTGTTCCCTGAGAGACCATGATGATGATAGTGTATAGACAAGCACGTGGTAGAGAGAGACAAAGTAGAGGCGTTAGAGAGTGGAGAGGAGTAGGATGCAGACTCATATAGAGCCTGTATAATTTACCTAATTCTTTCAGCAGTCCTGGGAGGAAGAGATTATTATTTGCATTCTACAGATAAGAAAATCAGGACTGAGGCTGGGCACGGTGGCTCATGCTTATAATCCCAGCACTTTGGGAGGCTGAGGTGGGCGGATCACCTGAGGTCCGGAGTGCAATGGTGTGATATTGGCTCACTGCAACCTCCACCTTCTGGGTTCAAGCGATTCTCCTGCCTCAGCCAGGGGTTCAAGACCAGCCTGGGCAACATAGTAAGACCTTGTCTCTACAAAAATACTAAAAATTGAAAAAAAAAAAAAAACTCTTTAAACTCTTTAGTCACCTTTGGAGGATGCTATGCAACAAACTCGTGTTTTTGAAAACTGGTAACGAAAGGAAAAGAATCAAGCATTTCACCTATGTTTCCTATGTCATCTAACCCTTCAGAGTAACTGAATAGTTAATGAGGGGAAGTTTCCCCTTCTGTTTTTTTTTTTTTTTTTGAGACAGAGTCTCGCTCTGTCACCCAGACTGAAGTGCAGTGGTGCGATCTCTGCTCACCACAAGCTCCACCTCCTGGGTTCACACCATTCTCCTGCCTCAGTCTCCCGAGTAGCTGGGACTACATGCGCCTGCCACCATGCCTGGCTAATTTTTTGTATTTTCAGTAGAGACAGGGTTTTATCGTGTTACCCAGGATGGTCTTGATCTCCTGACCTCGTGATCCGCCAGCCTCGGCCTCCCAAAGTGCTGGGATTACAGGCGTGAGCCACCGTGCCCAGCCGGGAGTTTCCTTTTATACAAGTATTTAAGTTAATAAACAAAGAGAGAATGACAGAACTAGAATATTATTGTTTTGTAATCCCTAATTAATTAGTGGATCTAGGCAGTGATCACCAGTGGCTGCTACTATCACAAAGAGAAAGGCAACAGGACATTGTGTGCCCAGGTGTGTCTTACTTGAAAACCCATTCACTTCCACTATGCCTTTCTGTTTCCATTCAAATTAAACCAGGTCTACTCGCATCACATTTGCCTCAACAGTAATCAAAAAGAGGCAAAATTAATAGTCAATGAAGGAACAGTATCTTTAGCTTTAGGCTGAAGGGTCCACACTAAGGAACAGAAGCAGTATTCTATGACATAGGTGAGAGGTTCAGTGATGAATCAGACATGGTCCTTGATCCCAGGAGTTTATAAAGAATCTGGAGAGAGAAAACTTGTCCACACACAACCACCATGAAAGTGATCCAATAGCCTGACTAACAATGATCTGAGTCCCAGCAATCCACTTTCTTTGATAAACTGTTACCAGAAGGAGATACCAATACCTCAGAGCTCTTTGCTCCTGTACCAACCAGAGGTGGTACTAAGGAATGAGCCTTAGGAGTCAGTCAGGTCTGAGCTGGAGTCCTGTCTCCCCCTCAGTTAACTGTGTGACCTACAGAAAGTTACTTGAACTTCAGTCTTGATTTTTTTTTTCAGAATACTAATAATTTTCATGACCTGAGAAGCCTTTGCTTCTAAACGAAAAGTTCTCTAACAATTGAACAACCAAGAGTCTTGTTGCCCAGGCTGGAGTTCAGTGCCACCATCTCAGCTCACTGCAACCTCTGCCTCCCGGGTTCAAGCAATTCTCCTGCCTCAGCCTTCTGAGTAGCTGGGATTACAGTGGGATTACAGGCATGTGCCACTATGCCCAGCTAATTGTTGTCTTTTTAGTAGAGATGGGTTTTCACCATGTTGGTCAGGCTGGTCTCGAACTCCTGACCTCAGGCGATCCACGCGCCTTAGCCTTTCAAAGTGCTGGGATTACAGGCATGAGCCACCGCGCCCGGCCAGAAAATTTTTAAAAATTGGCCAGGCATGGTGGTGCGCACCTGTGGTCCCAGCTAGTGGGAAGGCTGAGGCGGGAGGATTACTTGAGCCCAAGAGGTCGAGGCTGCAGTGAGCCATGTTCATGCCACCGCACTCCAGCCTGGGTGACAAGAGTAGAACCTTGTCTCAAAAAATAAGATAAAATTTAATGTAAATATATAAAGGGCAACATACAATCACAGCTTGATTTTTCTAGTCAATTTTATTTTGATATAATTTCACCTTACAAAAAATTGCAAGAATAGTTCAAAGACATCAATTAGCCAGATTCACCAATGTTTATTTTATTTATTTTTTTTTTTTTTGAGACGGAGTCTGGCTCCGTCGCCCAGGCTGGAGTGCAGTGGCCGGATCTCAGCTCACTGCAA
>NW_012115588.1:480387-500429 GCF_000951035.1 Colobus angolensis palliatus
TTTTTTTTTTTTGTGAGACGGAGTCTTATTCTGTCACCAGGCTAGAGTGCAGTGGTGTGATCTCGGCTCACTGCAACCTCCACCTCTCAGGTTCAAGTGACTCTCCTGCCTCAGCCTCCTGAGTAGCTGGGATAGCAGGCGCCTGCTACCACGCCCAGCTAATTTTTTATATTTTTAGTAGATATGGGGTTTCACCATGTTGACCAGGCTGGTCTTGAACTCCTGATCTCAGGTGATCCACCCGTCTTGGCCTCCCAAAGTGCTGGGATTACAGGCGTGAGCCACCGCGCCTGGCCTGAAATGTTCTTTATAGCTATTCATTTTCTAGTCCAAGATTCAATGTAGAATTATACATTACATTAGGTTGTCATGTGTCCCACTTTAGTTTTTTTTTTTTTTTTTTTTTTTTTTTGGTCTTTGAACAGCTTCTTAGCTTAGCTTTTTTGTTTTACGACTTCATGACATTTAAAATTACAGAACAGTTATTTTGTAGACCGTTCCTCACTTTGGATTTTTCTGATATGTCTTCATTATTAGGTTTAGGTTGTACATTTTGGACAAGAATACCACACAAGTAATGTTGTGTCTTCAGGAGGCATATGATGATGGTTTTTCCCATTATTGGTAATGTTTTTGGTGATTACTTGATGTGTTAGATTTCTTCAGTATAAAGTTACTATTTTTTGGCCACATGCAGTGATTCATGCCTGTAATCCCAGCACTTTGGGAGGCCAAGGTGAGAGGATTGCTTGAGGCCAGGTGTTCGAGACCAGCATGGGCAACAAAGGGAGAGCCTTTCTCTACAAAAAAAAAAAAAAAAATTAAGTTACCATTTATCTCCTTGTAACTAATAAGTATCTAGTAGGAAGACACTTTGAGGTTATGTATATATTCTGCTCCTCATCAAACTTTCTCCTAGTTTTAGCATCCATTGATGATTGCGGGCTGAATGAAGATTACAAAACGGTGATTTTTCTGATACAATTTCTTTTATATATATATACACACACACACACACATTTGTTTTTTAGAGAGTTTTGCCCTGTCGCCCAAGCTGGAGTGCAGTGGTGCAATCTTGGCTTACTGCAACCTCTGCCTCAGGTTCAAGCAATTATCCTGCCTCAGCCCCTCAGGTAGCTGGGATTATAGGTGCCTGCCACCATGCCTGGCTAATTTTTGTGTTTTTAGTAGAGACAGGGTTTCACCATGTTGGCCAGGCTGGTCTCGAACTCGTGACCTCGAACTCCTGACCTCGTGATCCACTCGCCTCGGCCTCCCAAAGTGCTGGGATTACAGGCGTGAGCCACCATGCCTGGCTTACAATTCCCTCTATATTTTTTAATTGGAATTCTACTGTATGGATGTTTTCTTTCTTTTATTTATTTATTCATTTTACTCAATATTATTATTATTTTTTGAGACAGGGTCTTACTTTGTCACCCAGACTGGAGTGCAGTGGTGTGATCACAACTCCCTGCAGCCTTGACCTCCTGAGCTCAAGCAATACTCCCACCTCAGCTTCCTGAGTAGCTGGTACCACAGGCATGCACCACCATGCCTGGTTAATTTTTTGTTTTCTGTAGAGACAGGCTGGTCTCAAACTCCTGGACTCAGACAATCCCCCTGCCTTAGCCTCCCAAAGTGCTAGGATTATAGGTGTGAGCCGCTGCTCCTCTCTCCAGTATTATTTTTGAGAATTAGTCATGTAGATTCATGTTGCCCTAGTTCATCAGAAAGTTGTTCTGATTAGAGTGAAAAGAAAGGTTAGGAGGGAGGTGAGAGAGAGTTTAGAAGGCCAGACAGGGACCATCAAGCTACTGGAGGCAGGGAAACTCTTTGTTCTGGGCAGGTGGTGGAGCTAAAGAGGTGTGGGTAGAGGAGCACCCTCCATGGTCACTGAGGTCCTTGGTGAGCAATGGGACTGCCTAGGTGGGGTGGGACACCTTCAGGAGGCTTGTGCATGTCTTCCCCACAAAATTTGCCTGCTAGGTCCCAGGCCTTTCCTTTGCTTCTGTCTCTGATGTTACCTTCTCTATGTGGTATCTTCTATGAGAAGGCTTCCTTGGTGCCATTTACCTGTGAATGCCCTTTGTGTAGAAGCAGGGTAACCTTGTATACCTGCATTGTGCAGAAAGGCAGGACTCTTGGGTTCACATTCTGGTTCTGTTGCTAATGTTCTGGGCCTTCCTGGAGAGATCTCCTTCCCTTTCTGGGCCTTGGGCAGAGTTATCTCTGAGATCTTTTCTGATTCTCATGGTCTTTGAGCCTTTGTGGAAGCAGTGGAGGAGATACACACTGATGTGTGTTGAGGTATGTGTCTGAGGATCCCCAGTAGCCAGAGTGTGGGTGATTCTGTGGGGACGGATATTTCAGAGTGTCAGGCCCTACTTATGCCTAGAAGCTCTTCCTTTTCAGCATCTTCATTCCAGTTTGATCAGCATTTCCTAAGCTGTTGAACACAACTCTATGCCCATGATTTTTTATTTGCTTCTCAACATTTCAGCAGCTCAACCAATGTGGATTGACCACTTGACATGAGCTAGGTACCATGTGGGGCCCTGTCAGGTCTGAAATGAATCAAACAAGTTCCTTGCCCTCAGAGAACACAAGTTTGTCAGGAGAGAC
This sequence comes from Colobus angolensis palliatus, assembly GCF_000951035.1. Lineage (NCBI taxonomy): Eukaryota > Metazoa > Chordata > Mammalia > Primates > Cercopithecidae > Colobus > Colobus angolensis. The sequence goes on from NW_012115588.1 coordinate 483,013, forward strand.
AAAAAGATCTCCTGTGGGGCAGGCAGCTACAGTAATGATGTTCTCCTGGAGCTGTAGGACTGGCCAAGAAGCAGCAAAGCACAAGGGGAAAGATTGTGTCTGATTATATAGCATCAGGAGAGGCTTTTTGGAGGAGATGGAGGAGGTGAAGGGAGAACCTTGAAACTGAGAGCAGAGTATGATTTAATGTACAGAAGTGGGAAGATGCCCAATCTATCCATTCAAGGAAGGAAGCCTAGCTTAATGTGCCTTAGCTAAGTCATATGGGAGGTAGAATAGAGAGGAGCTGAAAAGGTAGACTTAAGTCTTTATTAAAATGCTTGAAAATGAAATTAGGCCGGGCGCAGTTGCTCATGCCTGTAATCCTAGCACTTTGAGAGGCCGAGGCAGGCTGATTGATTGAGCTTAGGAGTTTGAGACCAGCCTGGGCAACGTGGTGAAACCCTGTCTCTACTAAAATACAAAAAATTAGCCGGGCATGGCAGCATGTGCCTGTAGTCCCAGCTACTTGGGAGGCTGAGGCAGGAGAATTGCTTGAACCTGGGAGGCAGAGGTTGCAGTGAGCTGTGAGCTGAAATTGTGGCACTGCATTCCAGCATGGGTGACATAGTGAGACTCTGTCTCCAAAAAAAAAAAAAAGAAAGAAAGAAAATGAAATTAAGGGAACAATTCCATTTACAATGGCATCAAGACATTAAATACTTGGGAATATAACTTAACAAAGTATAAGGACTACAGTTCTCGCATTGTTATAAAGAACTACTAGAGACTGAGTAATTTATAAAGAAAAGAGATTTATGTGACTCAGTTTCACAGGCTGTACAGGAAGCATGGCTGAGGAGGTCTCAGGAATCTTAATCATGGCAGAAGGCAAAGGGGAAGCCGCCACATGTTATGTGGCTGGAGAAGGAGGAAGAGAGTGAAGGGGGAGGTGCTACAAACTTTAAAACAACCAGATCTCATGAGAATTCACTCAGTATTATAAGAGCAGCAAGGGGGAAGTCCACCCCCATGATCCAGTCACCTCCCACCAGGCTCTTCCTCCAACATTGAGGATTATAATTTGGACATGAGATTTGGGCAGGGACACAAATCCAAATCATATAAACTTACATAGTGAAAATTTCAAAACATTACTGTTTTTCTCTAGTTTTTTTTTTTAATTAAAAATCTAAGTTAACAGACTGCATTCATGAATTGGAAGACTTAATAGTGTTAAGATGGCAGTGCTCTCCAAATTGATCAATAGATTCAATGCAATCTGTATTAAAATCCCAGCTGTACTTTTTTGCAAAAATGAACAAGCTGAACCTAAAATTCATATGGAAATGCAAAATAATCAAAACAATCTTGAAAAAGAAGAACAAAGTTGGAAGACTCATACCTTTTTTATTTTGGAACTTGCCAAAAAACTATAGTAATCAGGATAGTGTGGTACTGACATAGGGGTAGACATATAGGTCAATGGAATAGAATTGAGAGTCCAGAAATAAACCCATATATTTATGGTCAATTTTTGATGAGGATGCCAAGATAATTCAATGGGGGAAGATGTGTCTTTTCAGAAAATTTTCAGGAACAACTAGACACATATATGCAAAAGAATGAAGTTGGACTCTTAACTCATACTATACACAAAAATGAACTCAAAATGAATGAAAGACCTAAATGAGCCAAAACTGTAAAACTCATATAATAGCATACTAAGGAATTTTTTTTTTTGAGAAAGAGTTTCACTCTTGTTGCCCAGGCTGGAGTGCAATGGCGCAATCTTGACTCACCGCAACCTCCGCCTCCCGGGTTCAAGCGATTCTCCTGCCTCAGCCTCCCAAGTAGCTGGGATTACAGGCATGTGCCAATATGCCCTGCTAATTTTGTATTTTTAGTAGAGACGGGGTTTCTCCATGTTGGCCAGGCTGGTCTCAAACTCCCAACTTCAGGTGATCTGCCCACCTCGGCCTCCCAAAGTGCTGGGATTACAGGCATGAGCCCCCGTGCCCAGCCTCATACTAAGAAATTTGAACATTGTTATATGTGCAATGGGAAGAGGCAGGTTTGTGAGAAGTAAGAAATTATTCAACAAGGCAGGGCATGGTGGCTCACACCTGTAATCCCAGCACTTTAGGAGGCCAAGGCGGGTGGATCACCTGAGGTCAGGGTTCGAAACGAGCCTGACCAACATGGAGAATCCCCATTTCTACTAAAAATACAAAATTAGCTGGGCATGGTGGCACATGCCTGTAATCCCAGCTACTCAGGAGGCTGCGGCAGGAGAATCACTTGAACCCGGGAGGCAGAGATTGCAGTGAGCCGAGATCATGCCATTGCACTCCAGCGTGGGCAACAAGAGCGAAACTCTGTCTCAAAAAAAAAAAAAAAAAAGAAATTATTCAACATATCTCCCCGTTACCCCTTCTGTGCCAGGCCGTATACTAAGTGCACAGATTAATCTGTCACAGTCCCACCCTCAAGCAGCTTTCAGTCTAGTGTGGGAGGTAGACATGCACACTGATAATTACAACCCACTGTGGCACCATCATCAAGCTGGGTTTCTTGACCTCAGCACTATTAACATTTTGCACAGATCATTCTTCTTTTGGGATAGACTTTCCTGGCATTGTAGGATATTTAGCAGCATCCCCACTAGATCCCAATAGCATTCCCCCAATCAAGGTAGTAAAAAATGTCTCCAGACTTTACCAAATGTCCCATGGGAGCAAAATGACCCCTAGTTGAGAACTGTTATAAGGTAAGTACAGTGGTATTTGCTCACTAGAGTGCCTTGGGATGAGCTAGCCAAGGTGTCCTGGAATACTGAGATGTCAGTACATTTTTCCTAGTCATCTCTTGGCCATGTTGGGGTCTCTTGGGTCCTCTGCAAGGTGTATTTACCTCCTTTCTTTGTTTTGCCTTTAGACTATGGTCAGTGCAGTCAGAAAATTCCTAGAAGGCATCCCAGACCTGCAGCTAGTCTATACCCACCATCCGCTCCTGCTCAGGTTCTTTCTGTTGTATCCAGAGCTCATGAGTAGGTATGGGCACCATGTCCTGGAACTTTGGTTCTCCTGGGAAGACAGCAGCTGTGAGGAACTGGATGATGTCACCTCTGCTGGGCAGCCCGCCCTTCCTACCAGCTTAGCAGTCCTGTTCCAGTTGCTCAGAAGCATCCCCAGCATCATGCTCATCTTGCTGGTAGGCAACCACTCATTCATTTCTACATTCAGAAATGGTGGGCCTTCTCTCTCTGAGAGCCAGTTTAGTGACATCAGGAGGCACCCACATCTGCTTCAGCTCACCTCTGGACGTATCACTGTCTGCATGTGAGTTGGGCGGGGGGTCTTTTCTACTTGTAGGTGCCTGGTTTCTATAAATCCATACTCTTTCCTAAGTCTAATGGAAGTCTACCAACTGAGACATGTGTGCCTCTCTTCCCCCCAGGGGATGACACTATAAAATGCAGATCTTAGTCACTATCCCCTCTCACCTCCCTGTCATCTCTCAAGCAGATTCTGCTGACACAACGTTTAATGTTAAAGGAAGCCCATGAGGCATGTAGATGGAGATTTCTGATGACAGAGGGACTCCTCCTCTTTTTTGCCATGACTCACATGATAATATTATATGTGCATTACTTGCTCAGGCATACCTAGAATTGTCAGATGCCCCAATACTTTTTTTTCTGGAGACAGAGTCTCATCCTGTTGCTCAGGGTGAAGTGCAGTGGCATGATCTGGGCTCACTGCAACCTCCACCTCCTGGGTTCACACAGTTCTTCTGCCTCAGCCTCCTGAGTAGCTGGGACTACAGGCACACACCACCACACCCAGCTAATTTTTTTTTTTTTTGTATTTTAGTAGAGATGGGGTTTCACTGTGTTGCCCAGGCTGCCAGTACTTTTTAATGAAGTACATTACTGAAATTCCCATCAGGAGTTACATGGGTTAATTAGATTAGATAAGGTAAACTGCCTAGTGGCTGGCTTTAACTCAACTTTTTTACCTGCTACTCAAGAAAGCACATTGAACAACAAATTAGATACCAAGGAGAGTAGCAGGGAACAGAACTAAGATACTAGGTTTTCTTCACCAGATGAAATATTTGGGGTCAGTTCCTCACACATAGTAGGTACTTATAAATTATGACCCGTTGAATTATGGGTCTGGACAGATCTAAGTCTGTCTAGGGATAGTAGTGACAATACAGACGTGCATCACTTAATGATGGGGATACATTTTTAGAAACACGGTATTAGGTGATTTTGTCGTTGTGCCAACATCATGGAGTATACTTACACACATCTAAATGGTCTAGCCTACTACATTTAGGTACATGGGATGACCTGTTACTCCTAGGCTATAATCCTATAGAACATGTTACTGTACTGAATATTGTAGACAAATGTAACACAGTGGCATTTGTATATCTAAACATTAGAAAAGATATAACATGACTATGTCTTATTTTTTTCTTTCTTTTTTTTTTTTTTCTTGCTCTGTTGCCCAGGCTGGAATGCAGTGGCAGGATCATGGCTCACTGCAGCGTCAATCTCCTGGTTTCAAGTGATCCTCCTGCCTCAGCCTCCCAAGTAATGAGAATTGACTGGGTGCTGCAGCTCATGCCTGTAATCCTAGTACTTTGGGAGGCCGAGCCGGGTGAATCACCTGAGGTCAGGAGTTCAAGACCAAGTAGCTGGAACTATAGGCATGTGCTACTGTGTCTGGCTAACTTTTATATTTTTTGTAGAAACAGTGTTTTGTCATGTTGCCCAAGCTGGTCTCAAATTCCTGGCCTCCAGTGATCCTCCCACCATGGCCTCCCAAAGTGTTGGGATTATAGGCATAAACGACTATGCCTGCCATTTTTTTCTTTTTAAATACATGAAACATAGGCTTAGAGAGTTTTGCCCATGGTCACAAGAGTTGGGAATCAAAATATTAAAACCCAGATTTTAACTCCCTATCTATCAGTTGTTCTGTCTGAGGCTCTCTTTTTACTCAGTCTATTTATTCTCCCTGGGTTGTCTCATTCACACCCATGGCTTTGTTTGCCTCCTGCCTGTATAGTGATAACTCAAATCTCTGCACCACCCCTGACCTCTCTCCTGAGCTCAGACCCACGAAGTCTACCATCTGTTTGACATTTCTGCCTAAAATGGAGCTCATTATCTCCTCTCCCAAATTCCCTTTTTCAGCCCGGGTCTTCCTAGAATGGAGGTCCCTCACTAACTGAAAGCTGTGCTAGGCCACTAACTTCATGGGATGTAAATATTAAATGAAGCAAATCAAACAGAAATTGAATCTCAGGAGACCAAATACTTAGAGTCTACATCCCAGGGAAGCTGGAGTGGATGCCCCACCATTTATACTGGTGACCCAGTCCTTGTCCTTGAATGTGCACCATCCTCATCACCTCTCCTTTCTGGAGGTGGTGGAGGTCAGGGCAGAGAGGAGTCTTGTGCTTCACTTGGCATAGAGCTTAACAGAAAGGAGCTGCCTTCAAGACGGGTTGTTGCATAGAGGATTAGGAAGATAGAGGCTAATCTGAACTTCAGTTTCCTCCCACAGAAAATGGAGAAAACATGAGGGTAGATGAGATAGTATGTAGGAACACTCTTGGTTTGCTTCGCATAGTGGGCTGTCATTCATTAATCATTGACTCTGCCTCTGAACCAGATAAAGTTCATCTCAGAGAAGCTAATTGAATTGCCCAAGGTCATATAGTTAATAAGGGTCATGGCTATGACTGGAGCCCAAAGTGAGTAAGTTTTTCACTAACTTAGACCCTAGAGACATCAATGAACAGCAGGGAGACCGGGCATGGTGGCTCACACCTGTAATCCCAGCACTTTGGGAGGCTGAGGCGGGTGGATCACAAGGTCAGGAGTTAGAGACCAGCCTGGTCAACAACATACAATTTAGTAGCCCGTCTCTACTAAAAATACAAAAAATCAGCCGGGCATGGTGCTGGGCGCCTGTAGTCCCAGCCACTCGGCAGGCTGAGGCAGAAGAATCGCTTGAACCAGGGAGGCGGAGGTTGCCATGAGCCAAGATTGAGCCACTGCACTCCAGCCTGGGTAACAGAGCTAGACTTCATCTCAAAAAAAAAAAAAAAAAAAAAAAACAGCAAGGAACAACTTTATTGTCTGTTCATATATATAATTCTTACCATTTCTCCCCAGCTTCTAGCCACAGGAAGGAAAAAGAGTCTAAAAATTTGTGTTGATAACCAATTTCTGTTTTTGATCTGGGTAATTAACAGCTGAAAACAAAGCTGTTAATTGCCACTCTTATCAATGGGTGGTCTTTCATGTAGCTTGTTTAGATGTGAAGGGACAATGACATCACAGAAACTCTGTTTGTTTCCTCCTTGGCCAAGTTACCCTGGTCTATCTAATCCCAGAGAGTTCTGGACAGCAGAGACTACAGATTGGGTCATGGTTTTGCCCAGAGCCTTCCCACTGATCCATATGGTGGGGTCTACACATTCCTCTTCCTTCAGCATTCACCATAGCCACCCAAAGCTGAGTAGCCCCTTCCTTTTATACCTTTAACATTCATTAACTCAGACTTCTGAGGGACCAGCTCTGTGGCAGTGGGGCAGTGATGTGTTGGTGAAGGTGCAAGACCAGGAAACTGGTTTGACTCTGGGCTCTGTGACCTTGTGCAAGTCATGCTCCTCCTTTCCCACCGGGCTTCAGCCTCATACTGTGTAAAGGAAAGGTATTGGAAAAAATTATCTAGATTCTCTCTGGCCCTCCCATTCTGTGACCCTTTCTTTCCAGAGATGTTTTCTGAGTCCCTGCAAGGTGACAAAGATGAAGTAGACCTCATTCCTTCCCTTCATTAACTCACAGTGTAGTATAATTTACAACTTTATCACTTTTTTGATATGTAAACTGATTAACCTGCCCCAGTTTTCTCATTTGAAAAATTGGGGTGACACCTATATGGAAGAGTTATTGTAGAGGTATAAATAATGTATAAACAAATATACAGCTACTATATAAACACAACATAGTATCTGACACTATTAGGCCCTGAGTGGTTGTTGATATATAGTTGTTTTTCCAGCAACTGTGGAGGTTTCTAAGAGCCAAACTTAGACATCCCTGTGACCCCATCCCCTTCTTCTGCTCAGTGATCAGCACACCTGGGTTTGTCTGGCCAGATGCATTGTAGCCATATCTCTCTGTGTGTCAGGAGCTGCCCTTCCTGGAGAGAGAGTCCGTGTGACCTTAGATTCATAACTCTCAGTCCTCACTAGCCTAGCACATTAGCCTGTCCAAAGGAATTGGCTTCTTTGAGCTAGTGGGAGCCAGTAGCTATCAGTAGGGTAGCCTCTGGTGCAGCTTCTGACTGGCTTTGTCTTTAACATATACTCATTAAAATAACTCTGACAGCAAAATAAAAAGCAATGTCCTTTCCCATCTTCCAAGCCTAAGGCCTTTATAGCTTGGGGCAGAGATAGCCAGATGCCTTGGTAGAGAAGGGGCCTGACCTGGTCCTCACTTCCCTTACTGTGCATTGAATCTGTCCTAATTTATCCTCTCCCTGCCCAGTGACATCATCTCTCTCTCCTTCTTTTCTTCTTGAAGGCACACTCAGGTTCCCTCTCTTAAAAACAACCCTAATCCTTCCATTTGACCCGAATCCTTCCATTTGCAAGAGGGAGGCATCCTGGAAAACAGAGCTTTGGGCTTGGAGTTAGGAAATCTGCATTCAAATTCTGTCTGTGCCACTGGCTTATATGACCTTTAGCAAGTCATGTAATCTCTCTGAGCCTCTGTTTTCTCCTGTTTGGGATGGATTTAATAGGATGAACCTATTCTTTTTCTTTTTTTTTTTTTCTTGAGATGGAGTCTTGTTCTGTCACCCAGGCTGGAGTGCAGTGGTGCGATCTTGGCTCACTGCAAGTTCCGCCTCATGGGTTCATTCCATTCTGCCTCAGCCTCCCGAGTAGCTGGGATTACAGGTGCCCGCCACCACGCCTGGCTAATTTTTTGTGTTTTTAGTAGAGACAGGGTTTCACCATGTTAGCCAGGATGGTCTCGATCTCCTGACCTCGTGATCTGCCCGCCTCAGCTTCCCAAAGTGCTAGGATTACAGGCATGAGCCACCACGCCTGGCCTAGGATGATCCTGTTCTAAGGGATGGTTGTGACGTGTCAGTGCACCTAGAAGAGCCTTTGGTACATAATAGGTGCTGAGTAAGTGACAGATTACCCAGTTTTTGTGACACTCTAATTCTGGGCCCTTTTCCTGCCCCTCTGTTCTGCATTGTCACTTTTCCCCAACTGCAATACCCTCTGATCTCTCGCTTTCTTCTCTCCTGCTCAGGACCTCATCTATTCCAGCCCAGTGGACACAGCTCACAAGGTACTGATTAGCCTGAGGACCTTCCTGAGGAGGAATGAGGATATACAAGTGGGTGGTCTTATCCGAGGCCACTTCCTGCTGATCCTGCAGCGTCTGCTAGTGGAGCATGGGGCCTCCCCATCAGAAGGTCAGTCTGCAGGTGCTGTGGGCACACTTTGACCTGAAAGCCAGTCTAGAATGGGCATCTCTACCCTTGTTAGGTCTGCTCCAGGAGAGAGAATCAGGGTTTTATCTGAAAAAGAAAGGCCACTGTGGCATCAAGCTAAACTTCACCTCCTTTTTCTCACTGCAGAGTGGGCGTACATCATGCTTGGTTTGCTGTGTGTGTGTTTAACGTAACTGGATGTGTTTGATGTGTGCATGCATATCCCCACCCTGTGCAGCATGTGCTCAGACTTGTTTGTCACAAGCATGGCAGCCCCCCGTGGGAAGAAGAAAGTGAGAAATCTGAAGGAGGCTGGAGGCAGCAGCAGTCCACAGGGGCTGGGAAGGGAGGTGGATCTGTGATGTGTTGGAAGCTCCCAGTGAGATCTGGGGGAATAGTTTCCAAATCTGGCATGGTACTCACTGGAGTCAAGGAAGCTTGATGTTTGGTACAGTATGGAGACACTGAAAATTGGGATTGGTTTATTTTATTGTATTTATTTATTTTATATTTTATATATTTTATATTTATATGTCATTTTATTTTTGAGACAGAGTCTCACTCTGTCACCCATGCTGGAGTGCAATGGCAAGATCTCTGCTCACTGCAACCTCCACTTCCCGGGTTCAAGCAATTCTTGTGCCTCAGCCTCCCAAGTAGCTGGGACTTACAGGCGTGTGCCACCACACCTAGCTAATTTTTTTTTTGTATTTTCAGGACAGACGGGGTTTCACCATGTTGCCCAGGGTGGTCTCAAACCCCTGAGCTCAAGTGATCTGCCCGCCTCAGCCTCCCAAAGTGCTTGGATTACAGGGATGAGTGACTGCGCCCGGCTCAATTTTTTTCTATTTTTAGAGAAGCTGAATTTTCTTTTTGAGACAGGGTCTCACTCTGTTGTTCAGGCTGGAGTGCAGTGGCATGATCTCGGCTCACTGCAACCTTCACCTCCCGGGTTCAAGTGATTCTTCTGCCTCAGCCTCCCTCGTAGCTGGGATTACAGGCATGCACCACTGGGCCTGGCTAATTTTTTGTATTTTTAGTAGAGGTGGGGTTTCACTATATTGGCCAGGCTGTCCTTGAACTCCTGACCTCAATTGATCCGCCTGCCTCAGCTTCCCAAAGTGCTGGGATTACAGGTGTGAGCTACCACACTCGGCCTAAAATTATATTTCTAAGCAAAGCGAGAGGCAATCTGTGGCTGCCTGACAGAGGACTGAGGGTTTGGAAGTAGATTTAAGGGTGTCAAGAGGAGATGAGTTATTTCTTTTCAGGGAAGGACAAGCCATGTTTAACTGATAATACTGGTTAAGAACCTTAAGATTTAGTGGAAACATAGTGGGAAGGCCATGGGCATTGGATTCAGATTTGGGTCTATTTGAGCCATAGACAGTGACTTATAAACAACAGAAATTTGTTTCTCCCAGTTTTGGGGGCTGGGAAATCCAAAATCAAGGTGCTGAAAGATTCAGTGTCTGGTGAAGGCCCACTTCCTGGTTCATAAATGGCTGCCTGGCTAGCTGGCTGCCTGCCTGCCTTCCTGCCTTCCTTTCTTCCTTCCTTCCTTCCTTCCTTCCTTCCTTCCTTCCTTCTTCTTCCTTTTTCTTCTTTCTTCTTCTTCTTCTCTTCTTTTCTTCTTCTCCTCTTGTTCTTCTTCTTTTCCTCCTTCCTTTCCTTCTCCTCTCCCTCCTCCTCCTCCCTTCTCCTCCTCCTTTCTTCCTCCTTCTCCTCCCCTGCCCCCCACAGCCTTGACCTCCTAGGCTCAAACAATCCCCCAACCTCAGACTCCTGAGTAGCTGGGGTTATAGGCATGTGCCAGCATGATGGCTTGTCTTCTTACTGTGTCCTCACATGGCAGAAGGGGTGAGGGAGGGAGTTTCTTTCAAAAGGCCACTCATCCCATTCATGAAGATTTTGCTCTCATGATTCAGTCATCTACCAAAGACCTCACTTCCTAATACTATCACATTGGGGGTTAAGATTTCAGCATGAATTTTGGAGGAACACAAACATTCAGACCATAGCGTCCTGCCACTTTCTGGCTGTGGGACCTTGGAGAAGTCACTCAGCCTCTCTGAGCCTCAATTTTGTAAATGCAAAATAGGAATAACAATTCGTGCTTCACATTTTTTTTAGTGGGATTAAATGAAATAATGAATTCCTGGTACCAACCTATGTCTGGCACTTAGTTTATCAGTCACATCTGTTCCGAATGAAGAAAGAAATAGGAGTAAATCCCAGCAAAACACCTCACCCCTTAGGAAACAGAAAACTTTGAACCTGTTATTAAGGGCCATTAAAGCAGGGGAGGGTGTCTGACCTTCAGGTGATCTGAGCATCAGGCTTCCTGCCTAGCCCTCCTTGTTCTTCACAGCCTCGGGGAACCTACCATTGCTGCTGAGCCTCCTCTCCCTGATGCAGCTCAGGAATGTATCAGAGCAAGAACTGGACAGCATGGCCATGAAGCTCCTTCACCAAGGTGCCCTGGCTGCTTGGGATAGTGCTCGAGGGTCCAGGGCTGGATGTGCAGTGGGTGCTCACTAAGTAGGCTGGTGTTCTTCTTTCTTCTACTCTTTCATCCCTTTGGAAGAAGCTAGTAGGTCAGTCTATCCCTAGGGTTTTCTTGCTAAAGGACCTCTCAGGGCTTTCTCTGCTTGTTCTCTGGGAATGTTTGGGAGACACCTCACCTCTGCAAAAAATCAGCATTATGAGGCCAGGTGGGGGGCGGTGCTCATGCTTGTAATCCCAGCACTTTGGGTGTTTGAGGCAGGAGGAATTGTTTGAAGCCAGGAGTTCAAAACCAGCCTGGGCAACATAGCAAGATCCTGCCTCTATAAACGGCCAGGCCTGGTGGCTCACGCCTATAATCCTAGCACTTTGGGAGGCTTAGGCAGCGTGTGTTTACGCTCAGGAGTTCAAGACCAGCCTTGGTAACACGGTGAAACCCTGTCTCTACAAAAAAAATACCAAAAATTAGCTGTACGTGGTGATGCAGACCTACATATAGTCCGAGCTACTTGGAAGGACCGAGGCGGGAGGATTGCTTGAGCCCAGGACGTCAAGGCTGCAGTGAGCTATGATCTCACCACTGCACCCAGCCTGGGCAATGGAGTGAGACTTCATCTCTAAAACAAACAAATCAGTGTGTGACAGGCACAAGCTCTAGAGTCAGGAAGGCCTGGGTTTGAATCTCAGCTTAGTCACCAGCAATCATCTAATCTCTGTGAGCCTTAGGTTCCTCATAGGTAAAGTAAGTAGTACTTTCCTAACCTAGGGTTAAGATAAGGAATACTTACCTAGTTAGTTAGAGAATGTCACATAGTCACCACCTTCCCAAGGGAACTTTAACCGTCCAGTGAAGTGCAGTTCCCTGCACTTGCCACATCCCCTCTCCTAGTTAGTTAGAGAATGTCACATAGTGCTTGACACACAGTAGGCCTTCAACAGATGCTATCCATGCAGATTCCTTTTTTCCTGGCACAAAGTCAACTCTCCACCTCATCCTACAATTGACTCAGATCTGATGATCCAGTTCACAGTTCTCCAGGCTTCTTTCTTACACCCCAAACCTCCTTGGTTTCTCAACTCATGATGCTGTCGTCACTTCATAGGCAGCACCTGCAGGAAGATTTGCTGAGGGAAGCTTGAAATGAATAGGAAAAATGATGTGTCTTCAGTGTCTGTGGACTGCCCCAGGTCCTCTAGCCACATGTGAAGATGCGGCACCTTCCCTGCCTGGAGCCCAGTCCACCTCATGAGAAGATCAGTGTCAGATTCAAAAAAAGGCCACTGGGGACACATTGCAGATGGCCTCAGCCTGGTGCCAGTCATCACCAGCCTGTCTGTGAGATCACGACTGACACTAAGCTAGGAGGGAGATCTGTGTGTGACAAACTCAGCCTTCAAAAGAGCCTCTGACAGGGAGTAACAGGCTGAAACCCACATATGAAATGTAATAGGACATTTACATATAATCCTTGAGCACTTCTATATGAGAGCAGAGAGTAGAGGACTGTGGTTCAGGGTGGAGATACTGTTGTGGGAGGGAGCCGAGACCTGCTTGTCTGGGTGGCCACAGAAGTCAGGGTGTGATGTAGCTGCCAAAAAGTGAATGAAGATGTAGGTAGGTTTCATATTAGGATGGGGATAGGGAGATAGGAAGTAGGAGTTCCCAACAGTAAAGGGATATGTTCTATAGATGTCTACAGTATAATGTTGCACTGATGAGTCCTGGGAGAATGCAGAAGCAGCATCTAATCCTGCCTTGAGAGGTTAAGGAAGGCTTCAAGGGGGAGATTAACTTTGAGCTGAATCTTTTTTTTTTTGAGACAGGGCCTCACTCTGTCACCCAGGTTGAAGTGTAATAGCATGATAACTGCTCCCTGCAGCCTCAACCTCTAGGGCTCAGGTGATCCTTCCACCTCAACCTCCTGAGCAGCTGGGACTACCAGTGTGTGCCACCATGCCCAGCTAATTTTTTGTTTTTTTTTGTGGAGAGACGAGGTCTCACCACGTTGCCCAGGTTGGTCTCGAACTCCTGGGCTCAAGCAATCCACCTGCCTCCGCCACCCAAAGTGTTGAGATTACAGGCGTAAGCCACTGCGCGGGCCTGAGCTGAATCTTGATTGCTGACGAGGACTAGAGGTGTTAGCCAAATGAAGTGATGTGAGAGAGGGGATGTGGCAAGTGCAGGGAACTGCACTTCACTGGACGGTTAAAGTTCCCTTGGGAAGGTGGTGACGATGTTCAAAGGATCCCTTTGAATTCCTGAAGTCTTTCTGGCTAATGTGCAGCTGTAGGATGCTTGCCTGATGTTTGTCTAGATGGAAGGTGTGAATGTGCCTTAAGGTTTGTCACTGTGTTTCTTTCCATTGGTTGTAATATCAGGGATACTTAGTTTGTGCTTGCTCCCCAAGACTGACGTCTGAAATAGCCAGTCACAGGCTACCACCTGTGACAAGTGTGAGTGTTGTGCGACAGGCCGCCTGGGGCCTCTCATCTCTTGCAGTAAGCAAGCTGTGTGGGAAGTGCAGCCCCACTGACGTGGACATCCTACAGCCCTCCTTCAACTTTCTGTATTGGAGCCTTCATCAGACCACACCCAGCAGTCAGAAAAGAGGTGCAGGGGCCCGGGCTGGGATAGTGAAGAGTGCTGGGCAGTCTGTGGTCCTCTCTACCTCAACTTTTTCATCTTAAAAAAATGAATAGGGTTCTGTGTGTGCGGCTGGTAGTCATAAGGTCCTTTCTGGCCCTAATAACCTGAGCTTCTGTTATATAAGCTGGGACCCTTAGAGCCTGAGGATGATCCTCTGTTTGTGAAGCCCCCATCAGGTGCTAAGCACCATGGTGGCACTTAGCTGAAACTCCTCTGTAACTCCGGTGGACCCTGCCCTGCCCACCCCCTGCAGCTGCTGCAGTGCTCCTGAGCAGCACAGGCCTGATGGAGCTTCTGGAGAAGATGCTGGCCCTCACCTTGGCAAAGGCAGATTCTCCCAGGACTGCACTCCTCTGCTCTGCCTGGCTGCTCACGGCCTCCTTCTCTGCCCAGCAGCACAAGGATAGTTTGCAGGTTAGTCTCTAACTCCTGTGGCTTTGAGGCATGGGGTGGCACTCAAAGGAGTGTTGAAGATCCTGAGTTCTGGTCCCAGCTCTGGGGCTTATTAGCTGTGACCTTGGCAAGGTATTTACCCTTTCTGAGCTCAGTTTCCTTACCTACAAAATGGGGAAAACATCTCAGGGTTGTTGTGAGGTTGGTTTATATTAATCCACTTAACACAAAGTTTACCTATACTCCAGGCTCTATTCTTGGCACAGAGGAATAAAAAATGAATATAGCATGTGTCCTACCCTTAGGGAACTTGTAGTCTTTAAGCAAAGCCTTGACAGATAAGATTGTACTCAGCAAAGATAGTGGGGAAAGGCGTTCTAGGTAGAGAGAACAATATGAGCAAAGGCATGAAGCTGCACAAATTCAGGAGATGCTCTGTATGTTTAGGGAGTGGTGAGGTGCTCTGTGTGACGAGAATGTGGTGAATGAATGGAGCAGAACAGACCAGACGGGGAGGCAGAAGCCAGCCTGCAACCTTGAAGTGTAGCATGGCAAGCTGTGGAATGCCGCACATGGTTAACTGTCATTATTACTGTTCGAGAAAGTGATGCAGGGAAGAGAAGAGCAGTGGATATATCCACAGAGCACCCATTTCCCCTCAGCCCCTCCCTCTTGTAGGGCCTTGTCATCACAGTGACCTGCATGAGCTCCTCTGTGGGCTGCTTCTCATGGAAACCATCTGCTAGCCTCTGTGGTATCCTCACACTGTGCCCAATACTGTGCCAATCTAGTGATGGGCACACAGAAGTGACATCAGTTTTAAACTTTGGCCTCTAGAGGGGCAACAAACTGCGGTAAATCTATGCTCTGGCAAATCCTGCAAGTTGTTACCTGTGGTTGGTTTAGGACAGAAACCTTTCCTAATTTTCTGTGTGAGGCTGCTGGGCTCATCCAGCTGTCTACAGTCACCTGCCTAGGAGAAAACTTGCATTTTGTCCTTGGCTCTGCCCTGACCCTCAGCTCATACCTAGGCAATTACCTGCCCCCAGCCACCTCCAGTGCCCTAACTCAGGCCTGATCATTTGTCCTCCCCACTAATGTGACCTAGTTACAATCTCCTGGCCACCCATCTCTTCCCTCCTCTGCATGTCCTATCATTGCAGCCACAGTCTGTCCTCACATCCCTTCTGCCCAAGCTCCTAAAGCAGCCTTTTTGTCCTCCTCTAGGCCTGGCCCTCTGCAGCCTTACTTTCTGCCATTCCCACCCACCTTCCCTGTCCTCTGGTCAGGCATTTGTGCTTCTCCCAGTCAGCTGTGCTCCTTCACATCGCCATACCTTTTTTTTGTCTGTTTTGTTTACAATTAATAGACTTCATTTTTAGGACAGTTTTAGATTTATAGAAAAATGGTGCAGGTAGTACAGAGAGTTCCCATATAACGCTCCCCCCCAACCCCCCGACACACACACACACACACACACACAGAGTTCCCTGTCATTTTATTTTTTGAGACAAAGTTTTGCTCTTGTTGCCCAGGCTGGAGTGCAGTGGTACAATCTTGGCTCACCACAACCTCAGCCTCCTGGGTTCAAGCAATTCTCCTGCCTTAGCCTCCCGAGTAGCTGGGATTACAGGCATCCGCCACCACACCCAGCTAATTTTGTATTTTTAGTAGAGATGGGATTTCTCCAAGTTGGTCAGGCTGGTCTTGAACTCCTGACCTCAGGTGATCTGCCCACCTCGGCATCCCAAAGTGCTGGGATTACAGGCGTGAGCCACTGTGCCCAGCCTGTCTTAATTTCATAGATGAAGAAAGTAAGGCATGCTAAGAGAGGTGCAGTAACTTGCCCAAGGCCATACAACTGACAGGTAGCAAAGCCAGGATTATTATTATTATTTTTTTAAAGAAATGGAATCTTCGCCCAGGCTGGAGTGCAGTGGCAGTATCCCAGCTCATTGCAGCCTTGGCCTCCCGGCCGAAGTGATTCTCTCACCTCAGCCTCCTAAATAGCAAGGACTACAGGCACATGCTACCATGCCCAGCTAATGTTTTTGTATTTTCTTGTAGAGATGGGGTTTTGCCATGTTGTCCAGGCTGGTCTTTAACTCCTGGGCTCAAGCAGTCCTCTCACCTCAACCACCCAAAGTGCTGGGATTACAGGTGTAAGCCGCTGTACCTGACCTGAGAGCCAGGATTTCGATTTGGCCTGACTCCAGATTTTTTTAGAGTTAGGTGTATAGTGAACAGAGCCAGAGACTGAACCACAGATGAGGCCAGGGAAGGCTGTCTGGTGGAGGAGGCCAGTGAGGATTGCAGAGATTTGGAAGAAAAAGAGTTGTGCAGGTACAGACTTGATTCTCCTCCTAATGCTCCTGAAGCTAGGGCTGGTGCAGCTTGGAGGACTCTGTGTGGTCTCCTCTTGTCCCCTTTTGATGCAGTGGATATGTGGGGGGAGGTGATAGAGATTTTCAGGCAGGTTATTTTCTGCCCAGGCTTCCAGAACATGGGTTAGCCCTTTACCCTGTGCCCTGCCAGGTTCACCAGACACTCTCTGTGGAAATGGACCAAGTATTGAAGGCTCTCTGCTTTCCAAAGAAAAAGACTGCATTGCTCTCAGGTATTGATCCACAAGTCTCTAGCAGAAGAAAAGCTTTTCTCCTCGGTTTTCAGATAGGACCAGCACCCTGACCAGCCTATGGTCACTCCATAATTGCTTCATCTTCATTGTCTCCCATCCTGTGACAGAGCTGAGTGGGAGGTGGGAAGGAGACAGGAACTGGGTCTAAGGAATCTCTTGTTTCCAGCTGCCATCTTATGCTTCCTGCGGACAGCCCTGCGACAAAGCTTTTCCTCTGCCCTGGTAGCCCTGGTGCCCTCAGGGGCCCAGCCACTGCCAGCCGCCGAGGACACTGTCCTAGCTCCACTGCGAACATCACAAGTCTGGTCCCTGGTCATTGGGCTGCAGAACCTCCTGGTGCAGGTAAGGCTCTTGCTGAGTGGGGCTTGCTTCTCCCAGGACAACAGCAGGAAGGGGTGGCTGCCTGTCAAGAGCCTGATATTCCTTCCAGGGCTTGGAGGGTGGGTTGAATAAGACTTTTAAAAAAAATTTTTTTTTAATTAATTAATTAATTTTTTTTAGTCAGAGTCTAGCTCTGTCGCCCAGGCTGGTGTCAAGTGGCATGATCTCAGCTCACTACAAGCTCCACCTCCCGGGTTCACGCCATTCTCCTGCCTCAGCCTCCTGAGTAGCTGGGACTACAGGCGCCCGCCACCATGCCCGGCTAATTTTTTGTATTTTTAGTAGAGACAGGGTTTCACTGTGTTAGCCAGGATGGTCTCGATCTCCTGACCTC
>NW_012115588.1:501314-516657 GCF_000951035.1 Colobus angolensis palliatus
TAGCCAGGATGGTCTCGATCTCCTGACCTTGTGATCCGCCCGTCTCGGCCTCCCAAAGTGCTGGGATTACAGGCTTGAGCCACCGCGCCCGGCCTATTTTTATTTTTTAAACACAGATGGGGTCTTGCTATATTGCCAGACTGGTCTCGAACTCCTGGCCTCAAGTGATCCTCTTAACTCGGCCTCCAAAGTTGCTAGGATTATAGGCATAAGCCACCACGCCCTGCCTGGGTGAGACTTTTAAAGCTACAGTGAAAGAAACAAAACTCAATTTGACTTATAACTGAGAGGTCCTGGGATCAATATTGGCTTCAGGCACAGCTGGATCCCAGAAGCTCAGACAAGGTCATCAGACTCTTTCCATCTACTGGCTTTGCATTCCTCACTGTCAGCTTTATTTTTATGAGATAGTAGGATGACCAGCAGTAACTCCTAGCTTATATCCTCCAGGGAAAAAAGATTTCTCTTTCCTCATAGTTCCCAGAATTGAGTCTCATTAGGCTGGCTTGGGTAATATGCCAGTCACCATGGTAGGGGCATGGGATGCCCTGATTGGCCTGGCTTGGGTCAGTGCCCTCTCCTGGAGGCCAGGGCATGTGGTCAGCTCTCCATAGCCCAGGTGGACTGAACCTAAGAGAGGCATGGCCCCCCACGGGAAAACTGCTGCCAGAAGGAGGGGATCCAGGGCAAGCAAAAGCATGTCCACCTCCAAGGGGTTTGTGTTTTATGACTTACGGGACACTTGTAGATTAGTGTTTATGTAGTCATATCCCGAGCCCTGACCCAATGTCATGGCCTGTGAAGGGTACTGGTGGCTCTAGGAAGATGTCCCAGGAGTAGGCCCTATGCTAAGTCAGTGGTTGCTGATCTTGTCCTGTGGCACATCCATGCACAAGGCTCTGTGCTCTTTAGGAATCAAACATCTATCCTATTATAGCACTTAGCTCTCTGTTTCAAGTTTCCATTTTCATATCACTCCTCCACTCCCCCCCCAGGCTGTGATATACTCAAGGGCAGAGTCTGAGTCTGGTTAATCTTTGTGTGTCCTTCCCCCCCTTGTGGGTTTAAAGCTAATTTAGAAGTCAGGAATCAGATGAGAACCAAAACATCAGCTTTATTGCTGGTAAACATCATAGTAGAATATTGGCTGGGACTCGAACAGAATGGGCTTTTTTTTTTTTTCTGCAGTTTTTCAAACATACAGCAATGAGAGAATTTTACAGTGAACACTCATACACCCATCACCTAGATTCTGCTAATAACATTTTATTATACTTGCTTAATCATATCTGTCCAAAATGAGCTTTTTAAACCACCCTCCTTCTTGCCAGACCAGGGTCCACAGGTGGGAAAAACTGCACTTACATTATGGACACTTAGCCAGCTGGCCAGGATCTTAAGAGTTTAAATTCATGGGAGCATAACCTTTAATACCTTAATCCTGCCCTGATGGCACGGTAGATCTTAAGCTAGTGTCTTGCCTGTTAGATAAAACCTTCCTTGGGTGAGGAGGGCCAGTTAGGGAAATGCTTTCTCCCTAATGTTTCTAAAAGGGCTGACGTTCCTGTTTAACATTCAGAACAGGAGGTGGGAGGGAATGATTTCCTAATACCCAGCACAGAGCTTGGCACAAAATTGGCATTTGAGAATGTTTGTTGAATGGATAAAAACACAGAAATTAACATGACATGACATGAACCCAGCCATTTAGGCACTCACAGATCATAGGAAACACAAATAACTACATCTAATGCCAAAATGACCCATTAGCAGTTGAGCATTCCTAATAGTCCAAAATCCGAAATGCCCAATGAACATCTACTTTGAGCATCACTTGAACCCGGGAGGTGGAGGTTGCAGTGAGCCAAGATCATGCCAGTGCACTCCAGCCTGGGTGACAGAGCAAGACTCAATCTCAAAAAAATAAATAAATAAAAAATAAAATAAAATACTTTTGTAGAGATGATATCTCACTATGTTGCCCAGGGTGGTCTTGACCTCCTGGGCTCAAGCAATCCTCTGGCCTTGACCTCCCAAAGTGCTAGGATTACAGGTGTGAGTCACTGCACCTGGCCTTGTTTTAATTGTAGTAAACTATATATAACATAAAATGTAATATTTTAATCATTTTAAGTATACAGGTCAGTGGCATTAAGTGCATTCACACTGTTGTGCAACTTTCACCATCATCCATCTCTAGATGTTTTAATCTTCCCAAACTGAAACTCTGTACCCATTAAACAATTCCCCAGTCTCCTCCCCCAGCCCCTGGCATTTTACTTGCTGTCTTTATGAATTTGACTACTCTAGGGACCTCATGTAAGTGGAATCCTGTATTTGTCTCTCTGGTAGTTTTTGACCGTCTGTCCTCAACAGTCCCTGGGAAGGAGAACCCAACCTGAGAAGCTCATGACTCCCCCTGTAGAAGCTGCTGGGGCCTACCCTGCTTATAGGAGGGTATTGCTGAGGAACCTGTCTTAGCCTCACAGTCACTGCCCTATAATTGCCTAGTGAACAAGACCAACTAGCCTTTTCCTCTCTTCTCTCGCTGCCACACTCTCGAGAAATTTCCTGGCCTTCTGTGTTCAGCCACAGTGCCCCCTCTGTCGCTGCCCAGGACCTCATGGCTATAGCTAAGCCTCCTTCATTCCCTTCAACCAGTTTGTTGTTTAAAGCTAGCTTTTTTTTTTTTTTTTTTTTTTTTTGAGACAGACTCTCGTTCTGTTGCCCAGGCTGGAGTGCAGTGGTGTGATCTCGGCTCACTGGGCTCACTGCAACCTCTGCCTCCCAGTTTCAAGAGATTCTCATGCCTTAGCCTCCCGAGTACCTGGGATTATAGGTGCCTGTCACCACACCCAGCTAATTTTTTGTATTTTTAGTAGAGACAGGGTTTCGCCATGTTGGCCAAGGTGGTCTCAAAACTCCTGGCCTCAAGTGATCCGCCTGCCTCGGCATCCCAAAGTTCTGGGATTACAGGTGTGAACCACTGTGCCCGGTCTTAAAACTAGCTTTTTATTCATTTGTTCATTCATTTGTTCAGTGATTCATACATTCAGCAAATATTTATTCCAGTAATCCAGCAATAGAGGAAATCCCTCTCCCTTTAGCCCCCAGAATGGTTCATTCAGCTGTGTATTGAGTATCACATTAATCATATTTTATTATATGATCCCTGGTTTACATTGTCTTCTTCCACAAAACTGAGAAATTCTTTTTTCTTTTTTTTCTGAGACAGAGTCTTACTCTGTCACCCAGGCTAGAGTGCAATGGCACGATCTCGGCTCACTGCAGCCTCTGCCTCCCAGGTTCAAGTGATTCTCCTGCCTCAGCCTCCTGAGCAGCTGGGACTACAGGCACCCACCACCACACCTGGCTCATTTTTGTATTTTTAGTAGAGACAGGGTTTCACCATATTGGCCAGGTTGATCTCAAACTCCTGACCTTGTGATCTGCCCAACTTAGCCTCTGAAAGTGCTGGGATTACAGGCGAGCCACCACGCCCAGTCTGAAAACTTCTTTTAGGCAAAAATGTCCCCTGTATGGGAAGTCGGGGGAGGCTTCACAGAGAAGGTGACATCTGAACTCAGCCTTGAAAGGTGTCTAGGCAGAGGTATAGAGGGAAGGGCATTCCAGCAGGACAACAGCATGTACAAAATCACATAGTCTGAAAGTGCATGCTGGGGTGTGGGGTGTGATGAGGTAGAAAATGAGAGAAAAAGCTGGGAAGAGCCAAACTGAGCCGTGCCTCACACGCTAGGCTAAAAATCACTGTGCGAACTGTGGAAGGACGTCTGTCAGACTGTGTGTTTGAAAGTTCTCTCTCAGGCTGGGTACTGTGGCTCATGCTTGTAATCCTAGCACTCAGGGAGGCCAAGGTGGGTAGATTGCTTGAGTCTAGGAGTTCCAGACCAGCCTGGGCAACACGGCACAACCCTATCCCTATAAAAAATACAAAAAATTCTCAAGCCTGTAATCCCAGCACTTTGGGAGGCCGAGACGGGCGGATCACGAGGTCAGGAGATCGAGACCATCCTGGCTAACACGGTGAAACCCCGTCTCTACTAAAAAATACAAAAAACTAGCCAGGCGAGGTGGCGGGCGCCTGTAGTCCCAGCTACTCCGGAGGCTGAGACAGGAGAATGGCGTAAACCCGGGAGGCGGAGCTTGCAGTGAGCTGAGATCCGGCCACTGCACTCCAGCCTGCGCGACAGAGCAAGACTCCCGTCTCAAAAAAATAAATAAATAAATAAATAAATAAATAAATAAAATTAGCTGGGCATGGTGGCACATGCCTGTAGTCCCATCTACTCAGGAGGCTATGGGAGGATCACCTAAGGCCAGGAGGTTGAGGCCGAAGTGAGCTGTGATCATGCCACTGAGCTCCAGCCTGGGTGACAGAGTGAGACCTGTCTCAAAAGTAAAAAAGGAAGTTCCCTCTTAGCCACAGTGGGGAAGATGGGGGCAAGGAGAGTGCCTGGAGGTAAGAACAAGAGGCTATACATGCAGATGACAGCTAGGCCACCCTCATACCCATGAGGGTGGCTAAAATAAGAACACAGATAATAGCAAGTGTTGACAGGAAGGTGGAGAATGTCCACACAAAACCTTGTATCTGAATGTTCATAGCAGCACTATTCATAATAATGAAAAAGTGGAAACAACCCCAATGTCCATCAACTGATGAACGGACAAATTGTATATCCATACAATGAAATACTATTTGACCATACAAAGGCATGAAGCACTGGCACATGCTACAACATGGATGAACCTTGAGAACATTAAGTGAAAGAAGTCAGATACAAAAGAGCACATATTATGATTCTGCTTATGAGAAATGTCTGGAAAAGGCAAATCCATGGAGACAGAAAGTAGATTAGTAGTTGCCTAGGGCTGAGTGGAGGAATAGGGGAACGAAGAGTGACTGCTGAGTATGGGGTTTCTTTTTAGGGGTGATGAAAATATTCTGGAATTATATTGCCGTGCAACTCTGTGGATATAATAATAATAAAAAAATACTGAATTATATCCTTTAAAGGATGAGTATCATGGTTTGTGAATTATATCTCAATAAAATTGTACTTTTAAAAACTGGTGTCAAGGGCGAAAAATGACAATGAAGCCTAAGCTAGAGCTCTGGGAGCTGGTCCTCCTTGACACCTCTGAGCCAAAGCAGCCTGGTGGCACCAACACTACTGATCAGCTCTGCAGAATCTTCAGCAGTTGGGAGGCCCAGTGCAGTGCAGTGGAAGATACAGTATCTAGAGTCACAGGGATCTGTGCCCAAGCCCCTGCCCAGCCTCTGACTCTGAAGATGTTTAGCAAGTCACTTCTTACTAATCTTCATGTTCTCCATCTGCAAAATAAAAGGGGTGTTTTGACATGAGAACAGCCTCTTCTCCCCCAGGAATGGATCACGGTGGAGGAAAGTGTTAGTTGAAATAAGAATAGAGAGAGTGTCCAGGGTCCGCCATGCTGGGTCACATGGGGTGAAGGGGCAGGTCAGTGGCAGCAGAGGGCTCTGAAGAAGGGCTATTAGGGCACTGGAGTGATAAGGGTGGTTATGGGGATGATAAGTGTATGTTTAACTTTATAAGAAGCCATCAAATTGTTTCCCAAAGTGGCTGCACCTTTTTTTTTTTTTTTTTTTTGAGGCGGAGTCTCGCTCTGTCGCCCGGACTGGAGTGCAGTGGCCGGATCTCAGCTCACTGCAAGCTCCGCCTCCCGGGTTTACGCCATTCTCCTGCCTCAGCCTCCGGAGTAGCTGGGACTACAGGCGCCCGCCACCTCGCCCAGCTAGTTTTTTTGTATTTTTAGTAGAGACGGGGTTTCACCGTGTTAGCCAGGATGGTCTTGATCTCCTGACCTCGTGATCCGCCCGTCTCGGCCTCCCAAAGTGCTGGGATTATAGGCTTGAGCCACCGCGCCCGGCCAGGCTGCACCATTTTACCTTCCCGCCAGCAATGTATGAGTGCCAGCTGCTCCACATTCTCCTCAACACTTGGTGTTGTCAGTCTTTTAACTTTAGCTATTGGTAGATGTACAGGGGTACCTCTTAGTAGTTTTAATTTGCATTTCCCTAATGACTAATGATAAATATTTTCATGTGCTTACTAAAGCATACAATTTTGATGAAAGGTCCTGTTGCTTTAAAAAAAAAACAGGTTGAAACCCACTGGCTTAAGTAAACTGTGAGGCTCTTCCAGGGTCTGTAATCTATGAATCTTTTAGCGTGGCCTAGGGTCCATCTTCTTTTCTGAAACAAAGCACTCTTTTTTTTTTTTTTAAGATGGAGTCTCGCTCTGTCACCTAGGCTGGAGTGCAGTCACGTGATTGTGGCTCATTCTGCTCCCGGGTTCAAGCAATTCTCTGCCTCAGCCTCCCGAGTAGCTGGGATTACAGGCCCCCACCACCACACCTGGCTATTTTATTGTATTTTTAGTAGATACGGGGTTTCACCATCTTGGCCAGGCTGGTCTTGAACTCCTGACCTCGTGATCCACCCACCTCAGCCTCCCAAAGTGCTGGGATTACAGGCGTCAGCCACCATGATGGAGTTTCGCTCTGTTGCTTAGGCTGGAGTGCAAGTGGTGCAATCTCAGCTCACTGCAGCCTCCGCCTCCCGGATTCAAGCAATTCTCCTGCCTCAGCCTCCTCAGTAGCTGGGACTACAGGTGTGCACCACCACACCTGGCTAATTTTTGTATTTTTAGTAGAGATAGGATTTTGCCATGTTGACCAGGCTGGTCTCAAACTCCCAACCTCAGGTGATCCGGGCACCTCAGGCTCCCAAAGTGCTGGGATTACAGGCATGAGCCACTGTGCCTACCCCAAAGCACTGTCTTGAGTGTAGGTAAATCACACAATATAAGCACTGTGCTCTGTTATGAGGGTGAGAGATGAAGCCAACAAACATTTTTTTATTATCTACAGGGCTATAATCCCAAATCTGAAATTCTGAAATTCAAATAACTCTGAAAACCAAATGTTTTTTCTTGGTTGGCACCAAAAGCCATTGGTAGCAAAACATGACCTGAATTTTTTTTATTTTTTTATTTTTTTTTCTGCAGAAGGACCCTCTATTGTCCCAGGCCTGTGTTGGCTGCCTGGAAGCCTTGCTTGACTACCTGGATGCCCGGAGCCCAGACATAGGTAGAAACTCTCCACATTCTCTGATGTTTCCATGAGAGAGATTAGAGGGAGCCATACCCTTCTTCCATCCTTCTGCTGCAGCCTCCCATCCCCCTGTGTGACTCACACTTGTTTTGTTTAATTCTTTTTTTTTTTTGAGATGGAGTGTCGCTCTGTAGCCCAGGCTGGAGTCCAGTGGCGTGATCTCGGCTCACTGCAAGCTCCGCCTCCTGTGTTCATGCCATTTTCCTGCCTCAGCCTCCCCATGAGCTGGGACTACAGGTGCCCGCCACCACGCTCGGCTAATTTTTGTTTTGTATGTTTAGTAGAGACAGGGTTTCACTGTGTTAGCCAGGATGGTGTTGATCTCCTGACCCAGTGTTCCACCCGCCTCAGCCTCCCAAAGTGCTGGGATTACAGGCGTGAGCCACTGCACCTGGCCTGTTTTGTTTAATTCTTTTAGAAGCACTGCAAGGGCAGTCATGCCTATTATACAGATGAGATCAATAAGGTTCAGAGAGGTCAAATGATGTGCCCAACCAAGGTCACAATGCTCTTAAGTGGCAGAGCCCTTCTTACTACCTGCCTTCCACAATCATGGTGTATATAGTTTCACTGAGCTAGCCAACATAGGTGGATTAGAAGCCCAGCGAAGAAAGAACCCTCCTTGGGTCAGCTTGTCCAGTGCCCTGCCTCTAACTGGGTAGCCCCTTTTTAAGCCAATAGGAGAAAGTCCTCTTGAGCAGTGTCCCAAGGCAAGGCCTTGGAAGCATTAACAACCCAGTGTTTCTTGAAGCTCTTCACGTGGCCTCCCAGCCATGGAATCGGTTTTTGCTGTTTACACTGTTGGATGCTGGAGAGAATTCCTTCCTCAGACCTGAGACTTTGAGGCTCATGACCCTGGTAAGTGCAGAAAGGATATCTTGTGGTCTGAGGAGTGTCATGAGCTGGGTGGTGCTAAAGAGGCCAGGGTCTCCTTACTTTAGGAAACCCTAATCCTCAAAGAAGGTGGAAGGGCTGGGCGGACCTTCACCCTACAAGAGGCCTGCTGAAAGAATTCCCCTGAATGCCCATATCTCCTCACTCCAGGGAACCCCGACACCCTTTCCCCTATTTCTCTCATGACATGTTGACCAGGGCCTGTCTACCACATGCCAGGTCTGCTAGATACTAAGGACGTCAATCAACCAGATACTCTGCCTTTAGGGTCTTTCAGTCTAAAGAGGAGGATAGACAAGTAAACTAGTAATGTAAATATGACACTGCAAGTGGTAGAGTAGAGGAGATGCTAACTGCGAGGCACACAGTAAGTGCCCCTTGAATAAATAACAAAGCAGTGAGCCTAAGCATGACAGCGAAGTGGATCAACAAGTATATCAGTGGTTGGTGTAGGAACAAAGAGGAAAGAGTAATTGCTTCTCAGCAGTGAAGGAAACATTTTAGCTGTGGCTTGAGAGATTAATAGGAAGAGGAGGAAAGGTATTCCAGGTAGTGAAGTAAGAACAACAGGTACAAGAACACATGGTGGTATGAGAGGGGAGCCACACGTAGTTCATTTTGGCCCTGAGTGTTCAGTGCAAGGTTGGGGAGGAGGGAGCCAAGGCCAAAGGGGTCAGGAGGGCCAACTCTCTCAGGATCTCACAGTTTGCCTTACTTACCCCACTTCCCCATGACACAGCCCTACCTCTGCCCACTAACTATGAGGTCATTGAAGGCAGGCAGGTTCTGTGGGCCTCAGGACAGTGCCCCCTAAAGTTGGGGCACAGCAGATGTCTATGATGAAGGAGATGCCAAATCAGTGGGTGTTTGGGGCTTCTCTTCCTGGGCCAGTTTATGCGGTACCGGAGTAGCAGTGTCCTCTCTCATGAAGAAGTGGGTGATGTTCTGCAAGGTGTGGCTTTGGCTGACCTGTCTACCCTCTCGAACACCACACTCCAGGCCCTGCATGGCTTCTTCCAGCAGGTGGGTGGGAAGGGGAGGCCATGCAGCCACTGTAAAGCTAGACCCTCAAGACCATCTTCTCTTGGAGGGTGGGAGCTCTGACCACAGCAGCCAAGGAATGGGAGGCTGGAAGTACAGAGGATGGAGGTAGTTAGGGCCTAAGTGGAGTGGGCACTGAGGAGGCCTGTCTTCCCTGCCCTCTTCCTGCAGCTCCAGAGCATGGGACACCTGGCTGACCACAGCATGGCCCAGACCCTGCAGGCATCTTTGGAGGGTCTTCCCCTTAGCACCTCCTCAAGCCAGCCACCCCTGCAGGACATGCTGTATCCTTTCTTGCATCTGGGAGCCTTGGCCTGGGCAAGCTTTCCCAGGCCATAAGAAGCTGTGGCATCATGCTTCAGGACATAGGTGCACTACAGTCTTGTCTTCTAAAGTAAGCAGGAGTCAGTGAGGATAATTAACAGTGTTGACAACAGCAATGCCATGTCCTGTTAATATTAAGTTCCTACAGAGACCAGGCACATTACAAGCATTATATATATATATATATATGTATAAATATATATTTTTTTATTTTGAGATGGAGTCTCATTCTCTCACCCAGGCTGGAGTGCAGGGCCACAATCTTGGCTCACTGCAACCTCTGCCTCCCGGGTTCAAGCGATTCTCCTGCCTCAGCCTCTCGGGTAGCTGGGACTACAGGCGTCTGCCACCAGGCCCAGCTATTTTTTTTTTGTATTTTTAGTAGAGACAGGGTTTCGCCATATTGGACAGGCTTGTCTCGAACTCCTGACCTTGTGATCCACCCGCCTCAGCCTCCCAAAGTGCTGGGATTACAGGCGTGAGCCACCATGCCTGGCTACATGCATTATTTTTAATAGAGATGGGGTTTCACCACGTTGGCCAGGCTGGTCTCGAACTCCTGACCTTAGGTGATCCACCCGCCTCAGCCTCCCAAAGTGCTGGGATTACAGGCGTGAGCCACCATGCCTGGCTACATGCATTATATTTAATCCTCACATCAGCTAAGAGTGTTAAGGTAGTTGTAGTACAGTTTAAGCATCCCTAATACAAAAATTAGAAATCCAAAGTGCTCCAAATCTGAAACTTTTTGAGTGCTGATGTGATGCTACAGGTGGAAAATTCCATACCTGACTTCATGTGATGAGTTGCAGTCAAAATGTAGTCAAAACTTTGTTTCATGAATAGGCCAAGTGCGGTGGCTCATACCTGTAATCCCAGCACTTTAGGAAGCCTAGGCAGACAGATCACTTGAGGCCAGGAGTTTGAGACCGGCCTGGCCAACATGGTGAAACCTCATCTCTATGAAAAATACCAAAATTAGCTGGGTGTGGTGGCATGTGCCTGTAGTTCCAGCTACTCGGGAGGCTGAGGCACAAGAATAGCTTGAGTCGGGGATGTGGAGGGCAGTGAGCGGAGATCACACCACTGTACTCCACCCTGGGCGACAAAACAAGACTCTGTCCCAGAAAAAAACCAAAAAATTTTGTTTCATGAATAAAATTATTATATTTTTAATATTCTTTTATTTATTTATTTATTTTTAAGACAGCATCTTGCTTTGTCACCCAGGCTGGAGTGCAGTGGTATGAACATAGCTCATTGTAGCCTTCACCTCCTGGGCCCAAGAGATCCTCCCGCCTTAACCCTCCAAGTAGCTGAGACTGCAGGTGAGCTACACCAGTCTCAGCTACTTGAAGGTAGCTCCAAGTAGTTCTCATGCCTGGCTAATTTTTGAATTTTTTTGTAGATACAGGGTTTCACCATGTTGCCCAGGCTTGTCTCAAACTCCTGAGCTTAGGTGATCTGCCTGCTTTGGCCTCCCAAGTGCTGGGATTACAGGCATAAGCCACCGTGCCTGGCCCATGAACAAAATTATTTAAAACACTGCATAAAATTACCTTCAGGGGGCCAGACGCGTGGCTCACGCCTGCAGTCCTAGCACTTTGGGAGGCCGAGGTGGGTGGATCACCTGAGGTCAGGAGTTCGAGACCAGCCTGGCCAATATGGTGAAACCCCATCTCTACTAAAAAATACAAAAATTAGCTGGGCGTGGTAGCATGCACCTGTAATCTCAGCTACCCAGGAGGCTGAGGCAGGAGAATCACTGGAACCTAGGAGGCAGAGGCTGCAGTGAGCCAAGATCACACCACTGCACTCTAGCCTGGGTGACAGAGCAAGACTCCATCTCAAAAAAAAGAAAAGAAAGCTTGGGGGCTGGGCACAGTGGCTCACACCTGTAATCCCAGCACTTTGGGAGGCCAAGGTGGGTGGATCACTTGAGGTCAGGAGTTCTGCGACAAGCCTGGCCAACATGGTGAAACCCCATCTCTACTAAAAACACAAAAATTAGCTGGGCATGGTGGTACATGCCTCTAATACAAGCTGCTTGGGAGGCTGAGGCAGGAGAATCGCTTGAACCCGGGAGGCGGAGGTTGCAGTGAGCAGAGAGCTGAGATTGTGCCACTGCACACTCCAACCTGGGTAACAGAGTGAGACTGTCTCAAAAAAAAAAAAAAAAAAAGCTTTTTTGGGGGGGCTGTGGCAGTGGTCACAGGCCCTCTGGTGGGTGGTTGCACCCAGATACACTGCAGTCCAGAGGTGTGTGTGAGGGTAGTTTGCTTCCTCCGCACCCCTCTGGCTGCCTCCCTGGCTCTCCTCCTTGACCCTTCCTTGGAATAGTTCCCTGTTGAATAGCAACTACCTAGCCCAGGTGTTCAGGACCCAATTTCAGAATCCATCCCACTATTCTCAGGAGCACCTCTGTTCTTGCCTGACCATTCTTGCCTGTTTTGGGCTCTGGAAGTGTGATGCCCCCATAGTTGGCCCTACCTCTCTGCTGTTTTCCTCTCATGATTTGCTGCCAGCTGCCTGGGAGGGGTAGTTGTATCCCTGTCCCACATCAGAAACTGATCCTCAGGACTTGAAGGCCCAGAAATGGAGAGAGAATGAGACCTGGAGCATGAGCATAATTGTTGGGGAAATGGATGACAGTTGAAGCTATTCATATGGAGCCATATACTCCATTGTTGAACTAGAATAAGGAAATAAAATGATACACTCACATACCTGCGTGGGCTCTCCAAAAACACCTTACTACCTTGTCTACCAGGAGCTGGTTTCTCAGCCAGTTGGATAGGGGATTGTTTCAGCAAGGAGACTGATGGCCTCCTCAGGGAGGGAGGGACAGGACAGGATCTGTTCTTGAAACAGCATTCAGGGAGTCAGCTGGGTGCCTCAGCTGTACTCAGAGAACACCAGTCAGGTCATCCTGGGGCTGACAGGGCAGAGAAAGGCCTAGGGGTTGGGGCTGCTGCGATCCAAGTGCTCCGAGAGGCACTTGACCTGCTCCCTCGCCTCACGTGGAGGTGGATAGAGGTAAACTTTCCAGGCAAAGAAGGTCAAATTCTCAACTTACCTATCAGAACGAAACTGTCCCAGCCTCAGCACTTCCCTGGCTAAAGTAGGTCCTCTCTGTCCCTTCCCGTACAGCCATCATCAGAACTGGTGTTTATGCACCCTTGTGGGTAAACCTTGGGAATGCATGTCCAGCTCGGCTCCCGGAATGAGGTCTGCGCTCGACCCAGACAGGGTCTCCAGCCTCCTTTCCGCCCGGCAGGGGCCCCGGGCCCGGAGATGGCCACGCCACGCTGCCTCCTCGGGTCTGGCTGTCCTGATCCTGCGTAAAAGTGGGGCTGCACTCGGCCTAACGAACGGACGGGGAAGCCCCCGACGCACTTGGTTTATTAGTTGTACCGGAGGGGCAAGCAGGGGATTCCCGAACCCTGCACTGCGTCTGTGAGGTCCTTGAAAAAGAAAAAAAGTGCTAGTCACCGCCCACTAAACTCACCTTGCGATCTAAAATCTAAAAACTCGGCCACAAACGACGACACAGTTTCGGGGAGGGCGTGCAAAAGGTCACCTGACCGACAGGAGCTGAGCCCCTGTTTGCTGATTCATGCCTTAAATTGGGCACAGACCCCACCTGCAGATTTAACTTCCTTCAACCCAAGCTAAATCCAGGGCCACATACCCGGTGCCCGCAGGAGGGGCAGGAGGAGGCCGGGGCCGACAGCGCGCTGGGCACACGCCTGAGTCGGGCGGGGAGGGGCGGGGCGGTGGGGCAGGGCCGGAAGTGAGGCCAGCGGAGCCCGGCGTCGCGGCTCGCGCTCATTGGCCGGGAGTAGCTCAGTGGGCGGGACGGCGCTCGGTGGTCTGCTCTTGGTTGCTAGCCCGGTTGATCCTGCTTTCAGTGCCTTTGCTGTTAGTCTGTTGGACCTTCGAGCCCAGCTACTCGCACAGGACTCGGCCACCTGCCCTTCCTGCACCGCCTGACCAGGTAGGTGGCGGTAGGGGCGGGGGGCTGCAGGTTCCTGGGGAGGATAATGAGAGAACCGAGGGCCCCGAACCGGCTGCAGGCGGTGGAGAGGGAGTTTCGTGGACCTGGACGCCTCTGTTCCTTGAAAAGGCTCGCTCCCTCCTCCGGGAGTCCCGAAGGCTCGGAGTCAACCACCCAGGCCCCCGACCCCGGTAGCCGACTCAAGGCCCGCCACTACCAGATACCTTGCAGGAGTTCAGAGCCTCATGCTAAGCCAGGAGGAGCTCCGGGGGACGCACAGGGCAGGATCGGGATTGAGAGGCTGAAAAAGTGAGTGTAACAGAGAAAGCAGGACCTGTCCCGCAGTCTGCTGTTCTGGGTTTTCTTTCCCACTTCCCTGCTTCAGTCATTGCCAGCTGTCTAGTATTCTCCTTGTCTCCTAAAGTTTTGCCCTAGCCTGGTTCTGGTTCCCTTGAGTTTGGAGCAGGAGGTGGAATGTGGGGGGTCCTGGGTGAACTTGGACTATTCCTTCTCTAGGTTTCACTTACTCGTCTGCTTGGGGGTAGGGGGTTCTCCGGATGACCTCTGCAGCCCCTCACTGTCTGTAACTGAGCATCTCTCCCCTGGGGCAGGTCTCCTGGTAGTTCAGTAGCCAACTCTGATCTCAGGTAGCCTGTGCTCATTTAGAAAGAGTCAGAAGACAGAGCACTGGACTTAGGGCCAGACAGACTCTTGGTTCGGCCTGGAAATAGCTGTGTGACTTTGGGCAGTCACCTCATTTTTCTGTGCCTTGATTTCACATTGGTAACATTGGGGAGTTGTAATCTAAGTGTGAGAGCTCTCCTGACCACTTTATGTAATCTTGCACCTGACCAACACCCTCTCATCCTTCTGTGATTGTTTTACAAGTTTATTGATTGTTTTTTATCCCTACTAGAGACATAAGTACCATGAGTGCAGAGATTTTTGCTTGTCTTATTTATTGCTGTATTCCTGCCTCTAGAACAGTGCCTAGAATGTGGTAGGTACTGTCAACCTAAATAACAGAGTGAGAGACTCTGAAAAAATGATATTTACTTGGGAATAGACATTGTAGTGAGAATATGTGTGCCATAGTAACCTGTGTACGTATTTGGTAAGGTTTTGAAAGGAAAAATGAGGATTGCATAATTATTTTGAGATAGTTATCCTTGGCTACAAGGATGAATAGCAAGAGTGGTGCCAGTCTGAGGTTGGACAGGCAGTTGCAGGGCAGATGGCCTCACAGAAATATTTTTCTGTGTAAATTTGCAATGGTCTCTGTGCAGGGTTGTGGTTTTTGCATTTTTTCTGATCTTGTTATCAGTCATTTGTGCATGAGAACCCTCTTTTCACGACCTTCCTTGGTTTTGTTTGTCAGAGTTGTTCTTGTTTTTTTCCCATTGGAGAATCATGCTTTAAATTTGTCAGAGTTTTTAACACAAACGACTCTCTTTTGATTCTAACAGCTTTCATATTTCCCCCTTTTGGTCAAGATCTTTCTCCAAAAGACTTATGATCGGGCATCCTGTAGTTAGGTCCTCCAGTGCTGGGACGGACCTATCTTGGTTTGTTGGTCTCTTGCCACGTTGAAGGGAATTATTGGTGACTAGGAGTCAGTGTTAAACCCTTGTAGTGGCTGGGAGCAGTGATTCATGCCTGTAATCCCAGCACTTTGGGAGGCCAAGGAGGGAGTATCACTTGAGTCCAGAAGGTCGAGACCAGCCTGGGCAACATGGCAAAACCCTATCTCTACAAAAAATACAAAAATTATCCGGGCAGGGCCGGGCATGGTGGCTCATGCCTGTAATCCCAGCACTTTGGGAGGCCGAGGTGGGCAGATCATGAGGTCAGGAGATCGAGACCATCCTGGCCAACATGGTGAAACCCTGTCTCAACTAAAAATACAAAAAA
>NW_012115588.1:516987-521079 GCF_000951035.1 Colobus angolensis palliatus
AAAAAAAAAAAAAAAAATTATCCAGGCATTGGTTGGGGAGTGTGTAGGGGAGAGTTGGGTAGAGAATCACTTAAGCCCAGGAGTTTGAGGTTATAGTGAACTGTGATTATACCACTGCACTGTCACCAACGTGGGTGACAGAGCAAGACCCTGCCTCAAAAAACCCCAAATACCTTTTAGCCACATTTGAGCAGCAAGGGAGGTTTGGAAGGAGTGGCTCTCAAGATAAGTCTACCTGGAGTTCACTGTTAAGTTCAGTTTTGACTGTTCCATAGGCATTTGCTATAATTGCAAACTTCTGGGTCAGCATTATTCTGTTAGGAGTGGTACTTCACCAAAAATTTAAAAAGTAACAGGTATAAAGTTTAAAAAGAAAATAGGGCTGGGCATGATGGCTCACCCTGTAATCTTGGCACTTTGGGAGGCCAAGGCAGGCAGATTGCTTGAACCCAGGAGTTCGAGACCAGCCTGGACAACATCAGGAAACCCTGTCTCTACGAAAAATACAAAAATTAGCCAGACGTGGTGGTGCGCAACTGTAATCCCAGCTACTCGGGAGGCTGAGGCAGGAGAATCACTTGAACCTGGGAGGCAGAGGTTACAGTGAGCCAAGATGGTGCCACTGCACTCCAACCTGGGCTACAGAGTGAGACTCTGTCTCCAGAAATAATATAAAATAAATAAATAGGAAAATAGGAAGTAATATTAATAGCAATATGATAATCTCAGTTTGCATTATAGTTCTAAGAGGCCCAGCATGGTGGCTCACGCCTGTAGTCCCTGCGTTTAGGGAGGTCAAGGTGGGTGGATTGCTTGCACCCAGGAGTTCGAGACCAGCCTGGGCAACTTGGCAAAACCTCATCTCTACAAAAACAAGTACAAAAATTCTCCAGGCACATTGGCATGAGCCTGTAGTCCCAGGCTACTGGGGAGGCTGAGGCAGGAGGATTGCTTGAGCCTCGGAAGTCGAGGCTGCAGTGAGCCAAGGTGGCACCACTGCATTTCAGCCTGGGCAACAGAGTGAGACCCTGTCTCAAAAAAAAAAAAAAAAATTCTGAGACATGAACCTAGGCTTAAAGACAACCAACTGAATAAATCAAATGCCCGTTGGGAATTAGATGAGACCTATTGTAACCATGAGACCTGCTTTATTTTTTGTATTTGGGTCTCAGCTTCCCAGAGGAATGTACAGTATGTAGTATTAGCAATAGCACCAACATTTGTGAATAGATAATATAGCTCAGTTTTTACCACCTACTGTGCCATAACTGGGTTGAGTTAAAACAGAGAGTGAGCAACAGTTTTTTAGGGTTTTGTTGTTTGTTTGTTGTGATCAACAGTTCCGTTAGGGATGTTGCCAAAGTCATCCACGAGGTAGCCTAAAGGATCTCTTGGGTCAGGTTCTGTCAAGTTACCAGCAGAAGCTACTGATTGTGAAATTTCAGTTACACCATTATCCTACCAAGTGAAAAAAAGGAGACATTAAAACGGATAAGAGTTGGCCGGGTGCGGTGGCTCATGCCTATAGTCCCAGCACTTTGGGAGGCCAAGATGGGTGGATCACGAGGTCAGGAGATCGAGACTATCCTGGCTAACATGGTGAAACCACGTCTCTACTAAAAATACAAAAAAAATTAACCCGGGCATGGTGGCAGGCGCCTGTAGTCCTAGCTACTTGGGAGGCTGAGGCAGGACAATGGTGTGAACCCGGGAGGCGGAGCTTGCAGTGAGCCGAGATTGCGCCACTGCACTCCAGCCTGGGCAACAGAGCGAAACTCCTTCTCAAAAACAAAACAAAACAAACAAAAAACAGGTAAGAGTCTCAAAATGATATGGAATCTTGATCCAGTGTCTTTGGAAAAGCTATCTACAGTATGAAACCGTCAACTTCTTATCCTGGTTTGCAGTTTGAATGTCTCTGGTTATGGCATTGAGAGGTTTGGTGAATTTTCTGTGTGACCCATACATTAGGCACAAGGCTTGTCCATTAAAGTTCATCTAGTTTCAACTTGCAGGGCTTCAGGAACAGAGCAGTGCCCGTTTTTAATAATTTCATGGAAGAAATTTGGATTGGAGGAATCTAGAATTCAGGAGCTAATCCAGTATACAAGTAGGTAATGAGAACTCAAAAACAATGCACAGGGCTACAGTCTAGTAACAGGTGTACTATATCTTTTTTTAGAAACAAAATTTTCTCTTTACAGTGATCACATAGGAATACCAGGTTTAAAAACCGTTTGAGGCTAGGAAGGAAAACTAAGGCAGACTTTAGATTTTACTGCACAGTCATAAGGTTCCTGGGCCTGCCAGGAAGTGACAGATTTTACTCATTCACTGTAAGGCTGGGAATCTTTGAAGGCAGGCTTTCTATGCATATTTTCAAGTATGATATTCTAGTTAAAGCTGTGGTAATATAAGCAGTGTTTATTGTATTCTGTTATAATAGAGAGCAGGCTGGGTGCAGTGGCTCATGCCTGTAATCTCAGCACATTGGGAGGCCAAACTGGGCAGATCGCTTGAGGCCAAGAGTTCGAGACCAGCCTAGCCAATGTGGGGAAACCCCATCTCTACTAAAAATACAAAAATTAGCCAGGCATAGTGGTGCTCGCCTGTGATTCCAGCTCTGGGAAGGCTGAGGCGCAAGAATCACTTGAACCCAGGAGGCGGAGGTTGCAAGTTCTGAGATCGTGCCACTGCACTCCAGCCTGGGCAACAGAGTGAGACTCTGTCTCAAAATAAAAAAAGAGAGAGAGCAGGCCGGGCGCGGTGGCTCAAGCCTGTAATCCCAGCACTTTGGGAGGCCGAGACGGGCGGATCACGAGGTCAGGAGATCAAGACCATCCTGGCTAACACGGTAAAACCCCGTCTCTACTAAAAAATACAAAAAAAAAAAAAAAAATAGCCGGGCGAGGTGGCGGGCGCCTGTAGTCCCAGCTAATGTAGTCCTAGCTACTCGGGAGGCTGAGGCAGGAGAATGGCGTAAACCCGGGAGGCGGAGCTTGCCGTGAGCTGAGATCCGGCCACTGCACTCCAGCGCGGGCGACAGAGCGAGACTCCGTCTCAAAAAAAAAAAAAAAAAAGAGAGAAAGAGCAAAGTCTTACTGGACTTTTGCAAATAACCACATTGCCATAGGAATATTCATGAATAGGCCAGCATGGTGGCTCAAGCCTGTAATCCTACCACTGTGGGAGGCCATGGCAGCCTGATCTCTTGAACCTAGGAGTTCAAGATCAGCCTGGGAAACATGCCCCATCTCTACTAAAAAATACAAAACTTATCTAGGTGTAGTGGCGCATGCCTGTACTCCCAGACCCTTGGGAGACTGAGGCAGGAGAACTGATTGAGCCTGGGAGGTCAAGGCTACAGTGAGCCATGATTATACCACTGCACTCCAGAGGGAGACCCTGTCTAAAAACAAAACAAAACAAAAAGAATACTTATGAATAGTTTTCAAATTTTAGATGGATTAAATAGGGAGAAAATGTAAATGTTTCCACCTCTCTTTACAAAAGTGTTTCTTAAGGAATTGCTGTAAACTATGGATATCTTAAGAGAAAAAGTTTCCTTAAATTTAGAAAACAAAACAAGTAAAGAACCAATAATGTTGCAAATATATGTCATAAAAACATTACCCTGGCAGGGTGGCTCATGCCTGTAATCTCAGCACTTTGGGAGGCCAAGGCAGGAGGATTGCTTGAGCTCAGGAGTTTGAGACCAGCCTAGGTAGTATAGCAAGATCCTACCTCTACAAAAAAATTTAAAAATTTATAATAGCTGGGCATGGTGACATGTGCTTGTAGCCTCAGCTACACAGGATGTTGAGGTAGGAGGCTTGCTTAAGCCCAAGAGGTTGAGGCTGCAGTGAGCCTGGATGACAGAGGGAGACCCTGTCTCAAAAAAAAAAAAAAAGAGAAAAGAAAATTATCTTCATCAGTTTGTTGTTGTTGTTGTTGTTGAGACGGAGTCTGGCTCTGTTGCCCAGGCTGGAGTACAGTAGCCGGATCTCAGCTCACTGCAAGCTCCGCCTCCCGGGTTTACACCATTCTCCTGCCTCAGCCTCCCGAGTAGCTGGGACTACAGGCGCCTGCCAC
>NW_012115588.1:521724-532990 GCF_000951035.1 Colobus angolensis palliatus
AGTTTCACCGTGTTAGCCAGGATGGTCTTGATCTCCTGACCTTGTGATCCGCCTGCCTCGGCCTCCCAAAGTGCTGAGATTACAGGCATTAGCCACTACGCCTGACCCCATGGTTAAAAATCTGATGGAAGTTCATTATAATCAGCAGTGGACAAGGAAATTTGTCAATTTGTTATTTATGTGTCACAAGCAATACAGAAGGTTACAAGGGTGTAAAAACAAAAAATCTTAACCCTTTCATAGCTCAGGTTTTATGAAAAAGTTGTGAATTTCATCAGACACAGGAAGAGTGTGTCCAAGGTTATGAGTTTCCATCATGTTACAGTGGGATGTAAATAAGAAAACTAGCACCAGCTGGGCGCGGTGGTGCACGACTGTAATCCCAGCACTTTGGGAGGCCGAGGCGGCAGATCACCTGAGGTCAGTAGTTCAAGACCAGCCTGGCCAACATGGCAAAACCCCGTCGCTCCTAAAAATACAAAAATTAGCTGTGTGTGGTGGTGGGTGGCTGTAATCCCAGCTACTTGGGAGGCTGAGGCAGAGAGAATCGCTTGAACCCAGGAAGCGGAGGTTCCAGTGAGCCGAGATCGTGCTGTTGCACTCTAGGCTGTGCAGCAGAGCAAGACTCCATCTCAAATAAAACAAAACAAAAACTAGTACCTTCAACTGGGGAATACCTGTTTCTTAGTTAAAAGCATGAGAAATTTCCTGGTTAAATGGAACAATTCAGGCACATCAAGAAAAGCCTAAAGTACAGAATCAAGTTATACTAAAGGAAAACATTGCTTTTCTAGGCCCTCAAGACAGAATATTTGAGTGTCAGGCCATAACAGCAGAGTTAGAACCAGAGAAAAAAGCTACAGTAGCCGGGTGCAGTGGCTCACACCTGTATCCCTGTACTTTGGAAGGCCAAGGTGGGTGGATCACTTGAGCCCAGGAGTTCAAGACTAGCCTGGGCAATGTGGCAAAACCCCACCTCTAGGAAAAATACAAAAATTAGCCATGCATGGTGGCATGCACCTGTGGTTCCAGCTACTCAGGAGGCTGAGGTGGGAGGATGGCTTGAGCCTGGGAGGTGGAGGCTGCAGTGAGCCTTGACTGTGCCACTGCACTCCAGCCTGGGCAGCAGAGCAAGACCCTGTCTCAAAAAACAAAAAAAAATTACAAAAGCTAACAAAAACATTAAGAGAATTACCACCCCAACCAAGTGAAAAGATGCATCCTTTTAAGGGGAGAAAGAGGAAGGGTGGAAGGCAGTAATGTATGTCCTGGGAATCACCAGGAAAGTGAACTTCATAGTACTCAATAAATAATTGTGTTGGCCGGGCATAGTGGCTCATGCCTGTAATCCCAGCATTTGGGAGTCCAGGGCAAGAGGGTATCTTGAGTTTAAGAGTTGGAGACCAGCTTGGGCAATATAGCAAGACCTCATCTCTACTAAGGAAAAATAAAAAATAAAAAGGGTCAGGTGCGGTGGCTCACTTTTGTAATCCCAGCACTTTGGGAGGACAAGGCAGGCGGATCACCTGAGGTTGGGAGTTTGAGACCAGCCTAGTCAATATGGAGAAACCCCATCTCTACTAAAAATACAAAATTAGCTGGGCATGGTGGCGCATGCCTGTAATTCCAATTACTCAGGAGGCTGAGGCAGGAGAATCGCTTGAACCTAGGAGACAGAGGTTGCAGTGAGCCGAGATCGCGCCGTTGCACTCCAGCCTGGGCAATAAGAGTGAAACTCCATCTTAAAAAAAAAAAGAAGAAAAATTGATCAAAATAAATAAATAATTGTGGCATGTTGCCTGAATATGAACAGGTGTTGTATGTAGTACCTGTGGTTCCAGAGTGAGTGAGTAACAAGTCCCCTTACCCTGAGACTGCCCTGCCTTCCTCCCTGCCCTTTGTCCCTTCTTCCTTTCTGATGACAAAAGTCAAGGAAGGAGGAAAACCCCAGAAGTTTCACATCTCCTCTGCCTGGGCTTCCTTGACCAGATGCTTTCCTGGGAGGCCAAGATAGGGGATGTGGAGGGAATACTGTTGATGAGCCCCTCCTCCCCAGGCACAGTGCCTCACCCAGACCTCCCTCCCTGCAGCAGGGAGGTGACCTCCTTATCCCTCTTCTACAGCTGAGAAGGCTGAGGCTCAGAAAGGCTGGGCAAGCTGCTCGAGGTCCCAGAGTCAGGGGTGGGGGCCGGGCTCCAGCCCAGAGCTCTAGCCGCTGACCCAGTGCTCTAAGCGTCCTTGTGTTACTCACACTTATCTTCCTCCCCACCTCCTAGCATCCCATGGGTCTGTATTGTGTGCCTGCTGGCCCTGGGATAGGAGCTGCAGCTTCAGGGCTCCCCAAAGCTGGGTTCTTAGTATTCGGAGGATGTGCTGTTTCAGGGGAAGCTGCTGTTCACCTTTGCCCTCTATTTTATGTAACACCAATCTCTGGGTCTCTCTTTCTTTGGGTTATTCTTCCAGCGCAAGAGGTTTGGATATGGACTTTCTCCAGTTCCTGGCCTTCCTCTTTGTCTTGCTTTTGTCTGGGACGGGAGCCACAGGCACCTTGAGGACTTCCCTGGACCCAAGCCTGGAGATCTGTATCCTTTAGGGTTGGTAGTTAATGAGCTATCTTTGAGGGGTCTATAAATGAGGTTTCTCTACTCGGGGATTCCAGGGATAAGCAGGCCCAGTTGAGGGGAACAGGGAGAAAAAGTGAGGTGCTCTAGCCAGACCTTGAGCAAGTCAGGTCTCTCCAGAGCTTCAGCTTCCGCATATGGTAAATGGAGATGATAAGGCCCATCTCTAGACTGCAAAGGCTCAGTGAGGACTGTGCATGGCCTGGCACCTTGTGGGCAAGATCCTGGGTGGAGACTCAGGAATTCTGGATTACTGGCCCATCTGGACCCTGGTGAACTGGGCCACTTGCTCCAGGCCAGGCCTCAGGGACACAAAGATGAATTACAACGAGTCCCCTGGGTTTGAGGTGTCCATAAGCCTAGGGGGAGAAAGTATCCAAACAAATGATCATTTTACTCTGTGACCGGTGCTCTGATGGGCACAGGAGGGGAAACACTGTGTGATGATTTTTGAGCCAGGCCTTGAAAGGATAGAAACTCCTAGAAGAGAGTGGGGGGCATTCTGGGCAGAGAGGGTGCAGCATGAGTGGAGAGGTGGAGGCTCTGGAACAGTGAATGCTTGTGGAGAGGGCAGGAAGACCACAACGAAGGGAAGGCAGGAGCCATGTCTGGAGGCTTGGTTTCAGGCTTCTGGGTGTGGAGCACCATGGGAACTGGATGAATGGTGCTTTGCAGGGCCATGCACTTGTCAGTTTGTTCATTTCCTGGAGGCTTCTAGCCCTGGACATCCATGACCCTTGCAGATACTTGCTGGTCAGGAATGAGTCTTCTGAGGCAAGACTGCTCGATTGTCCAGGCAGGGCTATTGATGCCAGCGCCTTAACTTAATGCTGCCCAGACAAGAAGATGTTTGAGGTGAAGCGGCGGGAGCAGCTATTGGCACTGAAGAACCTGGCACAGCTGGACGACATCCATCAGCAGTACAAGATCCTTGATGTCATGCTCAAGGGGCTCTTTAAGGTGTGTACAGGCAGGGGGCAGCTCATGGCAGGTCCAGTCTTTGATCTGGGCACTGATGGGTAAATAGGAGTTCCCTAAGGGGATGGTGTTCAGGGACAAGGGAACTGCGTGCTCATAAGACTTGAAGTGGGGTTTAAATAAATGGGAACGGGAGCAGTCTGTTGTGGGCACTGTGAAGCCACTCAGCCCTGGTGGGATTCCCTCAGGTGCTGGAGGACTCCCGGACAGTGCTCACCGCTGCTGATGTGCTCCCAGATGGGCCCTTCCCCCAGGACGAGAAGCTAAAGGATGGTATGGTCTGCCCTACGCTGCCCTGTCCTCGGCACCACCCAATCTTCTCTAGCTGCTCCTTCTCTCCTGTTCTTGTCATTCTTTTTTCTCCCCGGAAGTACCCTCTTGTGGCACCTTCCAAGTGGTCCCCTTGGGCAGACGGGCGTTTTGTGAGTGGCCTTCCTCGTTAACTGGCTGCATTTTAGCAATGGCATTTCTTTTTTTTTTTTTTTTTTGAGACGGAGTCTCACTGTCGCCAGGCTGAAGTACAGTGGTGTGATCTCAGCTCACTGCATCCTCCACCTCCTGGGTTCAAGTGATTCTCCTGCCTCAGCTTCCCAAGTAGCTGAGACTACAGACACACTGCCACGCCCAGCTAGTTTTTGTATTCTAAATAGAGATGGGGTTTCACCATGTTGGCCAGGATGGTCTCAATCTCTTGACCTTATGATCCACCAACCTCGGCCTCCCAAAGCGCTGGGATTACAGGCGTGA
The DNA here is from genome assembly GCF_000951035.1 of Colobus angolensis palliatus. Lineage (NCBI taxonomy): Eukaryota > Metazoa > Chordata > Mammalia > Primates > Cercopithecidae > Colobus > Colobus angolensis. The sequence continues at coordinate 526,071 of NW_012115588.1, forward strand.
GCCACTGCACCTGGCCACAATAGCATTTCTTAGATTACACTGAGAGGATAGGAGCAGCTCTTATACATTACATAGTGGACACTTTACAACCATCAACTCTAATCTCCACCATAACTCTGGGGGAAGACACTGTTCTCTCTACTTTCTATATGAAAGAGTACAAGTAATTTGCCTTGGCTTTTCCCTCTGAATCAAGCTGACTTCCTGAGTTCTTTGAGGTTCAAGATTATTCTGAAGCCCCAGGGTCCCTGCCTGACATGTCTCAGACCCATGCTGGCATATCTTTGGAGTCTACTTATCTTTCTGCGTGGCCTGGCTAGTGCTGGTGAGGGCTGCCTGGGCCCTCTCTTAGGGGCTGGCTAAGAGATAGGGACTGCTTAGAGCTGTTTACACAGTTATACTTTTGGCTAACCTGGGTCTGGGGGACTTGCTACCGTGATGGACACATGTTCCGTGGTGAGCAGGTTTGTGCAAACCTACCCTCCAAGGCCAAGGGAGCTGAGAGGTCCAGTTTCTCAGAAAGAAACATTCATTAGGAACTTCTGAACAGAAGCCATGTCTCAGGCAGAAATGAGATGGTGGTCTCTGCACCCAACCTCCAGAAAGTATTCTTTATTTGTTATTTTGCAGATGACAATGCTTGTACAGAAACTATTCTTTTTCTTTTCTTTTCTTTTGAGACAGAGTTGCACTCCATCACCCAGGCTGGAGTGCAGTGACACAATCTCAGTTCACTGCAACCTCTGCCTCCCACGTTCGAGTGATTCTTGTGCCTCAGCCTCCCTCAGCTGGAATTAGAGACGTGTGCCCCCGGGCCCGGCTAATTTTTGTATTTTTAGTAGAGACGCGGTTTTGCCATGTTGGCCAGGCTGGTCTCGAACTCTTGATGTCAAGTGATCCACGCGCCGTGGACTCCCAAAGTGCTGGGATTACAGGGGTGAGTTACCACACGCGGCCAAAAGTATTGTTTATACAGCAAGCTTTTAGGTTAAAACATGCAGCTGGTGACATCTCAGGCTTTCGTGTGAAACTTGTGACCACTGGGGAAGTTAAATAATCATCTTTTTGAGGGGTTATCTATGCTACAGGCGTTGTTTAAAGACCTTGCTGGGGAATACTTTGGTGTGCAGCGGTCAAACCTCAGCCATTATGGCTTCAAGATGGCGCCATGCTTGTCTCGCAGCAGGCTGTTTTCCTGCAGCACACTAACAAAGCTCAGTCTAAACTGACCTGTTGATCAGTAGAAGTACATTAGTGGGAAAACAGAAAATTCAAATTAAGTCTGTTAGGTTAGTTGGTAGTATTGTATTGCTGTTAATTTCCTGGTTTAGATAGTTGTATGTTGGTTATATAAGATGATAACACTTGGCCAGGCATGGTGGCTCACGCTGTAATCCCAGTATTTTGGGAAGCCGAGGCAGGCAGATCACTTGAGTTCGAGTTCGAGACCAGGCTGGCCAAACATGGTGAAACCCCTTCTCTACCAAAAATATGAAAAAGTAGCCGGGTGTGGTGGCACATGCCTGTAATCCCAGCTACTCGGGAGGGTGAGGCAGGAGAATCGCTTGAACCTGTGAGGCAGAGGTTGCAGTGAGCCAGGATCTCGCCACTGCACTCCAGCGTGGACAAGAGAGTGAGACTCCGTCTCAAAAAAAAAAAAAAAAGATAACATTAGAGGAAGCCAAATGAATGAATTTTATGTTGTATTATGTAAGTCTAAGATAATTTCAGGCCGAGTGCAGTGGCTCATGCCAATAATCCCAGAACTTTGGAAGGCCGAGATGTGAGGATCACTTGAGGCCAGGAATTTGAGATCAGCCGGGGCAACAAAGTGAGACCTCACCTCTAAAGTAATTAAGTAATTAATTAATTAATTATATTCAGTCGTTCATTCAAAATAAGAACTTAAGCACTTAAAATGAAATAAAATGGAAAGAATATTAAAAAAGAAAACTGCTGGCCTGTTCTCTGGCCATCCTAAGAGACCTGAGGTCTCACAGACACTCTAGTTGTATTAACACCAGGGCCAGCACTGGACATTTGGATAACATGTTGGTTGGGGGGTCAAGCCCAGCAAAGCCTCATGTGATACATCAGCATCTGTGTGCAGAACAACACTCACTTCTCTGGTCCCCATAGCAAATGAGTCTCCTAAGCAGCAAGATGTGCCTTTGGGCTGACAGACCTGGGTTTGCAGCCCAGATTTGCTACTCATTAGCTGCTGAGACTCAGTTTCCCATCTGTAAAATGGGAACAGCAGCCACATCTCCCTCTAAAAGTAGTTATAAGGACTCAGTGAGCTGGTGGATATAAGGCCCTAGTTCGCACTATACATGTGATTGGCAGTCTGTGGTCAGTAGGCACTGTTCCTTCCTTGCTTGGTGGGTTTGGTGGATGTCTCTATTCTCTGGAGGATGCCAGGGACCAGCAAGGCAGCCAGGAGAGCATCTGCCCTAGCCACTCATCAGGGTCCTCTTAACAGCTTTCTCCCACGTGGTGGAGAACACGGCCTTCTTCGGCGATGTGGTGCTGCGCTTCCCAAGGATTGTGCACTATTACTTTGACCACAACTCCAACTGGAACCTCCTCATCCGCTGGGGCATCAGTTTCTGCAACCAGACGGGCGTCTTCGACCAGGGGCCCCACTCGCCCATCCTCAGCCTGGTAAGGACTGGGGTGGAGGTGGCCCGGGAGCCCTCTGTCTGGGGTGGACTAGGATCCTCACATCTGCCTTCAGTCGGGCCTGAACGTCAGTGCTTGGCTACATTTTCTTTGTGGAGCTTCAGGGTATCTTGGGCCACAGAGGTCCCATTTCAAGGGGTTCTGTGCTCACCCAGTTCCCATGGGGTCATCACCTGGCCCACATCTGCCCAAGTCTGGAATCTGGGTCCCAGCATGGAGGGAGTGACTCTCTGGTGAGCAGGACTCAGGAGAAGGCAGAGGATGACGAGTAATTCTTCATCTGCAGATGGCCCAGGAACTGGGGATCAGTGAGAAAGACTCTGACTTCCAGAACCCATTTAAAATCGACCGCACAGAGGTGAGCTGCCAGGGCCTATGCCTGTGTCTGCTTTGCCTCTGCTGGGCCATAGGACACCAAGGCCTGCAGGGGTTGGGGACCTTGGGTGGCTTTGGGCTTGGAGCCAGGCAGCCTGGGCCTGGGTCCAGAAGCCATCAATGAGTCATTGGAGCCTGTGGGCAAGTCACTGCTCCCCTCTTAGCCTCAGCCTCCCTGTCTTTCCACAGCATGTGAACTCCAACCATGGGGGGTAGTTAGGTGACTATGAACAAACCCATCCCAGCACAAAACAGGCATCCCACTTCAGGTGGATATCAGGGCAGCCAGGGAGGTCAGGCCATGCTCTTCCCTGCCTTTGAAACTCTTAGCACCAACTGGGCTTCCATCCTACACTCCTGTACGTGCTCTTATTCCAGGGGGCTAAGGTGGGCTTTGAGAACTATAAGTTTGGGATAAAAGATGAGGACAGGCCGGGCGTGGTAGCTCATGCCCGTAATCCCAGCACTTTGGGAGGCCAAGGCGGGTGGATTACCTGAGGTCAGGAGTTTGAGACCAGTCTGACCAATATGGTGAAACTCCGTCTCTACTAAAAATACAAAAAATTAGCCAGGCGTGGTGGCACATACCTGTAATCCTAGCTTTTCAGGAGGCTGAGGCAGGAGAATTGCTTGAACCCAGGAGGCAGAGGTTGCAGTGAGCTGAGATCATGCCATTGCGCTCCAGCCTGGGCAACAAGAGTGAAACTCTGTCTCAAAAAAAAAAAAAAGGACAGGGACAGATACGATAGAGTGAGGAAGGCATCGAAAGTGGCAGGGCTAGGAGGGGCAGGAAGGAAGGGCCGTGGTGACTGGAGGACTGGACTTGTCAAACCACGTGCTAGTCCCTGGTGTGGGGAGAGGTGTTGGGTGTCTGAGGGGTCTAGGATTTAACTCTGCCTCCAGGCCAACAAGCTAGCCTGCTACTATTTCATGGACACTGACAGGTCAGAGATATTGGACTGTATTACAGCAAAGGCAGTAGCTAGACTCTTGGCCTGATTATGTTGACTCACCTTGTTCCCCAAGTCCCATGGGGGTGACACAGAGGGGGCCAGGTGGGCGCTGTGCATACAAGGGGTGTGCATCACAGCTGAGAACTGCCAAGCTGGGGAAATTCATGATTTTTTATAGCAAACGTGCTCTTTGGGAGGAGATATCACCACACCCTTCAAGGTTGCTCTCTGTAAACATAGTCCTGAGACATAGCCCAGGTAAAGGGTGGTTAGGGCTTTGTATCTTTGGTGTGCACTGCAAGAATATGCAGGGATGCTCAAGGCCATGATGGATTGCTGCGCCACCAGTCTGCCCCAAGCCCTCCATGGCTTGGTTTAACTCAAATTTTCACACAAATGTGCTATTCAGTCTAATTAATGTGACGGATAGAGGCTAGGACCAAATCTGTTCAATTAGTCTCATACTTCATTTAATTCAGACTACTATCAACTATATTCTGAATAGCATGATAAGGCCAACCTACATTATTATTATTTTTTTTTTAGAGACCGGGTCTCGCTCTGTCACCCAGGCTCTGTCACCCACCTAGCTTACCTTGAACTCCTGGGCTCTAACAAACCTCCCACCTCAGCCTCCTGAGTAGCTGGGATGACAGGCCTGTGTGATACCATTCCTGGCTAATTATTATTTTTTCAGAGACAGGTTCTTACTGTGCTGCCTAGGGTGGTCTCAAACTCCTGGGCTCAAGCCGTCTTCCTGTCTCAGCCTCCCAAAGTGTTGGGATTATAGGTGTGAGTTACTGTGCCTGGCCCCTAACCTGCAATATTGATCAGGGTCCTGGACTCAACCAGCTGTGAAGGTACTGGAGGACCAGTAAGTCTCATTTTGGATAATCAGGATATGGTCTAAGACCAATCTGTTATCCACCACCACCCATATAAGAGGGTTTAGATTGACCTGCCAATCTTTGATGTTATTACCAATAATTACAGGGGGCAATAGATGGACCCAAGCAACCTTCATGCCCCCATAAGGAGACATTTCATGACCCGTTCTCTCCCACATGTTACACTTGATTTGAGTCACCAGAACAATGTTTAGCTGAGCCTGAGGGCAGTGTCACTGTGGAGCTTCAGCCTTGTTGCCCTACATGGTATAATCCAAGGCTACTCACACATCAGGAAAAGCAGATGGATTTGTATCTGTCAGGTTGAAACAAAATTGTGCTGCTGGTATGTCTGCACAAGGTCACTGTTGAGAACTACCTTTGATGGCATTAGACATAGCAGAATAGCTCATTACTGACATGTCCATGTGAGTTTTTCTATCATGTGGATGGGAATGAGACACCCAACAGTTGGCCATATTGACAGCTGCAGCTGCCACTGGGCTTGGGCAGACCCTAGGATTGTTTTGCCAGGTGGCAGTGATGGATCTAAGGGATAAAGAGAGCATTAATTGTTCCCTGCGCTTTCTGGGATCTAAGATATTTCCTCCCCGGGTGGCAGGATTATTGCTGTAAAATCCATGTGTGCGGCTGGGCGCGGTGGCTCAAGCCTGTAATCCCAGCACTTTGGGAGGCCGAGACGGGCGGATCACGAGGTCAGGAGATCGAGACCATACTGGCTAACACAGTGAAACCCCGTCTCTACTAAAAAAAAAAAACACAAAAAACTAGCAGGGCGAGGTGGCGGGCGCCTGTAGTCCCAGCTACTCGGGAGGCTGAGGCAGGAGAATGGCGTGAACCCAGGAGGCGGAGCTTGCAGTGAGCTGAGATCCGGCCACTGCACTCTAGCCTGGGCGACAGAGCGAGACTCCGTCTCAAAAAAAAAAAAAAAAAATCCATGTGTGCTTGGGAGACCAAGGTGGGCAGATCATGAGGTCAGGAAATCAAGACTGTCCTGGCCAACATGGTGAAACCCCATCTTTACTAAAAATACAAAAATTAGCTGGGTGTGGTGGCGCATACCTGTAGTCCCAGCTACTCAGGAGGCTGAGGCAGGAGAATTGCTTGAACCCGGGAGGTGGAGATTGCAGTGAGCCAAGATCACACCACTGCACTCCAGTCTGGTGACAGAGTGAGACTGTCTCAAAAAAAAAAAGCATATGTTCTATGCCACCTATGCCAGCATCTATAGTTTCACTTTTTCTCCAGTTGTTGCCTACTATGACCTAGACCTTTCATTCAGAAATGTCAGGTATGAATGGGACCAGGGCATTTTTACAGATGTATAGAGACCTGTTGTATCTCTTATCTTTACCCACATGGGCCACTGCAGGGAAATCAGCAGCAGGATACTCAGCCAAGTGGTCACAATCCTAACAATCTCAGGCCATACCATTCCAACCAGAGACTCAGGTAGTTGAACCAGAAATACAGAGTCCTCTGTTTTGTGCCGCTCCTTGGTAGTGGGTAATGTTACCACGCCAAGTACAATGATATATTTAGGTGGCAGTGATCTGGATGAAGTAGGCTTGATCAGCAGTTTGACTCCATTTGGTCTTATCAGAGATTGAGCTTTATGATGGGCATCTAAACGAGTGAGCCAGGCTGTCTAGTTTGTCACTACAATTTGTTTCCATAGTTTGTGGCCCTAAAGAGGGATAGGTATCACCAGGCACGGTGGCTCATGCCTGTAATCCCAGCACTTAGGGACCAAGGCAGGCGGATTGCCTGAGGTCAGGAATTTGAGACTATCCTGGTCAACATGGTGAAACCCTGTCTCTACTAAAAAATACAAAAATTAACCAGGCGAGGTGATGCACACCTATAGTCCCAACTACTCGGGAGGCTGAGGCAGGAGAATCACTTGAACCCAGGAGGCAGAAATCGCAGTGAGCCAAGGGCCGGGCGCGGTGGCTCAAGCCTGTAATCCCAGCACTTTGGGAGGCCGAGACGGGCGGATCAC
>NW_012115588.1:533346-547606 GCF_000951035.1 Colobus angolensis palliatus
TTGCAGTGAGCCAAGATCGCGCCACTGCACTCCAGCCTGGGCGAAAAAAAAAAAAAAAAAAAAGAAATTGCAGTGAGCCAAGATCGCGCCACTGCACTCCAGCCTGGGCGACAGAGCAAGACTCTGTCTCAAAATAAATAAATAAATAAATAAAAAGAGTGGGGTAGGTATCTTTGATCTGCCATTTTGTAATCTCCGGATGACCAGGACACTGACAATAGTCAGTAAGAATATAACATGCATAGTTGTTAGAAAGGAGTGTCATCCAAGGCAAGGGTGATAGGTTTTAATTCAGGCCATTGTCTGACTGGCCTTTATGGCACTTAGTCCACCAGCATTGTTACTGGGGCTGGCTGACTGCTGCTGCTCATGGACACCTGTGTCAGGTTCCCAAAACCACTCCCAGGCTTGATGGTTCAATAGGAGGATTCACAGGACTCAGTATATGGTCGTATTCATGGCCACGATTTACTACAGAGAAAATATACAGAGCAAAATCAGTAAAGGGAAAAGGTGCATCAGGCAAAGTCCAGGGGAAACAGGCTCAGCTTCCAGAGTCACCTCCCAGTAGAGTCAAACAGGATGTGCTTCATTCCTCCCGCAATTAGTTGTGACAACATGTTTAAAATGTTTTTTACCAGGAAAGTTCATGAGGGACCTAGTGTCTGAGTTTTTATTGGGGGCTAGTCATGTGGGTACTTTTTGCCTAACTTATGTCAAAATGGCAGACTCCCAGGAGCAAAGTATGTATTCAGCAGAAACCATATTGTTTGCACAAACAGTTTTGGCACAGTGAACCACTGTTAGCAGTTAGGGTGGTGGGGGCCCTCCTGAAATGCAAGTTCCCAGATGTCTGCCAAGGGCTAACCTTGGAAGCAGGCCTTTCAAAGGATAGGAGTCAGGCCGGCTGGGTTAACTCTTTTCTGTACAACACTGTTAGCTTTTATATTAGCTGAATTTACAGTGGGCTAGGCCTGAGTATTTGGGGGAACCTGTGAATCGAGGGTCCTGTTGAGCCAGTGGCTTTGCTTTATGTGGCAGAGTGGGGGATGTGGTTTCCTCAGTGGGGTAGCTGCCACTCCTGCATGCCCAGCTGAAATGACACATCCCCCAAGGTTGCTTGCTGCAATCATTACCCTGATAAATGGCCCAGATCAAGAACAGCCACAATCTTCCATTCTTGGTTTATACAGCAAGAAAACATATGTGGACACTCAAGGCTATGACAGATTGCCTTTCCCAGCAAGGGGTCACCCATAGAGATGCTTTATTGCTGTGACGCCAGTTCTTCTTGCTATGCAGGTCATAGATGCCTCACTTAAACGCAGGAGGAGAGTGACAGTGTAGGCCACAGAGAGAATGGGTGCCATGATAAGTTGAGTCCAGCTTTATCATAATGTGCTCTACTTGAACATAACCACAGCAGCAACATACTTTCCTTACATGCTGGCTGGGGACAGTTCCGAGATTTTCCTCACTTTTTGATATCCCACGTGAGCTTGTCTCGCAGGAGCCCCGGATTTGCTCGACTTCCCTCACACACTCCTTCCATGCTGGTGAGAGTTCTGAGTTTTACTTCTTATGTACCCATCACTAGAGTCAACTCATATCAGGCTGTGTGCCAACCACTGTCCCTGTCCAGGGGGCTTGCCCTGTCCCAGCTTCTCAGATGCTCACAGTCTGATGGGGAAGGCAGCAGGGAAACAGTTCCAATCCAGTGTTACTTTTATAGTGGTAAGAAGCATAATGAGCTGTAGACCTCTGAGGGGAGCCTGACCCAGCCTCAGCAGAGAGGTGGTGGAGGCTGTGGGATGAGTTAGTTGCTGGGTGGACCAGCTGAGGCAGGGCCTTCCAGGCAGAGGGACGAACTTATGCAAAAGCTCAGATGCATACCACATTTGTTCATTCGGCATCAAGTGAGTATCTATTGCATCCTGCCCCTTGGGGAAGCAGGCTCGCCCTTTTCTCCTGGGAGTGGCATTCTAGTTGGGGAAGACAGGCAGTCAATTTAAAAATATATAATATGGTAGGTGGTGACAAGGGCTGTGGAGAAAAAAGGGGAATGTGGTTAAGGAATGCCCGGGGTGAGATGGGGTGCAGTTGCTATTTCACATGGCCTGGATACTGTCTTCCTGAATTATCTGAAGGAGATGAGGGAGCCATCTGTGTATCCCAAGGAAGAACGTTCCAGGCTAAAGGAGCAGGAAGTACAAAGGCTGTGAGTTGGAAGCATATTTGGGGCTGGGGAGTGTGAGGAAATGGGGTCAGAGTTGTAGGCCTGATCCTGAGACCCTCAGAGGTCTTCACAAGGGCTTTGGCACCTACCCTGAGAGACCTGGAGAGCAGGGTGACAGGCTGTGACTTACCACTTTATTTTTATCTATCTATCTATCTATCTATCTATCTATCTATCTATCTATCTATCTATCATCTATCTATCTATCTATCCATCCATCCATCCATCCGTTTTTTTTTTTTTTTGAGATGGGGTCTCGCTTTGTCGCCCAGGCTGGAGTGCAGTGCAGTGGCGTGATCTCGGCTCACTGCAAGCTCTGCCTCCCGGGTTCACACCATTCTCCTGCCTCAGCCTCCCAAGTAGCTGGGACTACAGGTGCCCACCACCACGCCGGCTCATTTTTTTTGTATTTTTAGTAGAGACGGAGTTTCACTATGTTAGCCAGGATGGTCTCGATCTCCTGACCTCGTGATCCGCCCGCCTCGGCCTCCCAAAGTGCTGGGATTACAGGCATGAGCCACTGTGCCCATCCGTTATGTATATATGTATTTTTAAGATGGAGTTTTGCTCTTGTTGCCCAGGCTGGAGTACAATGGTGTGATCCCGGCTCACCACAATCTCCGCCTCCTGGGTTCAAGAGATTCTCCTGCCTCAGCCTCCTGAGTAGCTGGGATTCCAGGTGCAGACTTACCACTTTAAAGGGATCATCTGGCTGCTATGTGGAGCATGGTCGGGGACCAGAAGCAGGGACACAGGGGTGGAGGCTGCTGTGCTCATCTGTGTGGCAGTTGATAGTGGCTTGAACCAGACGATGACAGTGGATCTGGTGAGAAATGGTCAGGTTCTGGTTCTCTTTTGGAAGTAGAGCCAGTGGGATTTGCTGAGGAAGCAGATGTGGTGAGAGAGAGAGGAGCGTTAAGCATGACTAGAAGACTTTTGGCCTGAGTGTCGGGAAGAATGGGACTGTCATTTTTTCAAATCCTTGGAGAGGGTATCAAGAGTTTTTTCCTGCACCTGGTGAACATCAGAGTAAAGATGTCAAGGAGGTAGCTGGATATTTGACTCTAGACTTCAGGGAGGAAGTAGAAGCTGGACCTGTAAATGTGAGAGCCATGCCTATGTAGAAGGCACCAAAAGCCGTGAGACAGGACACAGTCACCTGGGGCATTGGGCAGGTATAGAAGCAGTCTGAGGACTGAGGCCTGGGATGGGGCTGGAGATAGAGGTTGAAGGACTGAGGAGGAAGCAGCAAGAACCCGCCGAAGGAGCAGTCAGCATGATGGTGGCCACCCCAAGAGTTTCCCAGAGGCCACACGAAGAAAGCTTTAGAGGAAGTAGGGAGGGAGCGATCGGCTTGTCAGACACTGCTGGGAGGTAAGGAAGGCGAGGACTGAGAATCGACTGCTGGACTGAGCAATGTTGAGGCCACTGGTGGTCTTGATAAAAGCTGCTTTGGGGGGCGGGGTGCTGGGAACAAAAGATTGGATTTCCAGAGAATGAGAGGAAAGGAAGTGGATGTGGCAAGTGTAGAGAGCCCTTTTGAAGACTTTTCCTTTCAAAGAGAGCAGTGTAATGGGAGAATAGCTGGAGGACAATGTGGTTTCAAATGTTGGTCCTTGGGAGAGACCACAGCAGGCTTGCACTATGTGGATGGGACTGATCCATTAGAGAGGGAGAAACTGATGAGGCCAGGGGCCAGGTTGCTGGAGCCTTATCTGGAGGAGGTGAGGAGGGGTGAGTTGTAGTGCTGGGGGAAGGCTTGGCCTTGTACAGAAGAGCAGATCCTTAACCTTGAACAGGAGGGTAGGCAGAGCATGTGGGCACAGAAGTAAATGGGTTGGTGGGTGTTGTGGTGGAGCTGTGGGGGTTGTCTCCTGCTGCTTTCATCCTCTCTGTGAGATAGAAAGCAAGGTCATGGTCTGGGAGTGAGGGGAGCACAGAGGCTTGAGGAGAAGGTATGTGCAGGAGAGCAGGAGGATAAGCAGACCAGGAAATGAGGCTGGATTGCTGGCAGCATGGAGGGCCTGCTTGTGGTTATAGTAGGGCTAAGGAGTTAGAGAAGATAGAAGGCAGTGGCCAGAGTGGCATGCTTGAGGCTATGGAGGATGTGGTTGTTGTCAGGGACAGGCAGAGCAGGGTAGCTTGAAGACAGGAGGAGATAAGGCTGGAGATGTAGCATGGGGTCCGGGCCCTTCAACACCAAGCTTAGGAGTTTGGGGCTCTATCCTGGAGCCAGATGCATTTTCACAGAGCAGGCGATGAAGAGTGAATTTGGAATAGAGAGGAAACAAATTGATAACTAGCCTAACAGTGAAGACAGCGGAGGCACAGGGAGGTACAGTAATCAACCTGAGGTCTCACAGCCAGTAAGTGATGGAATGAAGGTTCAAATACATGTGGTCTGCCTCTTGAGCCATGCTCTTAACCACAATGCTGTGTTGGCCGTCAGCCTGCTGACCTGACCCAGGCTGGTCAGGTACCATCAGGGGTGGCCAGGGAAGATTCCTGGGGAGACATCTAAAGTAGACTCGAAAGATGAGTAGGCACTGCCAGGCCTAGGTGGAGAAGGGGGTGGGGAAAGGATGGGTGTGTTTCTCTTGTGACCCAGCTAGTTTGAGCTGGGCCCGCTGAGACTGAAGGGGCTAAGATCTCTTGACTTGCCCTTGCCCAGCCAGAGTCAGAGAGGAATGGGGTCTCTGTGGCCTAAGGGATCTCCCAGCTCCCTGTCTTAAGTGGATCAGGATTCACTCACAGAGATAGGAGGAGAGTGTGGTAGGGAAGTACTAGGCAGGGAAGTGTGCAGCCTGCGAGGCTAGTCCTAGCTGGGCCTACCACATGCTCTGTGACTCACTTACCTTCTCTGGGCTACACTTCTGAGAATCCCCCCATCTTCCAGAGTCATGACTTAGGCAGATTACTCCACAAGGTGGAGCTATTTGTTTGTTTTTAGTATCTACTTTGATCAGATCAAACGTTTGTCACTATTGCCCTAAGAACAAATAAAAGGGTGTGTTTTACAGCGCAGCTACCTCAGTTGTAGGCAAAGTACATCTTCACTTAACATCATCCATAGGTTCTTGGAAACTGTGACTTTAAGTGAATCTATGTATTACAAACCAACTTACCATAGGCTAATTGATATAAATTAAGAGTTAAGTTACTACAGCATATTTCTGGTCAAAAAACCATTACCAGATTTTTTTTTTTTTGGAGACAAAGTCTCTGTCGTCCGGGCTGGAGTGCAGTGGTACAATATCGGCTCGCTGCAACCACCCCCACCTCCTGGCTTCAGGTGATTCTCCTGTCTCAGCGTCCAAAGTAGCTGGGAATACAGGCACTCACCACCACACCTGACTAATTTTCGTATTTTTTAGTAGAGATGAGGTTTCGCTATGTTGACCAGGCTGATCTCGAACTCCTGACCTCAAGTGATCTACCCACCTTAGCTTCCCAAAATGCTTGGATTATAGGCATGAGCCACAGTGCCCAACTCCAGTCTTCAAAATAAAGACCAAAACACTCTTAATATGAAACATTGAAATAAATGTGAACTATACATACATTTAAGAAAGATTCATCAAAACAAGTAAGATAATTATTTATCCATTTAGTCCCGTTCAGGGTCCAGCCTCTCCCAGCAACTCAGAGCATAAGGGAGGAACCAACCCTGGACAGGACACCCTCCCATCACAGGGTGCACTCACACACACCTCCACAGTCAGACTGGGATGGTATAAACATGCCAGTGAACCCAACATGCACATCTTTGGGATGTGGGAAGAAATTGGAGTACCCAGAGAAAACCCACCAGAACACGGGGAGAATATGTGGACTCCACACAGTGGCCCCAGCCAGCAATCGATTGTTTTTTTTTTTTTCTCATCCACATTATAATGACACGACCTTGAACTAAACCACATTATTCGAGGACCTGCTGTACTATTGTATTTCCTATTCTAACGTGGCTTGCTCATTCATTGAAAAAAACACAGATTGAGTGCTCTCGAAAAGCCAGGAAGACTCTGTGCTAAGGCCTTGTGGCAGAGGACACTATCCTCCTACCCTCATGGAATGTGCTGTTTGGGAGGGCGATGGGCACAAGAAAGAAGGAATCAGCACAAAGTCAAAAAGAGCACACCACCAGGAGCAGCCTCTCAGGGAGTCAGGGCAGGTCTAGAGGGCAGTGAACCAGCTGAGCCCGAGCTAATGTGGCAGAAGGGTGGGTGCTGGAAAGAGCATTCTGGGCCTCGGCCGCAGCACATGCAAAGGCCTGGAAGTGAGAGGGTACAGGGGATCCAAGAACATAAAGGCGGAGGATATGAGGTAGGAACAGAGAGGCAGCCGGGGTAGACCTGCAGATACACCGTGTAGAACTTTGTCTTGAGAGTCATGGAGAGCCGTGGAAGCTGGAATGTGACATGAACAGATTTTCATTTTGAAAAGATCCGTCCGGCACAGTGGCTCATGCCTGTAATTCCCAGCACTTTGGGAGGCTGAGGTGGGTGGATCACCTGAAGTCAGGAGTTCGAGACCAACCTGGTCAACATAGCGAAACCTTGTCTCTACTAAAAATACAAAAATCAGCCAGGTGTGATGGTGGGCGCTTATAATCCCAGCTCCTTGGGAGGCTGGGGCAGGAGAATCGGTTGAACTCGGGAGGCAGAGGTTACAGTGAGCCAAGATTGCACCACTGTACTCCAGCCTGAGCGACAGAGCAAGACTCTATCTCAAGAAAAAAGAAAAGAAAAGAAAAGGAAAGGAAAGCTCCAACTGCAGTGAGGTGAATGACTTGAGAGGGACCAAAGGGGATGTGGAAAGCCCTTGGGAGGCCCCTAGAGTCATCCAGCAGAGAGGCGGGAGTGGTGATGGGGGCAGCAGTAGTAGAGACAAAGAAGTTGATGGGTTTGAGAGATTTAGGGCTTGAAATCAGCCAGGCCTTGGTGATGGACCCAAAGAGGGAGAGGAAATGCCGGGTACAGGTGGGGCTCCTGGGTTTCTGCCCTGCTGCTCATCAGAACAGGTACTCTGGGAAGAGGGAACCATACTGAGTCTAGGGTGCATTTGGGACATCCTAAAGGAGGTCTCAGACAGGCATTTGAACATGGAGATGCAAGTTTGAGGGGTAACTAACCACGCAGGCCAACAGAAGCTATGAGTTAGATGAGACGGTCTGGAGAGAGACGAGGGAGGAAAGCCAAGGGCCTGGGTTGCAGTTGAAGAATGCCCCTCCCCTCGCCATCCCCCCGCTGCCAATGAAGTCCTTATCCTCCACCCCCGCTACTTGCTCTGTCATCTGTGACTCTGGCTAACCTCCCTCCTCTCCTCCCGAAGGGTGCAGCAGGTGTGGGGCTCCCGGGTCTGTGGTGGTCTCAGCCACTCTATCCCCTCACCCTGGAGGAATCTGTGTATCGTTTCTCAGATGCCCCATGTAGGTTCCCAGCTCAGCATCTGTCCCTGCACCTAGAATACTCTTCTCTTCCCTCATGCTGTTGGTTTGGCAAACTCCTGCGTATCTTCCAACACACACTCAGCAGTTCTCCCCAAACCCATTTCACTGTCTCCATGTCTGGGGCAGGGCCTGTGTCCAGGGAACCTTCCTATTCCCACAACCCGCCGGTGGCCTAGCTCAGAGCAGGCTCTTTGCTGCCACAGACTAAATCAGACTTCTCTTCTCTTCCCTTCAGTTCATTCCCAGCACTGACCCTTTCCAGAAGGCCCTGAGAGAAGAAGAGAAACGCCGGAAGAAAGAGGAGAAGCGGAAAGAGATCCGAAAAGGCCCAAGGATCTCCAGATCCCAGTCTGAGTTATAGCCCTGGAGCAGCTCAGGGCTCAAGGGGCCACAAGGAGGCAGGTCGAGAGGAAGAAGAGGTGGAGGTGTGGTTGTGGTGGAGAGCACCAGCCAGCCCCTTCCAGAAGGAGAGGCCACATTTACCCAGCCCCCTGGAGCTGGGTCTGAGCCCTGGCTGAAGGGACTGAGCCTCATATGGCTGGATTTTCTCTCAGGGGCCTCCTGCTGAAGGGGCCTTCAGAGGACTTTATACTGGAAATATGACCCTGTGCAGACTGCTGGGGGAGGCAGGGGGATGCCTGCCTGGACCCTTTTGGTGGCTGAAAACCTCTGGCCAGCTGGCTTCCACTCTTGGTGGGGAAGCAGCAGAAGTAGGTTCTGAGCCACAGGTGAGGGTGCCACCCTACTGCTGGCCCCACTGTGTCACAGAGCTGCCCAGCACAGGTCCCAGCCCCTCTGCAGAGACACAATAAAAGCCAGCGGACCCTTTGGACCAACCAAGGCTCAGGGATGTAGAAACAGCTTGGAGGATGTTTCTGCCCCACCGGTGGTGGGGGCCAGGCCCTGGCAGGGCAGAGAAGCAAGGGGCTTGGCTTGGGCCTCCTGTTCCTACCCCAGCACTGCCCTTGACAAAGGATTGGTGTTGGGAAGGGACCTGGAAGTGTCCTGGGATCTGAGAAACATTTAGCTCAAGAAGACCTGGGAGCAACATGATCTCTGTCCTCAGATGTCTGGGGACAGTCATTGAGCAAGTACAGGGAAGTCAGCTTGTTCTCTTCAGCAGCACTGGAAGATAGTCAACCTGTGGGTGGGGGGCTGCAGGGGGACAGGCCGCAGCCCTGCAGGAGGCCATACTCTGCAATGGCTGCCATAAGCTGCACGGGTCAGACAGCTTCACGTCTCGGGAGGCCACAGGGCAGGGAAGATGCAGAGGGCATGTGGCCCTGGGTAGGGCAGCTGCCCTTCACTCATGCCCCTCCCAAGCAGAGGAGGGAAGGGCTTTAGTGAGAATTCTAGCTCTGCCTCTTTGACCTTGCCAAGTCAGGATCTGCCTCTTAAAGGAGCAGAGAAAACCATCCCAGATCCCCTCGACACCCAGCCCTCTACCACTGACAGAGCCCAAGTTAGATCTGAGTTAGCCCTTCAGATTGCTGACTCACCCTGGCCCACCCTTTCCCCTCCCTGTGCTGCAGCTTCATTGGCAAAATGAATTTGATGGTATCTGAATCCCCTGCCCAGCCCTAACCTGTTTCTCTGAGGCTGGCCTCTCTGCAGGGCCGTGGCAACAAAGGGAAGCTGAGCCTTACGGAGGCCTCATGGAAGGGCCCAGAACATCCTGCACCCGTCAGTTACTCAGAAGTAAAGGGACAAGAAGCAGCTGGAAGAGAGCTGGGTGTGGGGGCTGGGAGGAGTGCTGGAGAAATTTCCCCATCAGAACTGCACCAGCCACCTGGGTGGAAGCAGGGCAGTGTGGTGGGACTGACTCAACAGACCTAGCTCCGTCTCCACCCTGCCCCTCTCAGGTTGTGTGACCCCAGCCACATGGACACCAGAGTCTGTGAACTAAAGGGCTGGACCATGGCATTAACAGTGGAGGGTGTCCAGGTTCTTGGTGTCTTGAACAAAGAATTGGACAAATGCACAAAGCAGGGAAGGAATGAAGGGTTTTATTGAGAATGAAAGTATACTCCACAGTGTGGGAGAGGGCCTGAGCATAGGGGCTCAAGGGGCCCGTTACAGAATTTTTGGGAGTAAATACCCCCTAGAGGATTCCATTGGTTACCTGAGGTACACCCTATGTAAATGGAGAGGATGAAGTAAATTTACAAATTCATTTACAGCATATGCCCTATGGGGAGGATATTTCCTGTTATAGCTGAAGCGTGAATTGGCCTTATGTTCCGTGCCTCCAGACCCTATTTTCCTGCATCAGTGGGAAAGGGTCAGATTCACTGGCTCAGCTGTTTAACCTGTCCTGATGCCAGCAGCTGGAGCTGGGGGTCAGGACCAGCCCACAAGCTCTTCCCTGCCGGGAGGACCAGGCCAGTCACTGTCCTCTTCATGCTGGAGAGTGGTTGTGGTTGCTGACTTAGCAGAGAAGGTGCTTCGCTTTCCCCTTAACTGGGGAAAAAACTTTCTAAGAACCAGGCCTGCTTGGCAGCAGACCGAGCTTTCTTGGGGTGGCAGGGAGGTCAAGGGATACCTCAAAACAGTCAGGGGTGGGTCCAGCTTCGGCTGGAGGTTTCATTCTACTGAATAACTTCTAGGGTCTCTGTCATTAGCAGGATTTGTATAATGCGAAGCAGAGCTGGGCAACTGGAGAACAACGGGGAAGGCAGCCCAGTGTGGTGGCAAGACCTGGGCAACTTGGGACCAGCCTGCGCTGTCTCTTGCCAGCTGTTGTTATCAGAACCAGGCTCTTCACACTCAGATCCTTGGGCCCCCCCCATCTCAGAATGCCCGGGGGTTGAAAGGATGAAACCTGGAATTTAAGTGACTTCTCAGTGATGTGTGCCCTTCTCTGATGGTTCCTTGTTCATCCCATAGATTTACTGACTGCCTGCTGTATCAGCCAAAGAGAGGGGCCTGGTCTTACCTATCTCCTCATCTGCCCCTTCTGGCACCTCCTTCCTCCTGGGCTCTTTCCTCTAATATCTTCATCCTCTCTCCATCTTGGTTAATCCTGTCCTTTCCACCCTCAAATGGGCACCTTCAAAGAAACAAATAGAACTACTCCACTTGTGGCCTCTCTCCTTCCCTTTGCTGCCACTGTTGATTGTTATAGTCACTTGCTCCAGGAAGTCTACTTTCTGAGTCTTCCTGCAGGCAGAGCCCACCCCCTCAGCTGTAAAGGCCCTAGGGCACATGTTTGTCCAGTCGCCTCTTGCAGCTGAGATTGTTACGTGACTATAGCTCTATCAACTGTATATACCACTGTGGGAGTCATGCTGGTGGTCACAGGTACCAGGGGCAGCAGCGAAGGGGTGGTTCTAGTGCCAAGTCCAGTGACCAGTGCCAGGGATGCCCAGTGGTGGCAACAGTGGTGTTCTCAGTGTGATCTTGGACATTGCTTCTGTCTACTGAGCTGCTAGGCCCAGTCTTTGGAACCATCGGGGAGTCTGTGAGCTCCCTGACATCCTTTAAGCCAGAGTTTTCCAGCGATGGCACTATTAACGTTTGGGACTAGGTAATTGGTGTGTGTGTGAGGAAGGCTGTCCTGTGCATTGTAGGCTATTTTAGTAGCATCCCTGGCCTCTCCCTACGAGATGCCTGTAGCAGTCCCCCAGTTATGACAATGAAAAATGTTTCCAGACATTGCCAGATGTCCCCTGGGAGGGAAAACCTCCCTGGTCCACAGCCCTTCTCCTTATTCCAGTCCCACATCTTCCTCCCCTCCCCGTCACTGTCCTCAGAGAGATGCTGTTGACAACTCCTTGAGGTGATTCTCTCAGGCTTCTTGTTGTAGTTCCCTGCTGTCAAGCCTGAGCCTGCTGTCACTTCTGGATTCTTCTTTCCTCACCTGCCCCCATTTGCATGAAGTTTTTGTGGGGCTGTTTCTATTTTCTTCTTGGGCAGCCATACCCTCTAAGACTTAAAAGCTGAATACTTGCCCTGTTACTACCTGATAATTCTCATCGCTTATGTTTCCAAAACCAAACTTGTTATTTCCCTCTCTAATCCCATCTCTGTGTCAAACAGTGGAGTACATACTTTTGGTTAATCCAATTGGAAGGTTTCCTAGAGGAAGTAATATCTGAACTGAATCCCGAAAGATTGAGGGAAGAGGAAGAAAAGGACAGGTGCTCTGGACAAAAGGGGGAAGTGTCAGAGGAAGTAAATGAAAAACCATATATAAAATTCTCTTCTGTGACCTGTAGCAGGTGCCCAATCCATGGTAGATATGGAAACAGTGTTTACCAGTCTTGTCCATCCCTTTTCTTTCTTTTCTTCTTTTTTTTTTTTTTAGACAGAGTCTCACTCTATCACCAGCCTGGAGTGCAATAGTGCTATCTCGGCTGACTGCAACCTCCACCTCCCAGGTTCAAGTGATTATCCTGCCGCAGCCTCCTGAGTAGCTAGGACTACAGGCGCTTGCCACTGCGACCAGCTAAGTTTTGTATTTTCAGTAGAGATGGGGTTTCACCATGTTGACCAGGATGGTCTTGATCTCTTGACCTCATGATCCATCTGCCTCGGCCTCCTAACGTTTTGGGATTACAAGTGTGAGCCACCGCGCCCGGCTGTCCATCCCTCTTCACATGAAGAGCTCAGGTCCTGAGGAGGGACTTGTCAAAAGCTGCTCTATATCTCAGAGCCAGCCCTTGTCCTCCTGCTAGCCAGAGCAAGGTACCACCTGGAAGAGATGTTCAGTTACGTGGGACCCAGGGCCAGAGGGAAAATATCAGTGTTTCCTGAGGTTCGGGTCCAGCCACTATTCTTCCACCATTTCTACTGAACCTTCACTTGTACCCCCTCAGTCCACTTGGCCAGGCATCACGGCCTCTGGGTACGTTCACCAGTGAACTATGGGAACAGGTGCTGTGTGCCACCTCTGGAGGGGGTTACTGAGATTCTGGGTTGTGGGGGTGACCTGGGCCAGAGTGAGTTGTATGGGAGTTGTTGCTGAATCCCCCTAGAGTACCAGTCACACACTAGTGTGAGGGGCCTTGCAAGAGCCACTAGGCAGCACAGTTGAAGGTGGCACCTTCCTGCTCAGTGCTGGGTCCAGAGCAGGGTTTAGTTTTCTGTGTCTTTCAGGGTGAGACTGGTGTATTCTATACTAGCCTCCCTGTGTGTAAACAATGACGAGAACAGTCTTGTTTTCCCAAAAAAAGACACTATTTCTCATTAGTTTATACACATTCATTATAAAAGGTAATTTAAACAATACTGAAATGCCAAAAACAAAGTAAAATTCACCCCAAATCTCACTACTCCTATAACAATGTCTGACAGCCAGCTGTTGGGTCTTCCATCCTTTTTAACCTTCGGGTGAGCACATAGATCCTTATTTTTTCTTCTTTTTCTTTCTTTCTCTCTTCTCCTTCTCTCTCACTCTCTCTCTTCTTTTCTTTTTCTTTTTCTTTTTTTTTTTTGAGACAGAGTCTTGCTCTGTCTCCCAGGCTGGAATGCAGTGACATGATCTCAGCATTCTGCAGCCTCTGTCTCCCAGGTTCCAGTGATTCTCCTACCGGGTAGCTGGGATTACAGGCATGCGCCACCACAGCCGGCTGATTTTTGTATTTTTAGTAGAGACAGGGTTTCACCATGTTGGTCAGGCTGGTCTCGAACTCCTGACCTCAAATGATTTGCCCACCTCGGCCTCCCAAAGTGCTGGGATTACCGGCGTGAGCCACCACGCCTGGCCAGATCCTTATTTTTTCAATTGCCATACAGCAGCATGCAAGGCAATTACTGTATGCCAAAGCTTATGCTGAGAGCTGACTACCAGGAGCTCCTCCTGCCTCGAGGCCTTTATCCATGCCATCATTTCCCCTTTGGCTGTAACAGCTGCAGTTCTCATAATTTTAGGTTTCATCTTAAATGTCACTTCTTTAGTCTTCTTGACAGCACAAGTCAGGTCCCTTGTTAGTTTCATCACCTCCATTACCTTTCCTTGATCACTTGTACCATCATCTGTAATTTATTTTTATGTTTAATATGGGTGTGGAATTTCTGGTTTCTTTTTGTTTTTTTTGTTTTGCTAGACTGGAAGCTCTCAGAGGGCAGGACACATTCTTTTCCCTGCCACAGAGATGTTCAATAAATATTGTCAATTGAATGTGCAAATAATCTCACTTAACCACAGCTATGAGGGATACTATTTTATCTCCATTTTAGAGATGACAAAACTGAGGCTTAGAACAATTAAAACAGCCCAAGGACACACAGTGAATTAGTGGATCCATGTGTCTGCCTCCACACAGTCTGTTTGTTCTTAATTATTGATCACTAAGCAACAGCTGCCTCTCACAAACTGGCAGGAAACTTACTTTTCCCTTTTATCAATATATTGTGAACGCCTTTTCTTGCCAATAAATATACATTTGTGTGCGTAATTTTTAATGATCCCGTGGTATTCCATGTGTGGATGTAATTTACATATTCATTTCCTTATTCTCACCTCTACCTAGTTACAGTGCTGCTTTTTTTCTTTGAGGAGTCTCGCTCTGTTGCCCAGGCTGGAGTGCAGTGGCACGATCTCGGTTCACTGCAAGCTCCGCCTCCCGGGTTCA
>NW_012115588.1:547843-548722 GCF_000951035.1 Colobus angolensis palliatus
GATAGGCGTGAGCCACGGCGCCCGGCCTACAGCATTTCTTTAAGCACTTGTAATTTTTATTCCTTAGGATAAATTCCTAGAAGTTTACAACACGATCAGCTGCGAGACGGGGCAGTGAGGTGCTTCAAGAAGTGGAAATTCGTGGGTGGGCTGCGCTTCAGTATCCTGGTGGAACTTTTTCAAAAAACTCGTGCCCGGGCCCCCCCCCCCCCAGGAGGCCGGCGGCGGGCCTGGGCACTGGCGTGGTTTTCAGATCCTCAGTGGTTCCGAGGTGCCAGGGATTGAGGACCACTGGAGAAAGTGCGAGGTCACGGCGGGTGCAAAGCAGAAGACGTAAAATCCTGACCGCCCTGGGACAATTCGCAACCCTGCCAGCCAACGTGCCCCGCCTTTGTAAGGGGGCTGGGAGAAGCGGGTCTTGGATGACCCGGACTCCGGTCCCGAGCGCTGAGGGGCCAGGTTTGACTCCGCCGGTTTTCTCAGGCGGTCAGGGCGCGGGGAGGCAGCTGGGAAGATGACGTAATGTGCTCCCAGCCAGGGCTGGAGGCGGCCAGCGGTCGCAGGTGGAGGGTGACCTGTTAACCCTTCACTCCCAGGCCAGTGAACGGACTTGCGTGTGGCGCAGATCCAACGGAGAAGGCAGCGGCTCCTTTAAACAAGGCGGAGAAGGTTAAGATGATGACCGGGCGGCTACTCCGGGCATTCGCTCCGAGGCCGCGAGGGGAGGGACCTCACTATGCAAATCTGAGCTGCTGATCGATGACGCACCATCACCCCACGCGCCGCCTCGCGCGCCCATTGGCTGAGATGAGCCTGGTCCCATTGACAACAAACAGGGGGGCGCGCGGCCTGGAGGCGGGGCTGCAGGGGGCGCGGGAT
>NW_012115588.1:549237-559995 GCF_000951035.1 Colobus angolensis palliatus
CCGCCCGCGACCGTGCGTCGCACCTGTCACTCCCTGCCCGGCCGCGGGGGCGGCTTTGGGATTCCCGGGGCCCAGCCCCTAGTCTCCGCGCCCCGAATCCCTGGGCTTCTCGGGATTGATCGACGGCCAGGTCGCCGGGTGCCCCGCGAAACTTTGGGCAGCGACTGCAGAAGCAAGTTGCTGATGAAGAGAGCAGTGGCGGCGGCATGTGGACACATCTCTCCGGGATGGAGACCCGGGCGCTCCTGCTGTCACGCTGCAAAGGGAATTGAGCAGAAGGAATTTTGAGTTGTGGCCCCTCGGGTACGGGCTGGGGAGCGGGTGGCCTTTGTTCCGGCGCCTTAACAGCGGAGTGGAAGAGCTGGTAGGAGCCCAGGGATCCTCTCTTAAAATACTCATTTTTCGACCACGGGAACCACGATTTAGAGAGGGTCAGCGGCTTGCTCAAGGTCACCCAGCTGGTTAGAGCCTAGTTCTTGCAGTTCCTGGGCCGGTATTGGTTTTTCTATACCCCTCCTTTCAGGAGAGAGTCCAGTTGACTAGGCTAGTAATCTTATTAACTCGATAATTGCACTCTTATGTTCTAGGCCCCAAAATACTTTGTATTATTTCACTTCTTCCTCACAACAATCCTGTGAGATATTCTTATTACCCCTATTTTAATACGGTAATTAAAGAAGCTGAGGCCAGGAGATGTTGACTTATCTAAGGCCACTCACCTTAGAGAGCTTAGGCAGAAACACAGGTGCATTGTACTTTTCAGTTTTCAGCATGTTTTCATGTCCAGGATCTCACTACAGCCTTGCAGGCATGTATGATGGCTACATCCCCATTGTGCAGATGAAGAAACAGAAGCAGCCGAAGATTCTCTTTTGGGGGAAGAGATAAATGCAGCAGCTAATTGAAAAGGATCTGTTTGCCATTTTCCCATTTTGCTTTTGTAATATTTCTCCCCTTGGTTTGTCCTTGCTTTCCATTTTGGTCATGTGGGCAGTGTGGTAAGACCCTTAATTGAAGCCCCATTTCTAACCACAGACTCTTTACTAAGTGCTCCTAAATACAGAAATGGGTTAACAAATGGGGGGTGGGGTAGGTGGGGGTTGGGAATATAGCAAGGGCAGCTAACATGTTTTGAGAACTTACGTGCCAGACGTTGTTAAACACTTACACATGTTAATGTTCTCAATCCTCATAACAACCCTGTCAGGTAGAGAGAACTGTTATACCAGTCATCTCCCTCTCACAGATCCCGAAAGTGAGTCCCAGGGTGCTTCCTTAATTTACTGAAGATTACACAGCCAGTAGAAAGTACTTTATGTCTATAGCTGCCTACCTGCAAGGGCACAGAAATTCATGTGCATTTTGCATTCCTATTCCATGGTCAGTTCCTACTTGTCTTATTTTGTTTATTTATCTAACTTTTAAATTTTACTTTTTATTTCGTTATTTTTTGAGACAGGGTCTCATTCTGTCACCCAGGCTGGAATGCAGTGGCACAATCACAGCTCACTGCAGCCTTGACCTTCTGGGCTCAAGCAATCCTCCCACCTCAGCCTCCCAAGTAGCTGGGACCAGAGACGCACACCACCACGCCCAGCAAATTTTTTGAATTTTGTAGAGATGAGGTCTATTCTTGGGCTCAAACGATCCTCCCGCCTCGGCCTCCCAAAGTGCTAGGATTACAGGTGTGAGCCACCTGATTTGTTTTTTTTTGTTTGTTTTTTGTGACGGAGTTTCATTCTTGCTGCCCAGGCTGGAGTGCAATGGTGCGATCTCAGCTCTCCTCAACCTCCGCCTCCTGAGTTCAAGCAATTCTCCTGTCTCAGCCTCCCTAGTAGCTAGGATTGCAGGCATGCGCCACTATACTTGGCTAATTTTCTATTTTTAGTAGAGACAGGGTTTCACCATGTTGGTCAGGCTGGTCTTGAACTCCCAACCTCAGGTGATCTGCCTGCCTTGGCCTCCCAAAGTGCTGGGACTATAGGCATGAGCCACCGCGCCTGGCTGAGTCACCTGATTTTTTTTAGAGACAGTGTCTGGCTGTTGCCCAGGCTGGAGTGCAGGGGCACAAGGCTCACTGAAGCCTTGAACTCTTTTTTTTTTTTTTTTTTTGAGACAGAGTCTCGCTCTGCCGCCCAGGCTGGAGTGCAATGTCCGGGTCTCAGCTCACTGCAAGCTCCGCCTCCTGGGTTTACGCCATTCTCCTGCCTCAGCCTCCCAAGCAGCTGGGACTACAGGCGCCCGCCACGTCGCCCGGCTAGTTTTTTGTATTTTTTAGTAGAGACGGGGTTTCAGCCAGGATGGTCTCGATCTCCTGACCTCGTGATCCGCCCGTCTCGGCCTCCCAAAGTGCTGGGATTACAGGCTTGAGCCACCGCGCCCGGCGCCTTGAACTCTTAAGCTTAAGCAATCCTTCCAGCTCAGCTTCCCGACAAGTTAGGACTAAGTCATGTGCCACCATGCCCAGCTAATTTATATATATATATATATTTTGTAGAGCCGGTCTCACTGTGTTGCCCAGGCTAGTTTTGAACTTCCAGGCACATGCAGTCCTCCTGTCTTGGCCTCCCAAAGTACTGGGATTACCGGCATGAGCCTCTATACCCAACCCTGTCTTAATTTGTAATGAGTTTAAATTACCTATTGGTTAATACTGTCTTTATCCCCATAGATTTCTGAATAAAATGGAAACTACCACCCTCTGGAAACTACCACAGTGGTTCAGTGGTTTCACAGGTCCCTTAGGTTTGATCCCAGTGGAAGAAGATTCCACTTCTCTGTCCTTCCAGAAGACCTGGTTTATAACAATGCATAAGGTTTTGCCTCAAAATATAGTTATATACCGTACAAGGAAGAGGTGTGGCTGTTTTGTCACAGAAGACCTAGGGGCCAGGTTTGGGAAGAGTGGTTCCATGTCTTCAGTTGATCAACAAGTATTCAAGTGCTGGCTGTGGTTTCTGAGCTGTAAGGAATCATGAAAAATACCATAGAATTTTATGGCGTCATGGAGCTTAAGATGAGAAACTCTAGTACCAGTATAGAACAGCTTAAAATTGCACAGGGCAACAAGTGAAAGTCAGCAGTGAGGGTAGCTTGGTAAAGTCTGACTTACCAGGAAGACCACACCAAAGAGGTAGCTCTTGACCTGGGCCTTGGAGGACAAAAAGAGCTGGGCAGGCTGAAGGTCAGTGGTCTGAAGATAAAATTATCCCTTGATTCTCACCCCTGTGTTCTCCTTATTGAATGTTAGCTCCATGAGGCAGGGACCTTCGTTTCATTCCCACTGAATTCTTTGCACCTAGAACAGTGCCTGGCACATAGTGCTCATTAAATATTTGTGAATTTCCTGAGTGATCCAGTGATCTTGGGCTGGGCAGGATACTAATTGTCCTGGACATGGTTTGGAGTTGGATTAGATCAAGGATAGCCAGCCTGGATGCTTCCAGGAGCTGTAGTCAGGTGAGGAAGGGGAGAGGCAGGGTGAGTACATTTACTTCCTTTGTATGTGTATGGTGGGGATAAAGGGTAGATGCAACCTAGAGAGCTTCCAGGAGGTGCAGACAGGCAAGGATCCATTCCACAATGTCTGCTGTGTTCCAGTCCATTGGTACCCTTCAAGGATATGGGCTCAGGGAGGCCACATTCATTCACTCATTCAACACATCTCTTGAGTGGCTTCTTGAGTATTCCTGTGATGGACAAAGGATAACTTGAGCGAGACAGATGATGTGTCTTCTCTCTTAGGAAGCTTACATTCTTGATGGAGGAAATACAAGTTGAGTAAAATAAATGAACAGTTTTGGCAGGGCACTGTGAAAAAAATAAAATTGGACCATATTATACAGTGTGGCTGGGCTAGCCTACTTAGATTCGGAAGTCCAGGGAGGCTTCTTGGAAGAGACGTATCAGTGTCTCTTTTTCAAGAGATGCCCAAGTCTGGATTTTTATTTGAAATACCCAGATTCATCCCAGCGCTTTGGGAGGCCGAGAAGGGCGGATCACGAGGTCAGGAGATCGAGACCATCCTGGCTAACACGGTGAAACCCCGTCTCTACTAAAAAATACAAAAAAACTAGCCGGGCGAGGTGGTGGGCGCGTGTAGTCCCAGCTACTTGGGAGGCTGAGGCGGGAGGCGGAGCTTGCAGTGAGCTAAGATCCGGTCACTGCACTCCAGCCCGGGCGACAGAGCGAGACTCCGTCTCAAAAAAAAAAAAGAAAGAAATACCCAGATTTTTGGCTGGGCACAGTGGCTCACACCTGTAATCCCAGGACTTTGGGAGGCTGAGGTGTGTGGATCATGAGGTCAGGAGTTCCAAGACCAACCTGGCCAATATGGTGAAACCTCATCTCTACTAGAAATACAAAAATTAGCCAGGTGTAGTGGTGCACACCTGTAGTCCCAGCTACTTGGGAGGCAGAGACAGGAGAATCACTTGAACCTGGGAGGCAGAGGTTGCAGTAAGCTGAGATCATGCCACTGTACTCCAGCCTAGGCAACAGAATGAGACTCCATCTTTAAAAAAAATTCTGGACACGGTGGCTCATGCCTGTAATCCCAGCACTTTGGGAGGCCGAGGTGGGTGGATCGCCCGAGGTTGGAAGTTTAAGACCAGCCTGACCAACATGGAGAAACCCCATCTCTGCTAAAAATACAAAATTAGCCGCGTGTGGTGGTTCATGCCTGTAATCCCAGCTACTTGGGAGGCTGAAGCAGGAGAATTGCTTGAACCCAGGAGGCGGAGGTTGCAGCGAGCTGAGATCGCGCCATTGCATTCCAGCCTGGGCAACAAGAGCAAGACTCTGTCTCCAAAAAAAAAAAAAAACCCCAGATGTTTGTATGTTGGCTCAATTTTAGAAAAAAACATACTATAGGTACCCAATAAAGCATGTGTGCTAGTTATCTCTGGTGTCTTGTCTACTGCAGAATGTTCTATTGTCCCAGGTCCCCAGGTTTCATTTTGTGTTATATATCTCTAGTTTGAGAAAGGGCCTCATGAACTGTTACACAACAGGTCTTCTGGAAGGGCAGCAAGGTGGGATCCTCTTCCACTGGGATCAGGAAAGGCACAGTCATGGAGGTGACCTTTTTGCTGGGTCCAAATAGATGGGTGGCAGGAGCAGCCTGACAAGTATGTGGGAGGAGTTAGAACAAGCTGCCTTTAGAAATAAAAGATTACTAGAGATTTCTTGGAATATAGTGTGTGTGAGGAAACAGTAGAAGATGAGTTCTTAGAGGTGAAGTGGAGCTAAATTGTACTGTAGATGGAAGGTGTTTTATGGAATATAGGGAGGAATTGTTGAAGATTTTCAAGTAGGGGGTGACACACGAATCATGGGTTTTAAGAAAATTGGGCCGGGCGCGGTGGCTCAAGCCTGTAATCCCAGCACTTTTGGGAGGCCGAGACGGGTGGATCACGAGGTCAGGAGATCGAGACCATCCTGAGCTACACG
Organism: Colobus angolensis palliatus; assembly: GCF_000951035.1. Classification (NCBI taxonomy): domain Eukaryota; kingdom Metazoa; phylum Chordata; class Mammalia; order Primates; family Cercopithecidae; genus Colobus; species Colobus angolensis. The sequence continues at coordinate 554,689 of NW_012115588.1, forward strand.
GTGAAACCCCGTCTCTACTAAAAAAAAAAATACAAAAAACTAGCCGGGCGAGATGGCGGGCGCCTGTAGTCCCAGCTACTCGGGAGGCTGAGGCAGGAGAATGGCGTAAACCTGGGAGGCGGAGCTTGCAGTGAGCCGAGATCGCGCCACTGCACTCCAGCCTGGGCGACAGAGCTAGACTCCGTCTCCAAAAATAAATAAATAAATAAATAAAAAATAGAAAAAAAAAAAAGAAAATTGAACTGTGGGCTGGGTGCGGTGGCTCACGTCTGTAATCCCAGCATTTTGGGAGGCTGAGGAGGGTGGATCACCCGAGGTCAGGAGTTTGAGACCAGACTGGCCAACATGGTGAAACCCCATCTCTACTAAATAATACAAAAATTAGCTGGGCGTGGTGGCGGGCACCTGTAATCCCAGCTACGTGGGAAGCTGAGGCGGGAGAATCGCAATGAGCCCAGATTGCACCACGGCACTCCAGCCTAGGTGACAGAGCAAGACCTTGCCTCAAAAAAATGAAAAGAATATTGAACTGTGGTGATAGGCAAGGAAGACTGGAGGCAGGGAGGCTAATTAGGAAACTGTAGGCATCCAGGTGTGAGGTGATGAAGGGTGACAAATTTGGATGAGAAGTGGCCCTCATTCAAGTGCCTTTCCATGGCACTGACTTGGGTCTGTGCTTGCTTCTCCCTGCAGACACCCAGTGTGACAGAGTACCCTGCAGTACCTGACACTGAATAGGTGCTCTGTAAAGGTGTGTCTGATGAGGAAAGGAAAGCACCTCAAGTTCAGTCTGAGTGTTCACACCATTGGGAAAGTTGGAATGGCCAACTGGGTGAGCTGGGAGTGAGTGTTGGGGATGTGACAGGACATGTCCTCATTGAAAGCTTGGCGCTGAAGGCAGAGCAGAGGGAGAATTCTAAGATCCCATTAAGACTTTGAGCCTGGAGCATTGGGAGAGTTCAGAAGTCAGCAGGAAGAGCTGGTTTGGGGAAATGAAGAAATTTTGTCTTAATTGTGCTGAAATTGGGGTGCCTGGGGGTCATCCAGTAGGAAATGAGACGTTCGTAGATACTTCGGAGAAGGTAAATCTGGGATGGAGATTGAAGAGAGGCCCTGCTGAGTCAAGAGGAGAGAACTGGGAGATTCGAGGTTAGGAAAGTGGTAGCTTTTCAAAGAGTAGTCCGTAGATGATGGAGACAGTGCCACAAAGAACAGAAAGGATGACAAGGCCATGCAAGGAGTTGTGGGACTTGGTATTAGGAGGCCGACCTTTGCCAGAACAGTCAGATGAGGGAATCCAAGGCAGAAAGGAAGCAGGGGTGAGTGGGAGATGGGCAAATGGAGGCAAGTAGTTCTCTTTGGAGAAAGTGGAATAATTTTTTCAATGAGCTAATCTACTTTCTGTCTTGATGAGTTTGCCTATTCTGGACATCTCCTAAATGGAATCAGAGAGGTAGCATAATATTGCTTAGGTTCATCATGTTGCAATGTAGTGTTCTATTGCATGGACACGCTGCATTCTCTTTTATCTACTCAGCTGATGGACATTTGGGCCGTTTCCACTCTGGCTACATTATGAATGAAGCTGCTACAAACTTTTGTGTACCAGTTTCTGTGTGGCCATATATGTTCATTTATCTTGGGTAGATCTTCTACATTTGTTGTTTATGTTTTTCAAGGGCTTATAATACACAGTCCCATTTATTCACGTGCTTAGTTTCTGTGTTCCTGTAACTAATTTCAGCCCTAAATCTTGTGATGGAAACTTTCAATGTAGTGGTCAGTTCCCTTCTTTCCTGCCCCATCTGATGGCTATTGTTTAGGTCTGCTCTCCCCTCACTTACCTTGGGACCACCCCTAACCATCACCCTTGGGGGCAAAGTTGAAGCTCTTCTTTCCCGTTTCTTGTTTTTTTACTCACTTATTTTAGTGGAGCACATCCTCCAGTGGCTTCCTGAGAAAGAGTACATTGGAGGTAACTCTTTGAGGCCTTGCCTATCTAAAAACATCTTTATACTAACCTCATTCCAATTTGGTAGTTTGGCTGAGTTTAGAATTTTAAGTTGGACAGAGTTTTATGTCAGAATTTTGAAGGCATTGTCTGATTATCTTGCTTCTAGTAGAGAAATCTGATGCCATTTCCATTCTTGATCCTTTGTGTGTGACCTGTTTTCTTCTCTGGAAACTTTTAGGATCCTGTCTTTATGTTCTGAATTCCATAACAATGTGCCTTGATATGACTGGGCTGACAGTCACTGTCCCTACTTGTTGGGGCTCTGGAGAGCTGACTGTGTCTGATACCTGAATTCATGCAGTCCTGCTATCAGCCTACTTGTCACCCAAGCCTGCAAAGGAATTTCCAGTACCTGAACCTTTCCATGGCACTGATTTGGGCCTCTGCTTGCTTCTCCCTGCAGACACCCAGTTTCATCTTTGGCAGAGTACCCTGCAGTACCTGGCACTGAATAGGCACTCTAAAAGTGTGTCTAATGAGGGAAGGAAAGCACCTCAAGTTCAGTCTGGGTGTTCACAACACTGGGAAAGTTGGAGTGGCAACTGACTGAGCTAGGAGTGAGTGTTGGGGGTGGTTGTGGTCAGCACACCCCTGGGAGGTAGAGGTGGGAGAAGAGTGGAAACTGACTTCACATTCCTCCAGGGAGGGATGCTTTGGAAAAACTGCTCGGTGAGCTGAAGCACAGATCTGCTTTTCATCCCTTTTGTACCTTTTTAAAGACATAAGGTGTGTTTTGACACTGGAGTATATAGAGGGTTGCTAACGTTTGGGTTGAAAGAGCTGCTGTTGTCCACAGCTTATTTATTTTCCACCCATTTTTATCTCCTGGTCTCATCCAGTTACATTTCCTGGGATATGTTTTTGGAGGTTGCTTAGATCACGACACTAGAGTCCCCTGAGTTTCTCCTCCCTCCTCTATTTGGCCTCGCCCTTGACAAACATTCCTCGCATTCACACCCAGGCCTTTGGCCTAATGTTCTTGAATGCTGCTTGCCTCTCATTGAACAGGCTTTTATATAGCTCTCAAATTCAGTTCATATCTTGGCATTTTAAAAAATATATATTTTTGCTTCTTTCTCAACTAGATCATTTCTCTCCTCAAATTTATAATTTAAAAAAGGAAATTCTCAAGCAGTTTTATTCAATAAGAACTTCGTGAATATCAGATTGTCCACATCCTTCTAGATTCCTGTGCCAACATTGCTTCTGTGCATCCATATCACAGTGTTTTCACATATGGGTTGCTATATGTTGAAGTAGTTGAGGTGTAATCACCATATAATCTAATGTGATCCATCTGAATAGGCAAACCCTTGCATACCTGTGTACCTGTTGAACATTTTCATCATTTGCAATTTTTTCTTAACATGAGCACTTACTGTTGTTCTGAATAGTTGTATACAAGTCACTTGGGAATTTGTTCATGGGCATGTGTCTTCCAAAGAGGAGTCTTTCAGTTGAGCTGGGTAACACACTGCCAGCCATAGCCCTTTCATTTTAAAAACATTTCCAGTGCTACAAATTACTATGGTGATTGGGAATTACAACTTGGAAAATATTTTTATTTTTCGAAAAGATAGTACATTCATATGAATCAAAATAAAATACATAAAAAGATGCTGTGAAAAGTCTTGCTCCCAGCCCTACCCACTATCTGCCTAGTCCCACCACTCCATCACAAGTAATTAAATTTTTAGTTTCTTTTACCTGCTTCAAAATGTATTTGTTATTACAAAACAAGCTAATAACAAATATTGATTTTAGTTTTTGCTTTGCTTTCCTTTTTGACTGAAAAAGTTTAGCACGCTATAAGCCCTGTTCCTCTGTGTCTTGCCTTTTCCTTTCCACTTACCAATGTATCTTATAGATCATCCCAGACTTTTTCACTGCTGCATGGTTTTCCATTTTATGATGACCTGTAATTTATTCATCCAGTCCTTTTTTGATGGACATCTGAAGGTATTTTCAGTCTTTTGCTATTAAAAACAATGCTGCAATGAATAGCTTTGTAAATTCATCCTTTCACACATGTGCAAGTGTAGATGCAGAATCAGTTACCAGAAGTGGGATTGTTGGATCAAAGCAAGGGTGGTGCTGTCTCCAATATTTAGTTGTCACAAGAATCCAGTTAGGTAAAACAGGAGAGGGGCCGGGCACTGTGGCTCATGCCTGTAATCCCAGCACTTTGGGAGGCCAAGCTGGGCGAATCACAAGGTCAGGAGATTGAGACCATACTGGCTAATATGATGAAACCCCATCTGTACTAAAAAATACAAAAAGTAGCCGGGCGTGGTGGCACGAACCTGTGATCCCACCTACTCGGGAGGCTGAGGTAGGAGAATCACTTGAACCCGGGAGATAGAAGTTGCAGTGAGCCAAGCGTTCTCACCACTGCATTCCAACTTGGACGACAGAGTGAAACACTGTCTCAAAAAAAAAAAAGATGGCCAGGTGTGGTGGCTGATGCCTATAATCCCAGCACTTTGGGAGGCTGAGGTGGGCGGATCACCTGAGCAAGACCAGCCTGGCCAACATGGTGAAACCCCATCTGTACTAAAAATACAAAAAATTAGATGGTCGTGGAGGTAGGTGCCTGTAATCCCAGCTACTTGAGAGGCTGAGGCAGCAGAATTGCTTGAACCCGGGAGGCAAAGTGAGCCGAGACCGCACCATTGCACACCAGCCTGGGCAACAAGAGCGAAACTCTGTCTAAAAAAAAAAGATAAGAGGAAGGGGCAGGACCTAACATTTGTTACTGGCTCTGTGTGCATTTGTAGTTTTATTAGAGCCTGCCAAACTACTGTCCATAGTGGATGAACCAATTTACACTCCCACCAATGTGTGGAAGGAGCCTGTTTCCTCACAGCTTCCAGGCACAGTCAAATTGGGACTCTTTATTCCCTTTATTCTGCCTCTTTGCTGTACTTTTGCCAGTTTAGAGCTCTCACCGCCCCTGTCCCCAACACTGCACACATACAGACCCTTCTGGTCTTGGCCTTCTGGCTCCTCACTCAGTTTTTCTCTGCTCAAGACCACGGAACAGTCAGTGGGTAAAGACCAACTTTCTAAGCGATCCCTTCCAATACCTCACATGTCCCCTTTCCTTGCTCAGGCCCTTAGTGATTGGGGTTTTCTTACACTTCTGCTGCTCTGGGTGTTTTTTGGAGTGATCCTTCATCTGGTTTGCCTGCTTTCCTTACTTTTAAAATTGCTCCTTGGGCCGGGCGGGGTGGCTCAAGCCTGTAATCCCAGCACTTTGGGAGGCCGAGACGGGCGGATCACGAGGTCAGGAG
>NW_012115588.1:561945-591765 GCF_000951035.1 Colobus angolensis palliatus
GCCATACCATCTAGGTGTGTGTAAGTATACTCTGCGATGTTTGCCCAATGATGCAGTTGCCTAATCACACATTTCTCAGAATGAATCCTGTTGTCAAGTGACACATGACTTTATTTGATAATGAATACAAGACCATTTCATCTTTATCCCACATAGATACATTGAGATGCATTGATGTTCTCTAAGTGAACGTGACTCATCCTGTTCCTTAATAGTTATTGACTGTTTCCGTAGTCACCTCTACTTTTTGATCATTCACCAGGTTTTGAAATCACTGTGTAGGCAGCACCCACTATGCAGTTCAGAACTTTTTGTAGGCCTGTTTTGTACTGGGCTCCAGGTTCAGTGTTGGCAAATAAACAAAGTCCTTGTTCTCGGCCGGGCGCGGTGGCTCAAGCCTGTAATCCCAGCACTTTGGGAGGCCAAGACGGGCGGATCACGAAGTCAGGAGATCAAGACCATCCTGCCTAACACAAAATACAAAAAACTAGCCGGGCGATGTGGCGGGCGCCTGTAGTCCCAGCTACTCGGGAGGCTGAGGCAGGAGAATGGCGTAAACCCAGGAGGCAGAGCTTGCAGTGAGCTGAGATCCGGCCACTGCACTCCAGCCTGGGCGACAGAGCGAGACTCTGTCTCAAAAAAAAAAAAAAAAAAAAAAGTCCTTGTTCTCACAGAATGTGTATGGCCCTGGGTGCCAGGCACCGTTCCATGCCTTAACCTACATTCATCTCATATTGTATGTTTTTTCGTGTAGTCTTTTCTTCAATTCTATGGTATGCTACAGGTGAAGAAACTGAGGCCTAGATCACATAGCTTGTAAGTGATGGAATAGTGACCTAAATCCAAACATGTGCAACTCCAAAACCCATGTATTTTTCCTCTACTCCGTGCCCTATCTGATGTAAGCAGGCTTCTAAGTTGCAAATACCAGGTGGTGTGGTATGCTTTAAAGCTATTCATTCAACATGTGTTTATCAAGAAGTGTCTGGCCAGGCGCAGTAGCTCACACCTGTAATCCTAGCACTTTGGGAGGCCAAGGTGAGAGGATCCCTTTAGCCCAGGAGTTTGAGACTAGCCTGGCAACATTCCTAGACAACATAGTGAGACCCCATATCTATTAAAAAAAATACAAAAATTAGCCAGGCTTGGTGGCACTGGCCTGTAGTCCCAATTACTTAGGAGGCTGAGGTGGGAGGATCACTTGTGCCTAGGAGGCTGAACATACAGTGAGTCAAGATCACACCACTGCACTTCAGCCTCGGGAACAGAGTGAGACCTTGTCTCAAAAAAATATATATATGTGTTTGTGGGTGTATGTACACATGTATACCCACACACACATATATATGTGTATGTATATATATTTTTTAAATTAAAAAAAATGCTCTATGCTGGGCACTTAAAGTGACTTCCCCTGGGTCCCAGGGTACTTTCTGAGCCTTAATTTCCTCTGTAAGATGGGGGTTGGGTACCTTAGCTCACTTAGTTCTTGCAGCACCTATGATGTAGCTAAGGTACAAAAAAGGAAGAGGACAGGACCTAACCTCTTTTGGCTCTATTTAAAAATGAATGAGGAACTGAATGAACTTCAGTTTACGTGTTGATGTAGGACTAGGGGACCTTTTTTTAGCATATGTTTGGAAATGTTTATTTTTTCCTTTTGAAATGGCTTTTGTAGGTGTGGTAGTGGGACACAGAGGAGCAGTCACAGAGTGTGGTGCAAATGACCACAAAGTCAAGGGTTCAACTTTGTTGACATGATGGAATTTTTTAGCGTAGCAGAATCCCAGAGCCTATGCCTTAAGGTAAGGCTCCCTGGGGAACTTTGTTTAGAAATTAATCCTAAACTATCGAAGGGCTTGCAAACTAGAAAATTTCTGCATATCTCAGGCCTTGAGAATTGCTAATGAATATTGTCTAAATGTCCCTTACGAGCTTGCTCCTCCACCTGGCCCTGTGGAACAGGTCTGTTGGGTTCAGGATCTGGTTTGGAACGGTGATGAAATTTCGAGCTGCTGAACCAGATGTGGAACTGCTTTGCTAACCTGGTGTCTGCCCAGTTTAAGCCCTCTCCATCCCACAGCTGTGAAAGGAAATCATGTTTCTTCCCAAGTGCTAACATTCCTGTGAGGCCTTACACTTTACCCAAGTCCTCCTGATACATTTGTCTTCCTAATAAGTGCTGTAAGATCGAGGCTTGATTTCCACCCCCACCACTCCCCACAAGACAGAGTCTTGCTCTGTTGCCCAGGCTAGGGTGCAGTGGTGCGAAATCAGCTCACTGCAACCTCCTCCTCCTGGGTTCAAGCGCGTCTCCTGTCTCCTGTCTCCTGTAATCCCAAGTAGCTGGGATTACAGGTGCGTGCCACTACCCAGGCTAATTTTTGTATTTTTAGTAAAGACAGGGGTTCAACATGTTGAACTCCTGACCTCGTGATCCACCCACCTTGGCCTCCCAAAGTGCTGGAATTACAGGTGTGAGCCACTGCCGAGGCTTGATTTTTATGCCTATTTTCCATGGACATAGATGAAGGCACTGAGACAGAGAAATTAGATGATTTGCCAATGCTTCCTATGCTGATGAAGTGGAATGAACTTGGATTTTCTGATGTGGGATTCCATGTTCTTCGCTGTCCTATGAAAATGAGGTGGAAGATGCCCTGATTCAGGAAGCCTGTCTGTCTAGGAGCCCCTTCTCTGGTCAAAAGTTGTTTTTTAAAAATCCTTGCTGCATTTCAGCATGAATGAGTATCCACTGTATTCACAGCACAGTGGTAGACGGTGTTAGAGAGGAATGAAATGGCCTCTGCTTTCAGGGAACTAATATGTAAACATACAGTCATAATACATGGGAAAATACAACAGAGGCTGTAACAGAGGAACAACTCGAAATCTTTGGAGCACTAAGGAAGGGAATTAGAAAGATCTTCACAAGGACTTTAGCATTTGGGCCGAGTTGTGAAGGGTGAGTAAATAGGATTTTAAAAGGTAAAGGAGTGGGCATGGTATTGATTTAGATAGAATTAGACAAAGTTGGGAATAATTTGGCATGCTCTAGGAATATGTGTCAGAGTACTGCATAGGACAGAGGTTCTCAAACTTGAATGTGTCTACGAACTCCCAGGGTATACCCCCAAAGATCTGAATCTGGAAGGTCTGGGATGTTGTCCAACAGGAACACCTAACTAGTGGAAGGGGTAGGATCAGAGAAGCCTTCTCAGGGATAAGCTGAGGTCTTAAAGGGGTGGAAGGAGAGAACAGCTGTGTTCCAGGCTGAGTGAACAGCTGTTTTGAAGGGCTTGACCAGTACTGGTGCTCGAGTGTCTGGGTTTTGTGTAGACCACACTCTTGATAACTGTGTTGTTTGTTATCTTCCTCAAACAGGGTTTTGGTCAGGTGCCTCCTTGCTTCAGTGTGTTCTTTATAAGTCGGGATTCTTGGTGATAAGCGGCAAAAAACACTTCTATCTAGCTTGAACAGAAAAGGATTTGTTAGAAGGGTGGTGCATGGAGTGACTAAAAAAGCTGGAGAGTCAATTTGGAAAATGGGCCAGAACCAAGGAGGCTCCTGCTTAGTACTCGTCTGCCTTCATGATCTGTATATTGTCTCTGCTTTCCTGGGTCATTCCCTCAAGGGTCGCACTCCTTGTGGGAGCATGCACAAATCAGAGCTGACTGGCAGGAAACCTTCCCTCACATGAGGACTGCCCAGTGGGGATTCTCCAAAGGAAGATCAGGGTGCTAATGGGAGGGTCGGCTCTGAGGATGGACAAATGGAACAGAAGTGGCAAATGCCCACCATGTATTCTCTGTCTCTCCTTGCCTCTGAAATAAAAGCAGTTTCTGCAGCCAAATGTATATGGTAGCATTAAGTCAGGCCTTTCACAATTTAACTATAGGCAGCTCCATCTCTCCATTTTGCACTGTGCTCTCTACTTCAGCAGCTTACAGGACATTTCCTGATGCTGTGGTTTGCTCAAACTATTTCCTTTGCCTGGAATACCCTTCCCTCTCTCTAATTTATAAACCCTTTTCATCCTTTAAGCTCGGTTTTCACTGCCTGCCAGGATGGATCAGTCCTTTCTCTACTCTCTGACAGCGCTTTCTTTGTGAGGCACTTGTCTGTTCTTGCCCTTGTGGCAGTTTATGGAGTTGGTTAGGTTTCTCTGTCTTGTCTGTGAGCATGGGAGGTGGGAAGAAAACCAATACTTTTCAGTCTTTGCTCTGTGCAGAGTTCCACACAAGGCACATAGGATCCTCCAGCTCCCAGCCCAGAGTACATGGCATATGCAAATTTGAGTGGATGTTTGCATTTTTTGTTTGTTTGTTTTGAGACGGAGTCTTGCTCTGTAGCCCAGGCTGGAGTGCAGTGGTGCAATCTCGGCTCACTGCAACCTCCGCCTCCTGGGTTCGCGCCATTCTCCTGCCTCCACCTCCTGAGTAGGTGGGACTATAGGCGCTTGCCACTATGCCCGGCTAATTTTTTGTATTCTTTAGTAGAGACAGGGTTTCACTGTGTTAGCCAGGCTGGGCTTGATCACCTGACCTCGTAATCCACCCGCCTCAGCCTCCTAAAGTGCTAGGATTACAGGTGTGAGCCACCGCGTCTGGCCGGATGTTTGTATTTGTTTGCACGCCTGGCCGTGGTTTGATAACCTGCTTTGCGAGTATTCTTTTTCTCCTTAGTTTTAGGGAGATTTGGGGGCATGGTAATGAATGGAAGGGTAAAATGGTGGGATGTTGGGGTCTTTCATTTTTGCCTGAATGGTTTAAGAACTGAAAAAGGTTGAGATCTCTTGCTTTGTAGACTCTGCCCCCAGGAGGAGGACAGTTCAGGTGAAGTGACTTGTGCCTGGTTTTGTTGGCAGTGGGTCACCTGTTGTGAAATGTGAGGGCCTCCTTTTGTAGAACAGGGTCATGCAGGATCAGTTCCTTGGAGTCTCACTCTGCATCTCGCTCAATTTTGTAGTCTCCTGCTAAAAGAGAGTGAAAGAGGGTACAGTGTGATGCCAGGGCAGCAGCAGGTGAAGAGCTGGGAAATACGGGAAAGACCTGGGATGACACATCCTTCACTCTCTGAGCTTGGGGCATTCACTCTACTCATTTGTGAATGAAGCACGTACTGAGCACCTGTCCAATGCCAGGCTCTCTTCGGTGATACCGTATGATAATAGAACCACAGCATCTGCATTATGTGGTAGCTAAGAGCTTGACTTTAAATCCCAACTCCACCACCTGCTGACTGGGTGACATTAGACAAGTTACTTGGCCTCTGAGTGCCTCATTGTCCTTACCTGTAAAATGGAGATGATAATGGCATCTACATCAAAGTGTCATTGAGATTAAATGAAATTTATGTAAAGTGTTTAATATAATTGCTGACACATAGTAAAAGCTCCGTAAATGTTAATTCCTGTACTATTTTTTGTTATTACTACTAATTTGCTCAGTTTTTCTTTTTGATTGTTGTTCTCAAAGTCTGTTTTTAAGAGCAGGCATTTAAAAATAATAAATGGGATAAGAGAGACAGCCTTTCAAACATTGGATGACAAGAATCTGATGTCTCTATTTTAGCATTAGGCAAGGCCTGGAGTCCCTGGCTGCAGCAGAGGGTGGGGTTCTTGCATGGGTGGGGACTCTGGTTGATTGCCTCATTGTAGAGCCTAACCGCTGGGAGGTGGGGCAACCCCAATGAGAAACTCCTAGGAGGAAGCAACTCCCTGTGGTGGTTGGGGCAACTTCTGCAGCAGGGCTGCAGCCCTGTGAAAAGAGCACAGGGCTTAGAGGAGGGAATAAGTCTCCTCTCTCTGTCTGCTACTCACTCCCCCACCTACCTGAGATGGTGTGCAAGTCCTCTTTGGACTTGGACTTTTCTTCCTGTGTAGAAACCACGACCAACACCGCTTTTCAAGCACTTAGTGCCAGGCACTATCTGTCCCAGGTGATTTACATACATTAACTCACTTAAAACAGTGCTTGAAACGGCTACTTCACAGGATGATTTTGAAGATTATTTAACACAGTGTGTGAAAGTAAAGGTGTTAAAAGGAAAAATGAGGGAGCCACAGTGTTAATGAAGTAATTTTCCAGTAAAAAAAAAAAATCATGTTTAAACTTTGTGTATAAATATATACATATACACACATACACTGAAGTAAATAGCACTGAAAAACAGCAACAACAGCTTTTTAAGCAACATTCCAGCAGGTTCCTCTCGTACCATGTATCCCTTTCTATCCGAACACTTTGCATGCAGATGCAGTCCTGGCAGATTATTTATTTATTTATTTTCATTTTTTGGAGATGGAGTTTCACTCTGTCGCCCAGGCTGGAGTGCAATGGCATGATCTCAGCTACTGCAACCTCCACCTCCCAGATTCAAGCGATTCTCCTGCCTCAGCCTCCCAAGTAGCTGGCAAACAGGTGCTTGCTGCCATGCCCGGCTAATTTTTGTATTTTTTTCACCATGTTAACAGGCCAGGCTGGTCTTGAACTCCTGACCTCAGGTGATCCTCCCGCCTCAGCCTCCCAAAGTGCTGGGATTACAGGTGTGAGCCACCGCGCCCGCCCCGACAGATGTTTTTGCAGAGGGTTTCTTACCATAACATGTGCCTCTTGAAGGCATTTATTTTTGTATCTGGCACTTAATAGGATCTCAGTTAATGTTTCTTGAATGCATGTCTTTTTTTTTTTTTTTTTGAGACGGAGTCTCGCTCTGTCGCCCAGGCTGGAGTGCAGTGGCAGGATCTCAGCTCACTGCAAGCTCCGCCTCCCGGGTTTACGCCATTCTCCTGCCTCAGCCTCCTGAGTAGCTGGGACTACAGGCGCCCGCCACCTCGCCCGGCTAGTTTTTTATATTTTTAGTAGAGACGGGGTTTCACCGTGTTAGCCAAGATGGTCTCGAACTCCTGACCTCATGATCCACCCGTCTCGGTCTCCCAAAGGGCTGGGATTACAGGCTTGAGCCACCGCGCCCGGCCTTGAATGCATGTCTTAAGGGATGTGTCTTTTATTAATTTATACTTTACTTAAAAAGAGGGAGCTTATTCTAGAAAAGAGCATCTTGTCAAGGCATATGGTCTCATTTGAAGAATAATTTAATAATTTGGATAGGAAGGTATGCTTGTAAAATACAGCCAGGCAAAAATATGTCTTCCCCATTCCCCTTGATGCGTCCATTACATACATGTTCACCCTGAGATTGAAATGAACATTGAAAGTAATGAGATGGGCCGGGCGCAGTGGCTAAAGCCTGTAATCCCAGCACTTTGGGAGGTGGAGGCGGGTGGATCATGAGGTCAGGAGATCGAGACCACCCTGGCTAACATGGTGAAACCCCGTCTCTACTAAAAAAATACAAAAAATTAGCCGGGCGTAGTGGCACATGTCTCTGTAGTCCCAGCTACTTGGGAGGCTGAGGCAGGAGAATCGCTTTAACCCGGGAGGTGGAGTTTGCATGAGCCAAGATCGTGCCACTGCACTCCAGCCTGGGCAACAGAGTGAGACTCGGTCTTTAAAAAAAAAAAAAAGGTAATGAGATGGGGCCGGGCACCTTGGCTCATGCCTTGTAATCGCAGCACTTTGGGAGGCCGAGGCGGGTGGATCACAAGAGCAGGAGATCAAGACCATCCTGGCTAACATGGTGAAATCCCGTCTCTACTAAAAATACCAAAAATTAGCCAGGTGTGGTGATGGGTGCCTGTAGTCCCAGCTACTCAGGAGGGTGAGGCAGGAGAATCACTTCAGAACCTGGGAGGTGGAGGTTGCAGTGAGCTGCGATGGCGCCACTGCACTCCAGCCTGGGCGACAGAGCAAGACTCCCTCTCAAAACAAAAAAAAGTAATGAGATGATTACAAGTACCCCGCCACAGAGCCCCAAATCTCCTTTTTTGTTACTCCAAGTCTGTCTTACATGTTGTGATAAGCATAAATGTAAAATCCAAGAAATGTTTGTTTTGTAAAGGGAGAAAAGTGTGGGTAGAGGAGAGACTCAGACAAACCTAAATGTAGATATAAATTCAAATCTCAGTTCACCCACTTTGTAGCTTATGTAGGGGGCTTTGGCAAATTATCTAATTTCTTTGAATCTTAGATGCCTCACTTCTTTCTTTCTTTTCTTTCTTTCTTTTTCTGTTTTTTTTTTTTTCCTTGATAGCCTCTGTCCCCTGGGCTGGAGTACAGTAGTGACAACTTGGCTCACTGTAGCCTTTGCCTCCAGGGTTCAAGCGATCCTCCTGCCTCAGCCTCCCGAGTAGCTGGGATTACAGGTGCCCGCCACCACGCCCAGCTAATTTTTGTGTTTTTGGTAGAGATGGGATTTCACCATGTTGACCAGGCTGGTCTCTAACTCCTGACCTCAAGTGATCCGCCTGCCTTGGCCTCTCAAAGTGCTGAGATTACAGGCATGAGCCACCGGGCCCAGCCAGTTTCCTCACTTTTAAAATATAATAATAATATTGGTCTCAGGGTTGATATAATGTACTAAGTGGGTATCAGTGGTAGCTACTTTTATGTTGTCCTCATAAAGGACATGAATGAATTTAATTTCAGTAATATTACCTTCTGTACATTTAAATAAAATATAAATATGCTTTCTACCCAGAAAATAAGTTTATTAGCTTTGTCACTTTGTTGGTTTTGTTCTTAAATATCAATAGTGTAACCATTGGCTTTTATTCAAAGGTTTAATTGGAATCTAACTTGGGGATTCCCCCCACCTTTTTTTTTTTTTGAGCCAGAGTCTTGCTCTGACGCCCAGGCTGGATGCAGTGGCACAATCTTGGCTCACGCAAGCTCCGCCTCCCGGGTTCATGTCATTCTCCTGCCTCAGCCTCCCAAGTATCTGGGACTACAGGCGCCGTCACCACGCCCAGTTAATTTTTTTGTATTTTTAGTAGAGATGGAGTTTCACCATGTTAGCCAGGATGGTCTCGATCTCCTGACCTCGTGATCTGCCCGCCTCGGCTTCCCAAAGTGCAGGGATTACGGGTGTGAGCAACCGTGCCTGGCCAACCCCTTTTAGATTTGTGTTTAAATAAAAGAAAAGCAAACTATGGAAAGTCGGCATAGTCTGGGCTGCTTGGGAGCCTGAGGCAGGAAGATCCCTTGACTCCAGGAATTTGAGACTATCCTGGGCAACATAGTAAGGCCCTGCTTCTTTTAGTTTTTTTTATTTTTTTTTGAGATGAAGTCTTGCTGCTGTCGCCCAGTCTTCAGTCCAATGGTGCAAACTCGGCTCACTGCAACCTCCGCCTCCCGGGTTCAAGCGATTCTCCTGCCTCAGCCCTCCAAGTAGCTGGGATTACAGGTGCGTACCACCACGCCCAGCTAATTTTTTGTATTTTAAGTAGAGACAGGGTTTCACCATGTTGGCCAGGCTGGTCTTGAACTCCTGACCTCAGGTGATCCACCCGCCTTGGCCTCCCAAAGTGCTGGGATTACAGGCGTGAGCCACTGTACCCAGCCAATAAGGCCCTGCTTCTAAAGACACTTAAAAAAAAAAAACCAAAGCAAAACTATGGGGGCCTGGCCTGGGAAGGTGGAAAAACAAAAGGAAAAAAAGTGAAATAATTAAATACATTTTATTATGTGCTGATGTATTTCTGTGCATTGATATATATCCATCGGTTTGGATTATTCCCATATTTACAAGTGAGTCTCAAGGAAGTTAATTAATTTTTCAAAGATAGCATGGTGATTACATTACTGAAGTCACAGCCACTTCTCTTTGAATTTAATTGTGAAATCTCCATTCAGTTTGGCCTTGCAAAACAGTCCTTGGTTTAGCTTTTTGACATCTTGCTTTTCTCCTTAAATCTGATCCCTTGTCACCCTTTTTAAATTTTTTTGTTTTTTCCTCTCCTGACTTTTCGTCTGAAACCCCGAACACTACAGGCCATGGGAGATGACCTGTTTCCCAGTTTTGGTCACTTTTTGGGCCATATTTGTAACCAAAACTCTTATTTAACCAGTTTTCAGAAAATTCTCAGCTTCTTCATCAATTGAAGTTATCTGACTTTTTATTCCAGCCATTCTGATATTCTCAGAATGATTTTTTTTTTGGAGATGGAGTTTTGCTCTTTTTGCCTAGGCTGGAATGCAGTGGCATGGTCTCAGCTCACTGCAACCTCCACCTCCTGAGTTGAAGTGATTCTTCTGCCTCAGCCTCCCAAGTAGCTGGGATTACAGGCACGTGCCACCATGCCCAGCTAATTTTTGTATTTTTAGTAGAGATGGAGTTTCACCGTGTTGGCCAGGCTAGTTTCGAACTCCTGACCTCAGGTGATGCATCCAGCTTGGCCTCCCAAAGTGCTGGAATTACAGGTGTGAGCCACTGCACCCGGCCAGTGATTCTTAATTAGTTCATGATATTATGGGGTTCTAGGCAGGACAGCAGCCTCTGCCTCCTCAACCCCATATAAACCAGAATGAGCAACTGCTGAGCTGGAGGAGCTCTCCTTCTTAGAGCATTGTTGGACAACTTGCTATGGATTCTCCTTCATTTTTAATAAGGAGAATGGCCAAGTTCACTACCATGAGTTGTAGGGCCCTTTGTGCTTTGGCCCCTAACAACCTGCCCAGTATGGTGCCCTACCCATCACCCATTCTCTTCAACAGCCTACCATGCAGCTCCATGTCTCCCTGCCTTGGCTCATGAGATTCCCTGGCCTAGACTGTACTTTGCATCCTGATCAGCCTTCAATCCAACTCCGTCAGGGAACTGTTGACCTGCTGGAGTCTGTGATTTTGTCATCTTCCCTGTGTCCTCTTTGGTGTCTTGTAAATGCACATCTCTGCTGTGACAGTCTTCACAAACCATACTGTGATCCTTTCAGTAACTCTTAAGGTCAAGGACTAATTTATTATCTCTGTGCCTGGTACACAGTGGATGCTTAACCCATTGAAATCCTTCTGTATTTACATACTTACCTCCCTAAAAGTGAAAACTTTGCAGAAATTACTTAGATTTGTCGAGATTTTCCAGGCTAGTCTAACTTTTAAAAATATCTTACTCCATTATGAGGTGAAACATCCCTTCTAGTTCTGGTTCAGAAAGCATGATCAACATTTTTATAGGTTACATGAAAGTTGCTCTTGAGAACATTTCAGTGGGTCAGTGCCAGTGCCAGTTTTTTGGTTTTTTTTTGTTTTTTTGGTTGTTGTTGGATTTGTGTGTGTTTTTTTTTTTTAGATGGAGTTTCACTCTTGCCCTCTTGCCACCCAGGCTAGAGTGCAGTGGCGCAATCTCGACTCACTGCAACCTCTGCCTCCCAGGTTCAAGCAATTCTCCTGCCTCGGCCTCCGGACTATAGCTGGGATTACAGTCACCTACCACCACACCCAGCTAATTTTTATATTTTTAGTAGAGATGGGATTTCACCATGTTGGCCAGGCTGATCTCCAACTCCTGACCTCAGGTGATCCACCTGCCTCGGCCTCCCAAAGTGCTGAGATTACAGGGGTAAGCCACCATGCCTGGCCTGGTTTTTGTTTTTTAATACCAGTATGCTTGGTGCTTGAAGCGGTACAGGGAAAGGAAGATTTTCTTCATGCACTTGTAGAACACAAGACATAAGAAAAACATCTTTAAAATTTATTTATTTAGAATCCGGGGGTGGTGGCTTATGCCTAAAATCCCAGCACTTTGGGAGGCTGAGGCAGGCAGATCACTTGAGGCCAGGAGTTCAAGACCAGCCTGGCCAAAATGGTGAAACCCCATCTCTACTAAAAATACAAAAATTAGCTGGGTTTGGTGGTACATGCCTGTAATCCCAGCTATTCAGGAGCCTGAGGCTTGAGAATCACTTGAACCTGGGAAGCAGACAGAGGTGGAGGCGGAGGCGGAGCCAGAGGCTGCAGTGAGCCAAGATCACACCACTGCACTCCAGCCTGGGCAACAGAATGAGACGGTCTCAAAAAATAAATAAAATAAAATTTATTTATTTAGTGACCGGGTCTCGCTTTGTTGCCTAGGCCGACCTTGAATTCCTAGGTTCAAGCGATCCTTCCACCTTAGCCTCCCTCGTAGCTGGACCAACAGGCATGTGCAGCATTTTTTTTTAAAAAAACACTATATGTAATATAGCAAAGTAAAGTTTTTTAAAAGTTAAAAACATACTATTATACTAAAACGTCATGAGCACATATCAGAGAGTTATTAACATTGTTAACGAAGATAACAGGATGACAAATGGATCCGAGGAGATTGCAAGAAACTGATATTTACATAGTAGAAAAAAGAATGCAGGAATAAGATTGCAAATTTAAATGCAAAACTAGGGCCAGGTTCGGTGGTTCATGCCTGTAGTCCCAGCATTTTGGGAGACTGAGGCAAGTGGATCACCTGAGGTCAGGAGCTGAAGACCAGCTTCGTCTACTAAAGTTTTAGTAAACTTCGTCTGCTAAAAATACAAAAATTAGCTGGGTGTGGTGGTGGGCATCTGTAGTACCAGCTACTCAGGAGGCTGAGGCAGGAGAATTGAAACTGGGAAGTGGAGGTTGCAGTGAGCCAAGATCGTGCCACTGTACTCCAGCCTGGGCAACAGAGCAAGACTCTGCCTCAAAGAAAAAAAGGCAAAACTAGTTAATGTCCTACAGTGTAATGAAAACAAAAGCTTAAAGGTTATCTTTTCTACCAAACAGAAATCATTGTAACTTAACAATTTTCTGCAGACTAATATCTAACTTTACAGAATGGGAGCCCTAATCAGTAGTAAATAGAAAGTCAAACAAGGTGATGATTCCATAGACAGTCAGATAACGTCTAGGCAGGCATCATAGACAGTGTTCTAGTATAACTTTTTTTTTTTTTTTTGAGTCAGGGATCTTGCTTTGTTGTTCTAAGCTTGAGTACAGTGGTACAATCATGGCTCACTGCAGCCTTGAACTCTGGCCTCAAGTGATCTCCCATCTCAGCCTCCCAAGTAGCTGGGACTACAGGCATGTGTCACCAGGCCCGACCAAGTTTTTTTATTTTTTAGAGAGATGAGGTTTCCTATTTTGTCCAGGCTGGAATGCAGTAGCATGATCATGGCTCACTGCAGCCTTAAACTCCTGGCCTTAAGTGATCCTCCTGCCTTAGTCTCCAGAGTAACTGGAATTTTAGTATAACTTTAAAGAGGCATAGAACTTTTTTTTGGTCTTATTTCCAAGTTTTAGTTACTTTTTCTTTCTTGTTTTCTTGAGACATGGTCTTGCTCTGTCACCCAGGCTGGAGTACACTGACACAAACTCTGCTGACTGCAGTCTCCACCTCCCAGGCTTAAGCAATCCTCCCACCTCAGCCTCCTGAGTAGCTGGGCCTACAGGTGCATGCCACCATGCCCCGCTAAAGTTTGTATTTTTTGTAGAGATGGGTTCTCGCTATGTTGCCCAGGCTGGTCTTAAACTCCTGAACTTGAGAGATCTGGCCACCTCAGCCTCTCAAAGTGCTGGGGTTACAGGCATGTGCCACCACACCTGGCCAATAATTTTCTTTAATAAAATAAATCACAATTGAGTTCAAGAACTAAAAGATGGCTAGATCATCTGAGGTATAAAGGGTCCTTGGTAAAAGCAATTTTTAGTTTTGAGGTAGAATTGTGAAATTCAGACTTTGGAGAAAGGAAGAGGGTGGTTGGTTACAAGTAGAAAAGAGAAGCCATGGCACTTACATTCAAAGAAAAATTGCCATACCCCACCCCTCAAAGGCATGTGTAGAAAAGGGAGTGAGTACTTGTCCGGGGTGGATGATGAACTAAAGTGGGTGGGAAGTGAAAATCCTTGGAACAGAAGGGAGCAATTCATAGGAAGCTTGGAAGCTTGTGTTTAAGAATTTGATTTGATTTAAGGGCTGGGCACAGTGGCTCACGCCTGTAATCCCAGGACTTTGGGAGGCCGAGGCAGGTGGATCACCTAAGGTCAGGAGTTCGAAACCAGCCTGGCCAACACGGCAAAACCCCATTTCTACTAAAAATACAAAAATTAGCTGGGCATGGTGGCAGGCGCCTGTAATCCCAGCTACTTGGGAGGCTGAGACAGGAGAGTTGCTTGAACCTGGGAGACAGAGGTTGCAGTGAGCCGAGATCGCACCACTGCACTCCAGTCTAGGCGATAGAGCAAGACTCTGTCTCAAAAAAACAGAATTTTATTTGATTTAAAAGACTGTTGGATGAACAAGATACTCAAAGAAGATGTTCGTCACTGGATAGGAGGCTATGGTTGAAATTAAGGCAGAGTGTGAAAGTGGAGTGAAGAGGTAAATCCATGATGCTAAGGAAGGAGACCTGAGTGAACTTAAGGCAAGAGGAAAAAGAAAGAGCAGTGGAAAGTGGAGCTGCAGGTCCCTCTCCTGTTCAGACTGTAAGAGCTGGCTCAGGTCCCCTGCTACAGTAGACCAGAAAAGCCTGGACTTCCACTGCTTTTTCCTGCAGAGCTGAGTCCCTCCGGGGCTGCCATGAGAGGTGGCGAGAGAGAGCACTAGACAGGGAAGACCATTTGAGAATTCCTTTGGGTTTCCTTTGTGATTCTTTTTTCTTCTTATTCTGAATTGTTTTATTTTATTATGTAATATTTGGTATATGCGAAGGAATATATGACACCTTTGTGTATGTTATGAAACACAAGCATTTGAGAATCCGCATCTCTCCACCCAATTTTTCTTTGTGGTTTCTTTGCCAGTAAAAGAGTTCACTCATCCGTTGCTTAAAATATAGGATGCTTGAGTCACCAGCTTGCCATCCTGTGTCATTCAACACCTCCTCCAGACTCTTCCCAGGAAGGTGACCCAGAACCCCCTTGAAGTACATGATACCATCTCTGTGCAAACCTGGTGTTTGAGTGGAGTGATTTTTAGACAGCAGTTTGCCTGTGAAAACCTTCCCTTTGTAGCCGGGCGTGGTGGCTCAAGCTTATAATCCCAGCACTTTGGGAGGCCAAGACAGGCGGATCATGAGGTCAGGAGATCGAGACCATCCTGGCTAACACGGTGAAACCCCGTCTCTACTAAAAATGCAAAAAAAAAAAAAAAAAATAGCTGGGTGTGGTGGTGGGCATCTGTAGTCCCAGCTACTTAGGAGTATGAGGCAGAAGAATGGCATGAACCTGGGAGGCGGAGCTTGCAGTGAGTCGAGAAGGCGCCAGTGCACTCCAGCCTGGGCGACAGACTGTCTCAACAACAACAACAAAAAAATTTCCCCTTTGTTCGCTATATTATTGCTTGCATTTTAGGGCTTCTCAATTGAAGGATATGGTTGAAAGAGCCCAGTTCCTCAGCTGCTCCTCTGGATGACTAGAGTGCGGGTAACTGATGTTTTAGGTGCTGGAGAAAGCAGTGGTGATCACAAATAGCAGAATGGTGGAGAAGTGGTTGTCTCACATTTACCTTCAGGTTTGATACTAGTCTACATTTGGTTTTTTAAATAATTATTAGAAAAAAACATTGTGGATGGGTAGATAGGATCATTATGATGGAAGAGTTATATACATTCCATCAGGATATTCTTGGGAATTAGATTTTGCATTTACCTCCCTCACTGGTGTGGTCCATGTCATTTTCAGCGGCCTACACACATCACACACCGTGATTATTTCTATGTTCTTGTGCTTGTTGGGCAGCTCTAATATGAAAGATAAAATGAACAAAAAGTACAAATGAAGAAAGTTTAGGTGAATATTCCTATAATCTTGAAGGTGAGGGTTTTTCTTAAGTGTTACACAGAAGCCATGTAATTTCACTCTACAATGTAAAATTGGTGTATAGTCAGTTCTGCTATAGTTCATCATGTGCATTTCTAAAAATCACGCTATGCGAAATCATGCAATAAAAAACACAGGGAGTGGGCATGTTGGCTCATGCTTGTAATCAGGAGGCTAAGGTTGGAGGATCTCATGAGGCAGGGAGTTCATGACGAGCCTGGGCAACAAAGCAGACCCAGTCTCTCTTACAAATAAAAAATAAAGATTATCTGGACATGGTGGTGTGTGCCTGTACTCCCAGCTACCCAAGAGGCTACATTGGAGGATACCTTAAGCCCAGGAGGTAGAGGCCACAGTGAGCTATGATCACATCACTACACTCCAGCCTGGATGACAGAGTAAGACTCTGTTTCTAAAACAAAAACCCAGAACTTACTGGGAAATGGGGGGTTACAGATCACAACAATAGAAATTCTCACAGGTGACCAAAAAAAGGAAAAGATTTATTTTTTAAAAAAGATGGGGACCTAATAAAACAGTCTAACAGTCTAATAAAACACAGTCTTAGAGACCAGAAAAACTAAGAAATATATAAATATCACAATGAAAAGGCACTTTGGCTTGAAAAACACCTGAGGTTTGCTTGAGGGAGGTAAGTGTCATTAGGTTACAGCTTGGGAGTTATCAGGAAGTGGTGGAAGGAGGGCTGTCTGAAGTCCAATGGAAAGTTCTGACATCAATGTGATGGATGTGATTCATAACACAATCAGTGACCTGATGAAGCTGGTAGATGTTTAAGGTGCCTGTGTGTGTGCACATTTTGTGCATTTCTGCATGGCTCATTTCAGCTGAATATGGTTTTCTGCATTTCCTAGTGTTTCTCTCATACATAAGCAAATGCAAAATTTATGTTATGCTCAGATTGTTGCTGGATATATCTGATGCATTTGAACAAATGCCCATTTTCAGAGTAAGAGTTAAAGCAAAAGTGTCAAAAAAAAAAAAAACCCACTATGAATAATGTGTACTAGCTAATACTAAGTGCCAGGCATGGTGCCATAGATTCCACATGAGTTATCTCGTCAATCCGTGAGTTAGCTGTAATTGTTAGCCACAATGTACAGTTGAGAAAAACTGCAACTCGAAGAGGTACAACTTGCCCCAGGTTCCAAGGCTAGGACATGGTGATTCTTTTTTTGTTTTGTTTTGTTTTGTTTTCTGAGACGGAGTCTTGCTCTGTCGCCCGGGCTGGAGTACAGTGGCCGGATCTCAGCTCACTGCAAGCTCCGCCTCCCGAATTTACGCCATTCTCCTGGCTCAGCCTCCGGAGTAGCTGGGACTACAGGTGCCCGCCACCTCGCCCAGCTAGTTTTTTGTATTTTTTTTTTTTAGTAGAGACGTGGTTTCACCGTGTTAGCCAGGATGGTCTCGATCTCCTGACCTCGTGATCCGCCCGTCTCGGCCTCCCAAAGTGCTGGGATTACAGGCTTGAGCCACCGCGCCCGGCCTGACATGGTGATTCTTAATTGCTATGTCATTCTTTCTTCCTCAACATATTAAAAGAGAAATAACAAAGTGGGGGAAATACTTGCAAACATTTAAGAAAGAACAAATATCCAAAATATCTGGAAGTTTTTAAAATCAGTAAAAAAAAAAAAAAAAAAAAATAGCCTGATGGAAAAAATGGACAAAGATGTAGAGCAGGCAGTTTACAAAGGAAGAAATACAAATGTTCAATAAAATTGGGACTTAAAAAAAAAAAAGACTTTCAGCCTCAGTTAGTACTCAGTCATGCAAGAGAAACAATTTCATGTTGGTTTTTTCCACTATGAGATTGACAGAAATGGCTGTGAGGAAACACTAGCAGGAACATAGATTTTTGAAACCTTTCCAAAGCATGTATACTGGTCCTTTGACCCAGCCATCTAACTTCTAGGAATTTATCCCAAGAAAATAGAGAACTGGGGGAAAAAACAAGTTGTTAATAATGCCGAATAACTGTGTGGGTATGGTGGCACACACCTGTAATCCCAGCACTCTGGGAGGCCAAGTCAAGAGGATCAAGAGGATCACTTGAGCCCAGGAGTTTGAGACCAGCTTAGACAACATAGGGAGACTCTGTCTCCCCCAAAAAAAGATTTATTTAAAGTTAGCCAGGTTTGGTGATGCATGCTTGTAGTCCCAGCTACTCAGGAGTCTGAGGTAGGAGGATTGCTTAAGCACAGGAGGTAGAGGCTGCAGTGAGCCACAGTCACACCTCAGCCTTCCAGCCTGGGCAAGAGAGCAAGACCCTGTCTCAAAAAAATTTAAAAAAAGATAACGCTGAAAAATTGAAAGCAATTTTTCATCATTGAGTAAGTTAAACAAATTTTCATCATTGAGTAAATTAAACAAATTGTAATACACTGGTACAGTACAATGGCACACAACACGATACTGTGGGACTCTGAAAAGGATGATGTTATGTCTGTAATGGTTGACACTGAATGTTCTTCATATTTTATTAAGAAAAGGGAACAGGGTGCAAAGTAGCGTGTTCAGTGTGATCTCTATTTTGTAAAACCATTTGCTTACATGTGCATGCTTAAGTGTGCAAGCAAGCCTTGTAGAGGAAGGAGTCTGGAAGGGCACACGTTAAAACATTGACAGCTGGGCATGGTGGCTCACGCCTGTAATCTCAGCACATTGGGAGGCTGAGGCGGGCGGATCATGAGGTCAGGAGATTGAGACCATCCTGGTTAATGCAGTGAAACCCCGTCTTTACTAAAAATACAAAAAATTAGCTGGGCATAGTGGCGGGCGCCTGTAGTCCCATCTACTCAGGAGAAAGGCGTGAACCCAGGAGGCGGAGCTTGCAGTGAGCCAAGATTGTGCCACTGCACTCCAGCCTGGGTGACAGAGTGAGCTCTGTCTCAAAAAAAAAAAACACTGACAGTGGGCCAGGTGCAGTGGCTCACGCCTGTAATCCCAGCACTTTGGGAGGCCGAAGCAGGCAGATCACAAGGTCAGGAGATCGAGACAAGCCTATCCAACGTGGTGAAACCCCCTCTCTACTAAAAATACAAAAATTAGCCGGGCATGGTGGCACGTGCCTGTAATCCCAGCTACTCGGGAGGCTGAGGCAGGAGAATTGCTTGAACCCGGTTGGTGGAGGTTATGGTGAGCCGAGATCACGCCACTGCGCTCCAGCCTGGGCGACTGAGCAAGACTCCATTTAAAAAAATATATATATTGACAATGGATGACTCAAGAGTAGTGGAACTGCTGGGTGATTTTTATTTTTGTTCTTTTCATTTATATGCTTTCTAAATTTTTCTTTAGTGAATATATTACTTCTGTGATTTTAACAAATTATTAAAAACAGGGCCAGGTGCTGTGGCGTATGCCTGTAATCCTAGCACTTTGAGAGGTCGAGGTGGGCAGCTCACCTGAAGTCAGGAGTTCGAGACCAGCCTCGCCAACATGGTGAAACCCTGTCTCTACTAAAAATACAAAAATTAGCAGGGTGTGGTGACGTGTGCCTATAATCCCAGCTGCTTGGGAGGCTGAGGCATGAGAATCACTGGAACCCAGGAGGCGGAGGTTGCGGTGAGCCGAGATCGCACCACTGCACGCCTGGGTGACAGAGTGAGACTTTGTCTCAAAAATATATATATATATATATAAATTGTCTAACACAAGGTGCATAGTAAATATAAAATATAAGAATAAATGACCTTTGTGAACTAGGTTTCCCAGCCCCTCAAGCCACAAGCTCCATAAAGTACATGTGAACTCAGGGTCTCTTTGTGAGTCATGGGACTGCTTGCAATGCACAAATGATAACAGGAACCTCTAATTTTGGTTACTTGCTTTTAGAGACCAGAACCCAGATACAGTTTCCTGGGGCCTCACCTACTTTGTTAAGCAACTTAGCTGTAAGTTTACCAAGCAGCTGAAAACGGGAGCAGGGGAGTGAGATGAGCTTGAGCATGCCAGCCTAGCTCCTGGGAGGCCTGTCTCTGGCCCTGGGCTCTGTGGGCTGCTGCAGGAACTGGAGCTTCATTTTCAAAGCTCCATAAAGCTTGTGCCTTCCTTTTCTGAGTTTCATGGCTCTCTGTGGAAAGGAGAGCCTGTGTAATCGAAGAATGTGAATGATCAGAGCAGGGAACAGTGAGGAGCCATTAGGATGTTCCCATGGGGTGTAGCTCAGAGTTACAAAGCGCAACTGCACCCTGGTTCTCCAGGCCTCCTCTTTTCTGGCACTGCAGACTAGATAGGGTCCTGGAGAGGCTCTGCGTGCCCTGCTGGAGCTTCTCATCACTCCTCTCTGCAGATGCTCATATTAACAGCCCCTCTGTGCCGCTCAGCCCTGTACCCAGCTGCCTGGCTGACTGGAGATGGCTCCATTGGAGCTTTTTGTGTGTGGGTTGAAAGGGATTTTTTTTTTGTTTTTTTAATTTAAGCAGTCTCATTCCATCTGCCTACACACTCTCACGCTTCGTGAACTAAGCTTTGTGACCTTTGTAGGTTACTTCACCACAGCAGCCCATATCTTCCCCACAAAAGGGTTTCAAGAGTACTTGACAAAATGAGATCAGTGTGCCCACGTGCCTGTGTAGTGGGTGCTCTGGAAGTACCACTAATAGGGACCTGCATAAGGGTCTGCCCTTCACCAAGCACTTTGGATAAATTATCTTATTAATCCTCAGAGCAAAGAGGCCAAGTGTGCATTTTTAAAGCAGCCTTTTGTAGTGAGGAAACCAAGGCATAGAGACAAGTAACTTGCCCACACTCACACCACTGATTAGGTGGGCCTCCAGAGACTCACACCTAGGCCTGACTACCACCAAAGCCTGTGTGCATCTATGAGACCACCCTGGCCTTCTGCCCTCCTTAGCTTTCCATAGATGGAAACTGTTGGCCAGTGAGTGATGTTTTTCTGGCTCTTTGTTGCAGCCCTCTGTGTTGATTTCTTAGACAGTTGGAATTTTGGGGGAATTCTAAAAGGTTCAACAAATTCTTAGATTTCTCTCGATCATTTTCTTAAAGTATTTTATAATCTTGTACTTGGAGTGTGTCAGCACTAAATTATGTTTTGTTTAAATGTACTGAATTTGAGGACATTTCTTAGTTTAATCATGTCAAGGAATTGGAATTGGTTAGTACAAGTTGCAATGTCTGTAGCAATCTGCCCATTTCTCCCTCACACGAGGCTGAGTGAGGACAGAGCTTTGTGTCATGGTGTTGGTGAATAATACCACTATGGAGGAATGGAGTCTGGTGAGATGCTGTTTTGCCCACAGCAGGCTTAGCTGACTGGATACTTAAGGTGCCCAGATTGAAATGCTGAGCTCCAGTGATCCCATATGGAGGCCACACTGGAAAGCCCCAGCAGCTTTATTTATTTATTTACATTTATTTATTTATTTATTTATTTTTTGAGACAGAGTCTCACCGTTTCACCCAGGCTGGAGTGCAGTAGCTCGATCTTGGCTCACTGCAACCTCCGCCTCCCAGGTTTAAGCAATTCTTCTGTCTCAACCTCCCAAGTAGCTGGGATTACAGGTACCCAGCACCATGCCTGGCTAAGTTTTGTAGTAGGGACGGGGTTTCACCATCTTTGTCAGGCTGATCTCGCACACCTGACCTCAGGTGATCCATCCACCTCAGCCTCCCAAAGTGCTGGGATTACAAGCATAAGCCACCCCCCCCCCCGCCTATTTACATTTATTTATGATTTATTTTTCCTATCCTTTTGTAAGCTTCAAAAATTTTTTTTTTTTTTTGAGACAGAGTCTCACTCTGTAGCCCAGGCTGGAGTGCAGTGGCGCGATCTCTGCTCACTGCAAGCTCCACCTCCCAGGTTCACGCCATTCTCCTGCCTCAACCTCCCGAGTAGCTGGGGCTACAGGTTTCCGCCACCACGCCTGGCTAATTTCTTGTATTTTTAGTAGAGATGGGGTTTCACTGTGTTAGCCAGGATGGTCTCGATCTTCTGACCTCGTGATCCGCCCACCTTGGCCTCCCAAAGTGCTGGGATAATAGGTGTGAGCCACTGCACCCGGCCCAAAAAATCTTTGTGTTTTTTTGTTTGTTTGTTCTGTGTTCAGGGAAGGGATCTGGCTAGGTGCCCTGGCTCACACCTGTAGTCCCAGCACTTTGAGAAGCCAAAACGGGCAGGTTGCTTTTCAGGAGTTTGAGACCAGCCTGGGCAACATGGTGAAACCCTGTCTCTACAGAAAATACAAAAATTAGCTGGGCATGGTGGTGCACGCCTGTGGTCCCAGCTCCTTAAGAGGCTGAGGTGGGAGGATCGCTTGAGCCTGGGAGGCGGAGACTGCAGTGAGCTGAAATTGTGACACTGCACTCCAACTTGGGTGACAGAGCAAGACCCTGTCTCAAAAAAAAGAGAGAAAGAGACAGACAGACAGAGTCTCACTGTGTTGCCCAGGCTGGTCTCAAACTCCTAACCTCGAGTGACCCTCCCACCTTGGCTTCACAGTGCACTGAGATTACAGGCATGAGCCACCACACCCGGCCTCAGCAGCTTTCTGTTTGTCAGATATACAAACATACCCCAGGCTCCAGCGCCTCCCCCCACCCCCCCAACACCAAAAAAAAACCACACTCACACACACGGCATTGGAGACCTGAGAAGAACATCCTGGTGGTGGTTTGGGGGAATGGAGATGGTGCCTTTTTTTTTTTTTTTTTTTTTTTTTTTATAGTGGTGGTGTGGTGGTTTTTGTTGTTTTGGTGTCTAAATCAGAGCATCATATGGCCTTGAGGGTTTGGAAAGGGGGGCCATAGTTCAAGAACAAGCAGTAGCTTCTTGGGAGTGTATTAGAAAGAGAAAAGAATGTGGACGATGTAGAAAATTATAGATCTGAAACTATCTGGGACAAAGCTGAGGCCCCTGACTCCTATAGGGAGCAGTCATATGAAAAGAAGGGAATCATGAGAGATGAGGGGGTAGTTGTGAGTTAAGTTAGGTTTTGGAAAGCCTGTGGGAAGACTGACCAGAGAAGAGGCCCTGGAAGCAGGCTTGAGACCCTTTGGGCTGGGAATTTAAGGGTCCCAGCTACTCGGAACATGATCTAGAAAGGGGAGTGTGGTCTCCAGGTGGACACATCCCTTTGGACCCAAGACCCCTTGCCCAGAGAAAAGGGGCACAACCAGACAAGGGCCAGCGTGGGCCCTGGGAAGCACAGAGTCCAGGGCGGGGCCGGCTTGCTGTGTCCTGACCTGTCAACACACCTGCACTGCGTTGTGGTAGAAGAACACAAAGCTGGGAGACAGAGAACTGGTTCTAATCCTGGCTGTACCCTAACAAGCTGTGGGACCTTGGCCAAGTTACTTTCCTCTCCTGGATTTCATATATGGTCTTTCCATTCTTTGCATCCCTGAAGTTCCATGACTTAGGGGCCATCAACTTGGTTGTCCCTGAGTGTTTCCAAGAATACCAACAGTGCCCATGGCTTTACTCAGTTTGGAGAGGAGGCCCAGAGCCTCCCTGTGGTGAGGAGGAAAGGGGTTAGAGCAAGTTAGAGTCTGCAGTGCTAGGACTGGAGGTGGCCTCACAAGCCAAGGCCGCTATACTCACAGCCTTAGGACGGTGACTCCCTACTCGCTGCCTCAGCGTCTCCAGCTGTAAAAAAGGACCCTTGGTACTTCAACAAAACAGCACCCACCTAGTACAAAGGTAGTTCTTTTTATGATTGATCAAAACAATCAGGAAAATGAGAGAGGCTGGATGTGGTGGCTCACACCTGTAATCCCAGCACTTTGGGAGGCTGAGGTGGGTGGATCACCTAAGGTCAGGAGTTTGAGATCTGCCTGATCAATATGGTGAAACCCTGTCTCTACTAAAAATACAAAAAGTAGCCAGGCATGGTAGCGTGCGCCTGTAGTCCCAGCTACTTTGGAGGCTGAGGCAGGAGAATCACTTGAACCCGGGAGGCAGAGGTTGCAGTGAGCCGAGATCGCACCATTGCACTCCAGCCTGGACAACACAGAAAGATTCCATCTCAAAAAAAAAGAAAAAAGAAAGGGCCTGGAGATGAGAGTGAGGAGGGAAAAGAACATCAAACAGATAAAGTCCTGTCCTGTTGTCCTGGGACCTTGGTCAGCCATCTTGTCCCAGATGATCCCCACAAGAAAGAGGCAAGGGTTTCCTGACCCATTTCTGCCACGGTCTTAGGAAGGCCATTGGGTTTTCATGCGTTAGTTTCTTAAGCAAGTTTGAAAGATAACTTTTTGGATAGCAATAAAATTACTCCTTTTCTTTTGTTCACAGAGATGCTGCAATTTGTCAGTAATCAAGTGGGAGAGTTCCCTGACTTGTTTTCAGAGCAGCTGTGTAGCTCCTTTTCTGGCAGTGGTGGTGGCAGCAGCGGCAGCAGCAGTAGCAGCAATGGCAGGGGCAGCAGCAGCGGAGCTATGGACCCTTCAATGCAGCGGTCATTCACCCAGGTCCCATTACCTTCCTTCTCTCCCTCGACGGCCTCCCCACAGGCTCCAACCCTGCAGGTCAAGGTTTCTCCCACCTCAGTTCCCACCACACCCAGGGCAACTCCTATTCTTCAGCCCCGCCCCCAGCCCCAGCCTCAACCTCAAGCTCAGCTGCAACAACAGACGGTAATGATCACCCCAACATTCAGCACCGCTCCGCAGACAAGGATCATCCAGCAGCCTTTGATATACCAGAATGCAGCTACTAGCTTTCAAGGTGATTCAGAAGTCAGAATGGTAGTGGTTGGTTGGCCCCAAAGTTTATATGCCAGTTTGCAGACACCGTAAATATTTCTGTCCTCTTCAGGAATGGCAGGTATATCAATATGGTCCTGTCTGAATGAGTTTCTGGTAACTGTCAATAGGAACTGGTACAGGAGCATGTCACATTCTGCAGCTTCAAATACCTTAATATCTATTGTGCCTATATCAAAAATACTTGGTTAAAAAATCCAGCAAGTGGCCGGGCGCGGTGGCTCACACCTGTAATCCCAGCACTTTGGGAGGCCAAGGCAGGCGGATCACGAGGTCAGGAGATCAAGACCATCCTGGATAACTTGGTGAAACCCCTTCTTTACTAAAAAATAGAAAAAATGAGCCGGGCGTGGTGGCGGGCACCTGTAGTCCCAGCTACTTGGGAGGCTCAGGCAGAAGAATGGCGTGAACCCAGGAGGCGGAGCTTGCAGTGAGCCAAGATTGTGCCACTGCACTCCAGCCTGGGTGACAGAACGAAACTCAGTCTCAAAGAAAAAAAAAAAAAAAAAACCCAGCAAGCATAGTAGGCACAGGGCTTTCCTGATAACTAGTGGTGGAGACTTGAATAAGGCTTGAAATTGGCTAGGTGGCAGCCAGATCTCAGCCGCCACAGTTGAGAACTATTCATTCAGCAAACATCTGAGCATCCACTATGGCGATGAATATGACTTTTAATGTAGGTGCAGCAGCTTCAAGTAGCAAGCCTCATGCTGGGCCCTCAATATGTGTTGAGGGAATGGATGACTGAAAGGGGCTTGTTCTTTCTGTGATGTGCTGCATCCCAGTGCCTTTTCATCATATTTCCCTCTGGCTCGCCTTGGGTGAGATTAGTATTGCTGTGAATGTCAAAGAATCTTACAGTTCTTCAGTGGAGTTCAAGAATTGGGACGGGTAGAGGAATGTAAAGGCAAAAAGCTGAGACAGCCCTCCCAAAGTACACTTACCGTCCAGAAAGGATGGAAGGAAATGAAGCCCCAGGGAGTTGCTGATTCTCAACATCTGTTAACTCCCTTGCTGGGTGCAGTCATTTGCTGACTAGCTTCCCTTTCCTCCACCCTGGCACCCAGAGTAATAAAACAATTTGTACTCGTTCCCTCAGAAATTGATGCAGCCCTTATGGGATGTTCTGGTTGTCTAAACCAGCTTGTAAATGGCTGCGCACATCATCTTCAGCAGCAGGTGGGGAGTTGGAATCATTATGAGATACTTGACAGAATGCATTCCTCATCTCTGTGCCTTTTTTCTCCTCTTCTCCCAAGTCCTTCAGCCTCAAGTCCAAAGCCTGGTGACATCCTCCCAGGTACAGCCGGTCACCATTCAGCAGCAGGTGCAGACAGTACAGGCCCAGCGGGTGCTGACACAAACAGCCAATGGCACGCTGCAGACCCTTGCCCCGGCCACGGTGCAGACAGTTGCCGCGCCACAGGTGCAGCAGGTCCCGGTAAGTGGCTGGAAAGGATTCAAGGAGGCACTGGATGGGGCTGTTAACTGGTCCTTGGTTGAAGATGTGGTCTACATACTAAGAAGGACCAACCAGAGTGTACACAAAGCAGCTTGTAGGGCACCAGGATGCACCTGTGAGCAGTGTATAGAGACCTGGCTGAGCCCATATCTGTAGATAGTCACTGGCACTCAGGAAAGGCTGGTGCAGTCACTTTATGTACACATGTAATGGGCGTAAAACTGGAAAGAAATGTGCCAAATTGATATCTGCCAGATAATTTTCTTTTTCATAGTTTTCTGTTTTTATTGTTTGTTTTGTTTTTGTTTTTGTTGTTTTTTTTTTTTTTTTTTTGAGACAGAGTCTCATTCTGTTGCCCAAGCTGGAATGGAGTGGCATGGTCTCAGCTTGCTGCAACCTCCACCTTCCAGGTTCAGGCAGTTCTCCTGCCTCAGCTTCCCGAGTAGCTGGGACTACAGGCATATGCCACCACACCCGGCTACTTTTTATATTTTTAGTAGAGACGGGGTTTCACTATGTTGGCCAGGCTGGTCTTGAACTCCTGACATCGTGATCCACCCGCCTCGGCCTCCCAAAGTGCTGGGATTACAGACGTGAGCCGCCACGCCTGGCTTTCATAGTTTTCTGTTTTCCATATTTTCTGCTGTGGGTGCTGAACATATATTACTTTTGGGTTGGGGGGCATGTTTTATTTTTTATGTATTTTTTTTTTTAGTTATTTTTTTTTTTTTTGAGACAGAGTTTTGCTCTTGTTGCCCAGGTTGGAGTGCAGTGGCGCGATGTTGGCTCCCTGCAACCCCCGCCTACCAGGTTCAAGCGATTCTCCTGCCTCAGCCCTCCTGCCTCAGCCTCCCAAGTAGCTAGGATTACAAGCGCCTGCCACCACGCCTGGCTAATTTTTTGCGTTTTTAGTAGAGATGGGGTTTCTCCAGGTTGGCCAGGCTGGTTTTCAACTCCTGGCCTCAAGCAGTGCACCCATCTCGGCCTCCCAAAGTGCTAGGACTACAGGCGTGAGCCACTGCGCCCAGCCGGGGGACATGTATTATTTGTATAATCACAAAAAAATGTCTTTATGTCATACATCATCGTGGACTATATTTTCTTTTTTTCTTTTTTCCTTTCAGACAGAGTCTTGCTCTGTCACCCAGGCTGGAGTGCAGTGGCATGATCTCAGCTCACTGTGCAACGTCTGCCTCCTGGGTTCAAGTGATTCTCCTGCCTCAGCCTCCTGACTAGCTGGGATTACAGGCGTGCACCACCACACCCAGCTAATTTTTGTATTTTTAGTAGAGACAGGGTTTCACCGTGTTGGTCAGGCTGGTCTCGAACTCCTGACCTTGTGATCCACCTGCCTCAGTCTCCCAAAGTGCTGGGATTACAGGCATGAGCCACCGCACTTGGCCTATATTTTCTTACTAACACAGTAATTTATCTTTAAAAAAAAATCAGGTTTATTAATTTTGCTTCTCAGCCATGTGTCTGGCTTTCCTGAGTCTTTCCTCTCCTCTCTGCCGTCCACTCTACGCATCTCTGCTCTGCTCCTGCTTTCTGCTCCTGCTGGGCCACTGGCACCCCCCTCCTGAAAGTCTTTCAGCCTTAAAACCCATGACCTGGCTGGGCACCGTGGCTTATGCCTGTCATCTCAACTCTTTGGGAGGCCGAGACAGGTGGATTTCTTGAGCCCAGGAGTTCAGGACCAGCCTGGGCAACATGGTGAAACCCTGTCTCCTCAAAAAATACAAAAAATTAGCCAGGCATGGTGGCACACACCTGTAGTCCCAGCTACTCAGGAGGCTGAGGCAGCAGGATCGCTTGAGCCCGGGAGGTCGAGGCTACGGTGAGCTGAGATTGTGCCGTTGCACTCCAGCCTGGGCAACAGAGAGCAACCCTGTCTCAGCAAAAAAGAAAAAAAAAAAAGAAGCCAGGACCCTCTTTAGCTAGCCCCTCTTTCTCCACCTGAACCCAGTATTCAGGCTGTACAAAATAGCCGGCTTTCGAAATGGCCTCTATGAGATTTCCTGTTTGTTTTTTTATTCTCAATTTCAAAAAAATTATATCATTTCTCATTCTCTCTTGGAAGGTCTATGCAGTAAGAAAGGAATTCATAACAGAAGGATAATGCTATCACCCTTTTCCTTTTCTTCCTTCTTCATCCAGGTCCTGGTCCAGCCTCAGATCATCAAGACAGATTCCCTTGTTTTGACCACGCTGAAGACAGATGGCAGCCCTGTTATGGCTGCGGTCCAGAACCCAGCCCTCACCGCCCTCACCACCCCTATCCAGACGGCTGCCCTTCAAGTACCAGTAAGAGCTGCCTTCTTCCCCACCTTCCCCCTTTATTCCTGGAGGTGTTAGTCTTCAGAGATGTTAAATCTATATGCTGAGTAGGTATGGGAGGGTCTATAGCACGAATCAGTCAAATTGTAAATGTCACTCCTCTTAGTCGTTTTTTTTGCTCGAGAAAGTATTACCAAGGTGTGTTAGATGTGGGAGACTGGGGTCTACAAGGAAGAAGAAAAGAATAGCAGAAGGACCCTCTATTCTTGGCTAATAGCTCCACACAGGACCATTTACCTCTTAGGTCCTGCTAAGGACCCTAGGGCCACCAGGCAGGGAAGGGCTCCAAGGTGAGGGACATGGAAGGTACCCCATCCTTCAGTTGTAGGTTCTTAGCCACTTTCAGCATCCTATAGCATGAGAATCTGATAAAGTAAATGGTGATTAAAATTTGGAAGCACTAGCTTTATTCATAAAAGCCAAGAACTGGAAGCAACTCAAATGTCCATCCACAGGAGAATAAGCACATTGTGATATATTCATACAATGAAATTGTGCCTAGCAGTTAAAAAAAAAGAACGGCTGACAGGCACGGTGGCTCACGCCTGTAATCTCAGCACTTTGGGAGGCCAAAGGGGGTGGATCACCTGAGGTCAGGAGTTTGAGACCAGCCTGGCCAACATGGTGAAACCCCATCTCTACTAAAAATATAAAAATTAGCCGGGTATGGTGGCACGTGCCTGTAATCCCAGCTACTCAGGAGGCTGAGGCAGGAGAATTGCTTGAACCTGAGAGGTAGAGGTTGCAGAGAACCGAGATCGCACTACTGCACTCCAGCCTGGATGACAGAACGAGACTGACTTCTCAAAAAAAAAAAGCTACTGATGCATGAAACAACATGGGGCTGTCCCTCAGAAATAGTGTGTCAAGCCAAAGGAGCCCATCACAAAAGAGTTCATGCTAATGATTCCATTTATATAAACTTCAAAAAGAGACAAAATGAAGCTATGGTGCTAGAAGTCAGAGCAGTGGTGCCAAGGAGGGGAGGGGCATGCAGGAACCTTCTGAGCTGAGCTGGTAGAAATAGGCTATATCTTGGTCTGGGTGGTTATATACATTGTGTACATATGTAAAATTCATCAAGCTATAAACTTAAGATGTGTGGTATTTATTGTGCATGACGTACTTATTGGCAACTAATGAAATTGGGCACCTTTTAATTTATTTATTGGCTGATTAGATATTGAGGCCATCATTCAAGAAAATAAACTAAAATTGGTCCGGACTCAGTGGCTCATGCCTGTAATGCCAGCACTTTGGGAGGCTGAGGCAGGCAGATCACCTGAGGTCAGTGGTTCGAGACCAGCCTGGTCAACATGATGAAACTCCATCTCTAATGAAAATGCGAAAATGAGCCAGGCATGGTAGCGGATGCCTGTAATTTTAGCTACTCAGGAGGCTGAGGCAGGAGAATCACTTGAACCCGGAGGGTGGAGGTTGTAGTGAGCTGCGATCATGTCACTGCACTCCAGCTTGGGTAACAGAGTGAGACTCTGTCTCAAAAAAAAAAAAAAGAGCTGGGCGTGGTATCTCATGCTTGTAATCCCAGCACTTTGGGAGACTGAGGCAGGCG
The DNA here is from genome assembly GCF_000951035.1 of Colobus angolensis palliatus. Classification (NCBI taxonomy): domain Eukaryota; kingdom Metazoa; phylum Chordata; class Mammalia; order Primates; family Cercopithecidae; genus Colobus; species Colobus angolensis. The sequence goes on from NW_012115588.1 coordinate 591,740, forward strand.
GATCACCTGAGGTCAGGAGTTCTAGA
>NW_012115588.1:591815-634672 GCF_000951035.1 Colobus angolensis palliatus
GGGCACCTGTAATCCCAGCTACTCAGGAGGCTGAGGCAGGAGAATTGCTTGAACCTGGGAGGCGGAGGTTGCAGTGAGCCAAGATGGTGCCATTGTACTCCGGCCTGGGCAACAAGAGCGAAACCCTGTCTTGGAAAAAAAAAAAAAAAAAGATAGCTGTCCAACAATGCTGGGGTGTTTTGTCATTTGTTTTCCTTAAAGTTTGTTTTGATGCTAGGATTATTATAAGAAGTAGGAACAATAGCTAATATTTATTGAGTGTCAACTATTTGCCAGGCTCGGGGCTAAGCTCTTTACACTCATTATCTGATTTAGCCAGGCTGCAAGCCTGTGATTCACGGACTCTCATTATCTCTGTGTTAATGAGGTGGAAAGTCAGGTTCAGAGGTATGGAGTAACTTCTTCGGAGTGGCACAGCTAATCATTGGGAGGGCCAGCATCTGAACTTGGTTTCTCCCCTCACAGAGCCATGCTCTCATCCCAAGTGCTGGGGCTCTGCTCTTTTCACCTGTAGCCTGCACTGATCTCACTGTGTTTTCACGTATCTTCCTACCCAGATGCACAAGTCTGGCGTTCTGAGGAAGGCCATTGATTACATCAAATACTTGCAGCAGGTCAATCATAAACTGCGCCAGGAGAACATGGTGCTGAAGCTGGCAAATCAAAAGAACAGTAAGTGTGCTGAGAACAGGGTTGTCAGCCCGGCCTGAGTGGGGCTTTGTAAAAGCAGATCATTTTCACCAGGTGGGGTTTTCTTTGCAGAGCTTCTAAAGGGCATCGACCTAGGCAGTCTGGTGGACACTGAGGTGGACCTGAAGATCGAGGACTTTAATCAGAATGTCCTTCTGATGTCCCCCCCAGCCTCTGACTCAGGGTCCCAGGCTGGCTTCTCTCCCTACTCCATTGACTCTGAGCCAGGAAGCCCTCTGTTGGATGATGCAAAGGTACAGACTTTTGAAATTTCCTGATCCTTGGAATCTTTCCCATTTCCCCTAAGAAAGTAGCTGGGAGGTCACAGTTATGAGGCCAGGCTGCTTGTTCAGGGGCCTAGCCTGGAGAGAAACAGGAATTCTGTGAAATTAACCAGGTCCTGGAGAATAAAGAGAGAGAAAACTGACTCTGGGGGGAAACAGTCCCTCAGGTTTAACTGGTCCTTGCTGATAGGCCCCGTCAGAGAGGAATGAGTGCCAGATCCAGAACAAGAATGCAGAGTAGCTGTTGTGGGAGCGTTGGGAGCTGCTGAAGGCACCTCATTGCTTCACTCTGCCTTTAATGGGCCTGGCAAGACCACTTTGGGAGGCTGATCAATTCGTTTAGGATGAGGCTGCCTCTGGGTCCTCTTTTCAGAAATGATTACAATTTGCAGTCTAACAGATAACATTTTACCTATGGGCCTTTAATCGTCAAAGAAAGCCCCTGGCAATGGTAGTTTAATGGAATTACTTAAGAGAGGCTCTGAGCCTAATAATCTTCCTGGGAACCTGTAGAGACCACTGGGTTCTGTACTGTATTTTGACTTTGGCAGTTTTTGACTCTGTAAGCACAAAGTTCCCTTCTAGTGTTTGTTTTTGACTTAGCTGTTTATTGTATCACATACTTAATTTTACTAAGGATGCTCTGTTTTTGAAATAGTCTTACAAATGTGATTCTGTTTGGCAACAACAGGCTGTTTGACATATAAATTGAATTAGCTCAGCTTCTGAGTCATCAGAAGAAAAATGGTTTTAAAATATTGAAAAGAAATGACATGCTATATACACATTGGGGCGCAGGGGAGATCTGGCTCCAGCCCTCCTGCTATAAAATGGAGAGTGGGGTGGGTGTAGACAATGGTACTGTTTTAGAACAGGTAAAATATCCTTTAGATAGATTCACACTAAATATGGTCTTTGATCAACTTTATTGAGGTATAATTTAAATGCAATAAAATATACCTACTTTAAATGTACAGTACCAAGAGTTTTAACATAATGTACAGTGCTATGTAACTGTCACTATAATCAAGATATAGAACATTTCCATCACCCCAAAAAGCTCTTTTGTATACCTTTGCAGGTAGTTTCCCACACCCCTCTCCAGCCTCAGACAATGACTGATTCATCGGTTTCCTGTTACTTTAGATTCGTTTTGCCTGTTCTGGAATTATACAGAAACAGAATCATACAGTGTGTTCTCTTTTGTGGTAGAGCTCTATTTTAAAAGAAAATCTCTTCTACCTTTGTTCTTTGGCACATGTACTTTTCTCAGTTAGCAAGCAGGTGAATGTGCCAGTGTTTGAGCAGCAGTTAGTGAATTATAGGCCTCTCAGTTCCCATCTGGCCTTAGTCCTGAGTTAATAGACTTGAATTTAAACCTCATAACCATTTCTCAATATATATATGTATTTATAAAGTGCTGTAAAAACCTATGCAGTATTTATTCCAACCTCGAGGCCTTGTTTTGAAGGTCAAAGATGAGCCGGACTCTCCTCCTGTGGCACTGGGCATGGTAGACCGCTCACGGATTCTTCTGTGTGTCCTCACCTTCCTGTGCCTCTCCTTTAACCCCCTGACTTCCCTGCTGCAGTGGGGAGGGGCTCACGACTCTGACCAGCACCCACACCCAGGCTCTGGCCGCAGTGTCCTGTCATTTGAGTCAGGTAGGTGGCGGCCCCTTGCACCACCTGGGCATGGCTGGACCACTATGGCAGGAGAAGGACCCTGTGTACAAACTTCTTGGCTTGGCTACCAGGTCCCAAAGGGGTTTTATAGTGGGCCCCCACCTGCTTGCTTCTGATAGGGACTGGCATAAGTTCCGTTTTGGAAGTAACAAGGCAAGCCCACGTTCAGTCAGAATGAGCAAAACAAATCAGAGACCCACACTACTCTAAATACCCTGGCGTGGAGGGGTGGTACCTAGTCGAAGGAGGATATGGTGTTTTTTACCTGAGGTTGCAAAACCAATGCCTTAACCCTTTCAAATTAACAAAGATTTTTGTAGCACTCAGCTCCATAATGACAAGGGCTACAGTCATTAGCCCCGTTTAGATTATAGAATTATTCACCGTTTCTTCTGAAAATGCGGTAGAAGACTCTTTCCTGTGATAGTGCTGGGGTCTGTCAGGTGCCTGGCTGCTCCGCAAGGCCTTTCCTGGCAGGCTCTGCTGAGACACTCCTTCTTAGGTTCTGGGGGCTGGTTTGACTGGATGATGCCTACTCTTCTCTTATGGCTGGTAAATGGTGTGATTGTCCTGAGCGTCTTTGTGAAGCTGCTGGTCCATGGGGAGCCAGTGATCCGGCCACACTCCCGCTCCTCGGTCACCTTCTGGAGGCACCGGAAACAGGCAGACCTGGATCTCGCCAGAGTGAGTTCTGTGTCCGCCCTTCCCCATCCTCCCCTAGACTTGACCAATAATTCAGCAACTCATGTCGAAGAAAGTCCTATGATAGATGCTTGTGGTAACTGAAAGGAAAAAGGGACCCTGCTGCCGAACAGTCACAGGGCAGTGGAGAGGGCGCCTCTGCATAGATAATTAATTCCAGGGGCGTGAGATGATCTATGTCTCTGGTATGCCAGAGGAATAATAAAGTTGGGTTCTGAGGGAGGGGTTCCAGGGCTTGAGTGGGGCTGCCAAGAGCAGGAAGGAAGGGCAGAGGTGGCAGAAGGACCCACCCAAAGGCATGAATAGACAGGCTATTTGGTGACTGGCAGGTTCCAGGGTGTGTTGAGTGTAGGGTGTGTCACAGAGAGTTGAAGGCAAAGGCTGGTAGTGTGTCTAGGCCCAAAATGGAGAGGGCTTTCACTGGGAACTGATTTGGGGCTTTATTCCCAGTTCTCTATAGAACCAGGGAATGTTTTTGAGCAGGAAAACTAGCTGAAAGTTTTCATTTGAAATCAACAGGGAGTTTATGGAAAAAATTCTGGGGCAACTCACAGCATTGAGGAAGAGTTAAACATCCACATTTCAAGAGGAACAAGAACCAGAACACTCCTCAGCAGCAGTGAGCCATGGGCATGCCCTCCCCACCTCTGCAAGCTGCAGAGCCATTAGTGAGAATCTGGCCATCCTGGATCTGTCAGCCTTGCTGGGGCTATGGGTCTCAGAATATAGATGTAATTTTAAGAGGCCTGTTCCCTGAGCATAACATCCCAAGATGTATATCCTAGAGGCAGGTTCAGGTGTGTGTTTTATAAGCATCATTCTGGTGGCTGTGAAGGATAGGTAGAAGGGAGATGTGAAATGCATGGAACATGGAAACAAGTTAGGGTGCTCTTTTTTAAGTAGAGACAAGGTCTCACTATGTTGTCTGGCTGGTCCCAAACTCCTAGGCTCAAGTGATCCTCTCACCTTGACCTCCCAAAATGTTGGGATTATAGGCATGAGCCACCACGCCTGGCTGAGTCAGGGGGCTCTATGAAATAGGCTGAGTAAGAGATGATGGCAGGGACCTGGAATTAAAAGGAAAGGTTTCAACTGAATAAATATTTGAAATGTAGTATTTGGAAGGGAAGTGATAGTGACATTGACTCAAGGATAAGAGAAGCTCCAAAATGGAGTAGACTCCATCTAGGCCATGTTGCCTGGAAAAGCTGGAAGAGGCCTCTGTAGAGTGAGCAGTGATTGGGAGGCAGGCCATGGGGACGGAGGAGGGGCGGGGCCAGAGGGTTTGGGAGGCTTGTCTGTCAGGAGAGGGTTCTTAGGGAGAATTGGACTGGGGAGTCAGGAGGGGTGAGAGCCAAAGACTGGGGCTTGGGAATAGCGCACCTTTAAGGGAAGGGCAGGGGAGGAGCCAGGGAACACCTGCCTCCTTTGGAATCTTCAAGTTGCAGGTACTTCTGACTGAAAAGATAGAGCCACCTTAGAGACTGTTGCTCAGAGGACATCTTTTCTTTTCCCTTGTCCAGTCCTGTAATGATGTGGGAAACAAAGCACAGGTAGTGTACCAGCTGCCCAAAGAGGAAAATAGGAGAATTTACTTTAATTTCCCAAGACTGTATAGCCTGTCTTAGCCTGTCTTATAGTCTCCAGCAGTGACAGAGAGAAAGCGAGCGTTCTTCAGTACAGTGCCTAGACTCTCCATTAGACCCTCTCAGGTTGACAAAGATTAGTTCATCTGAATCCTAGAGTAAGGTAGTTTAGCTGTGAGTTTGCCTGAAACCATGGTTCTCAAACTTCAGCAGGCACGAAGCTGGCTACTGTGGCTCACACCTGTAAATCCCAGCTACTCGGGAGGCTGAGGTGTGGGTATTGCTTGCGCCCAGGAGTTTAAGACCAGCCCGGGCAACACAGCAAAACCCCCATCTCTAAAAATGAAAAGAAAAACACTTTAGCAGACATGGCGTGAGAATCACCTAGAGGGTTGCAACACCTGGGGTTCTGATTCAGTAGCCCTGGGGTAAGGTCCAAGTGCTCGCATTTCTAACAAGCTCCTAAGAACTGATGCTCTTGGCCTCTGGGGGCCGCACTTTGAGACCCTGAAAGCCTAAAGTTCATCTAAATCTGTGTCACCCGTCTTATGTCTAAAAGATACTGCTGGCCGGGCGCAGTGGCTCACACCTGTAATCCCAACACTTTGGAAGGCTAAGGCAGGTAGATCACTTGAGGTCAGGAGTCCGAGACCAGCCTGACCAACATGGTGAAACCCCGTCTCTACTAAAAATACAAAATTAGCCAGGCATGGTGGTGCATACCTGTAATCCCAGCTACTCCGGAGGCTGAGGCAGCAGAATCGCTTGAACCCTGGGAGGCGGAGTTTGCGGTGAGCCGAGATCGCGCCATTGCATTCTAGCCTGAGCAACGAGAGCAAAACTCCGTCTCAAAAAGAAAAAAGGAAAGAAAGTAAAGTTAGGAAAAATAAGGGGAGAAAACAGAGATGAAGAATAAAAAGGGGGGACCTCCATGGTTGGCCTATTTACTTCATCAAATGGCTCTGAGAGTGTCACTTCTGCCCTTAAGCTTTTTGATGGCGAAATTGTATGAAGAAATGCAGTAATTTGCCTAATTGTCATTTGAGAGGAAAAAATGTGTCATCCACTAGGAGAAAGTTTTCTCCGGTACCAACTTGTGGTTCACCGTGTACAAGTTTAGAAGTGGTTAACAGTTTGACAGCAGAGCAGAAATCATATGACTTGTTTCTGGCATACCTAGATCAAAACTTAAAACATATTTAGCCATGTTAATCCTCTTGTGTAGTTTATCAGTGTTGATTCTGAAGGTAGGTAGTAACCGAGGTGCCGTGGCTCCTGAGGCTTCTTGGGGCCTGATTTGATTAACTCAGGAAGAGTCTCAGACCTCATGAAGTACTGCCAGGTCTGGCAACACTTGGCCAGGGTAGGCAGGTCTGTGTTGAGGTTGCTTTATGCAGACTAACAAAGGGTTCATTGTGCTCTATACCTGTGCCTGTTCTAGACCCTGGTGGGCAGCAGTGGGACCATTCTGACCACAATGCCTGTAATGATGGGGCAAGAGAAAGTGCCCATTAAGCAGGTACCTGGGGGAGTCAAGCAGCTTGAGCCCCCCAAAGAAGGAGAAAGGCGGACAACCCACAATATCATTGAGAAACGATATCGCTCCTCCATCAATGACAAAATCATCGAATTGAAAGACCTGGTCATGGGGACAGACGCCAAGGTGGGTACCAAGCAAAATCGTGTTTTATGTTCCACCATGTCCCCTCTACCTGTTTTCGCTTCAGGAGCTTAGAGAAGTCCCAGACTCAAGGTAAGTGAATATAAGACCGGGTTAGAGGTACTTTTTTATTAAAGCATCTTGGTATTGTGTCAAGATTATAAAATATTAAAAAACATAAGGGTACTGGTGAGGGTTGATGAGGCAGTGACCCACTGAGACCTTTGACTGCTTCGGCTGTGCTCTGCAGTGATGGGGGACTCCACTGTCAGAGGCAGAGAAAGATGCCTGCCACTCAGTAGTTCCAGATACAGGACTGCGTGTGCCTTGGAGTCAGCTGATGGCATCGTTTTAGCTGTGTTTAGGGGTTACCTTTTAGGGAAAAGAAAGAAAAAAGAGGTTGAGTCTTTGACCAGCAACAAATAGAGGAAATTGATTTTCCAAATGTTTCTGGTGTTTCACTGAATGTGTCTTCTGGAAAGTAGGAGATTTTATTTTTAAAACCTATCTATGTTTAAACCCTATTTTGAAAGAAAATTTCATTATTTTCCTTGTTGCCTACAAATCTGAAAGGTATACATCCTAAGTAAAAATCTATGCCTTAAGATAACTGTGCAGGCCAGGTGCTGTGGCTCACGCCTGTAATCCCAGCACTTTGGGAAGCCGAGGCGGGTGGATCACGAGGCCAGGAGTTCAAGACCAGCCTGGCCAACATTGTGAAACCCCATCTCTACTAAAAATACAAAAAATTAGCTAGGTGTGGTGGCGGGCACCTGTAATCCCAGCTACTCAGGAGGCTGAGGCAGGAGAATTGCTTGAACCTGGGAGGCGGAGGTTGCAGTGAGCCAAGATGGTGCCATTGTACTCCGGCCTGGGCAACAAGAGCGAAACCCTGTCTTGGAAAAAAAAAAAAAAAAAGATAGCTGTCCAACAATGCTGGGGTGTTTTGTCATTTGTTTTCCTTAAAGTTTGTTTTGATGCTAGGATTATTATAAGAAGTAGGAACAATAGCTAATATTTATTGAGTGTCAACTATTTGCCAGGCTCGGGGCTAAGCTCTTTACACTCATTATCTGATTTAGCCAGGCTGCAAGCCTGTGATTCACGGACTCTCATTATCTCTGTGTTAATGAGGTGGAAAGTCAGGTTCAGAGGTATGGAGTAACTTCTTCGGAGTGGCACAGCTAATCATTGGGAGGGCCAGCATCTGAACTTGGTTTCTCCCCTCACAGAGCCATGCTCTCATCCCAAGTGCTGGGGCTCTGCTCTTTTCACCTGTAGCCTGCACTGATCTCACTGTGTTTTCACGTATCTTCCTACCCAGATGCACAAGTCTGGCGTTCTGAGGAAGGCCATTGATTACATCAAATACTTGCAGCAGGTCAATCATAAACTGCGCCAGGAGAACATGGTGCTGAAGCTGGCAAATCAAAAGAACAGTAAGTGTGCTGAGAACAGGGTTGTCAGCCCGGCCTGAGTGGGGCTTTGTAAAAGCAGATCATTTTCACCAGGTGGGGTTTTCTTTGCAGAGCTTCTAAAGGGCATCGACCTAGGCAGTCTGGTGGACACTGAGGTGGACCTGAAGATCGAGGACTTTAATCAGAATGTCCTTCTGATGTCCCCCCCAGCCTCTGACTCAGGGTCCCAGGCTGGCTTCTCTCCCTACTCCATTGACTCTGAGCCAGGAAGCCCTCTGTTGGATGATGCAAAGGTACAGACTTTTGAAATTTCCTGATCCTTGGAATCTTTCCCATTTCCCCTAAGAAAGTAGCTGGGAGGTCACAGTTATGAGGCCAGGCTGCTTGTTCAGGGGCCTAGCCTGGAGAGAAACAGGAATTCTGTGAAATTAACCAGGTCCTGGAGAATAAAGAGAGAGAAAACTGACTCTGGGGGGAAACAGTCCCTCAGGTTTAACTGGTCCTTGCTGATAGGCCCCGTCAGAGAGGAATGAGTGCCAGATCCAGAACAAGAATGCAGAGTAGCTGTTGTGGGAGCGTTGGGAGCTGCTGAAGGCACCTCATTGCTTCACTCTGCCTTTAATGGGCCTGGCAAGACCACTTTGGGAGGCTGATCAATTCGTTTAGGATGAGGCTGCCTCTGGGTCCTCTTTTCAGAAATGATTACAATTTGCAGTCTAACAGATAACATTTTACCTATGGGCCTTTAATCGTCAAAGAAAGCCCCTGGCAATGGTAGTTTAATGGAATTACTTAAGAGAGGCTCTGAGCCTAATAATCTTCCTGGGAACCTGTAGAGACCACTGGGTTCTGTACTGTATTTTGACTTTGGCAGTTTTTGACTCTGTAAGCACAAAGTTCCCTTCTAGTGTTTGTTTTTGACTTAGCTGTTTATTGTATCACATACTTAATTTTACTAAGGATGCTCTGTTTTTGAAATAGTCTTACAAATGTGATTCTGTTTGGCAACAACAGGCTGTTTGACATATAAATTGAATTAGCTCAGCTTCTGAGTCATCAGAAGAAAAATGGTTTTAAAATATTGAAAAGAAATGACATGCTATATACACATTGGGGCGCAGGGGAGATCTGGCTCCAGCCCTCCTGCTATAAAATGGAGAGTGGGGTGGGTGTAGACAATGGTACTGTTTTAGAACAGGTAAAATATCCTTTAGATAGATTCACACTAAATATGGTCTTTGATCAACTTTATTGAGGTATAATTTAAATGCAATAAAATATACCTACTTTAAATGTACAGTACCAAGAGTTTTAACATAATGTACAGTGCTATGTAACTGTCACTATAATCAAGATATAGAACATTTCCATCACCCCAAAAAGCTCTTTTGTATACCTTTGCAGGTAGTTTCCCACACCCCTCTCCAGCCTCAGACAATGACTGATTCATCGGTTTCCTGTTACTTTAGATTCGTTTTGCCTGTTCTGGAATTATACAGAAACAGAATCATACAGTGTGTTCTCTTTTGTGGTAGAGCTCTATTTTAAAAGAAAATCTCTTCTACCTTTGTTCTTTGGCACATGTACTTTTCTCAGTTAGCAAGCAGGTGAATGTGCCAGTGTTTGAGCAGCAGTTAGTGAATTATAGGCCTCTCAGTTCCCATCTGGCCTTAGTCCTGAGTTAATAGACTTGAATTTAAACCTCATAACCATTTCTCAATATATATATGTATTTATAAAGTGCTGTAAAAACCTATGCAGTATTTATTCCAACCTCGAGGCCTTGTTTTGAAGGTCAAAGATGAGCCGGACTCTCCTCCTGTGGCACTGGGCATGGTAGACCGCTCACGGATTCTTCTGTGTGTCCTCACCTTCCTGTGCCTCTCCTTTAACCCCCTGACTTCCCTGCTGCAGTGGGGAGGGGCTCACGACTCTGACCAGCACCCACACCCAGGCTCTGGCCGCAGTGTCCTGTCATTTGAGTCAGGTAGGTGGCGGCCCCTTGCACCACCTGGGCATGGCTGGACCACTATGGCAGGAGAAGGACCCTGTGTACAAACTTCTTGGCTTGGCTACCAGGTCCCAAAGGGGTTTTATAGTGGGCCCCCACCTGCTTGCTTCTGATAGGGACTGGCATAAGTTCCGTTTTGGAAGTAACAAGGCAAGCCCACGTTCAGTCAGAATGAGCAAAACAAATCAGAGACCCACACTACTCTAAATACCCTGGCGTGGAGGGGTGGTACCTAGTCGAAGGAGGATATGGTGTTTTTTACCTGAGGTTGCAAAACCAATGCCTTAACCCTTTCAAATTAACAAAGATTTTTGTAGCACTCAGCTCCATAATGACAAGGGCTACAGTCATTAGCCCCGTTTAGATTATAGAATTATTCACCGTTTCTTCTGAAAATGCGGTAGAAGACTCTTTCCTGTGATAGTGCTGGGGTCTGTCAGGTGCCTGGCTGCTCCGCAAGGCCTTTCCTGGCAGGCTCTGCTGAGACACTCCTTCTTAGGTTCTGGGGGCTGGTTTGACTGGATGATGCCTACTCTTCTCTTATGGCTGGTAAATGGTGTGATTGTCCTGAGCGTCTTTGTGAAGCTGCTGGTCCATGGGGAGCCAGTGATCCGGCCACACTCCCGCTCCTCGGTCACCTTCTGGAGGCACCGGAAACAGGCAGACCTGGATCTCGCCAGAGTGAGTTCTGTGTCCGCCCTTCCCCATCCTCCCCTAGACTTGACCAATAATTCAGCAACTCATGTCGAAGAAAGTCCTATGATAGATGCTTGTGGTAACTGAAAGGAAAAAGGGACCCTGCTGCCGAACAGTCACAGGGCAGTGGAGAGGGCGCCTCTGCATAGATAATTAATTCCAGGGGCGTGAGATGATCTATGTCTCTGGTATGCCAGAGGAATAATAAAGTTGGGTTCTGAGGGAGGGGTTCCAGGGCTTGAGTGGGGCTGCCAAGAGCAGGAAGGAAGGGCAGAGGTGGCAGAAGGACCCACCCAAAGGCATGAATAGACAGGCTATTTGGTGACTGGCAGGTTCCAGGGTGTGTTGAGTGTAGGGTGTGTCACAGAGAGTTGAAGGCAAAGGCTGGTAGTGTGTCTAGGCCCAAAATGGAGAGGGCTTTCACTGGGAACTGATTTGGGGCTTTATTCCCAGTTCTCTATAGAACCAGGGAATGTTTTTGAGCAGGAAAACTAGCTGAAAGTTTTCATTTGAAATCAACAGGGAGTTTATGGAAAAAATTCTGGGGCAACTCACAGCATTGAGGAAGAGTTAAACATCCACATTTCAAGAGGAACAAGAACCAGAACACTCCTCAGCAGCAGTGAGCCATGGGCATGCCCTCCCCACCTCTGCAAGCTGCAGAGCCATTAGTGAGAATCTGGCCATCCTGGATCTGTCAGCCTTGCTGGGGCTATGGGTCTCAGAATATAGATGTAATTTTAAGAGGCCTGTTCCCTGAGCATAACATCCCAAGATGTATATCCTAGAGGCAGGTTCAGGTGTGTGTTTTATAAGCATCATTCTGGTGGCTGTGAAGGATAGGTAGAAGGGAGATGTGAAATGCATGGAACATGGAAACAAGTTAGGGTGCTCTTTTTTAAGTAGAGACAAGGTCTCACTATGTTGTCTGGCTGGTCCCAAACTCCTAGGCTCAAGTGATCCTCTCACCTTGACCTCCCAAAATGTTGGGATTATAGGCATGAGCCACCACGCCTGGCTGAGTCAGGGGGCTCTATGAAATAGGCTGAGTAAGAGATGATGGCAGGGACCTGGAATTAAAAGGAAAGGTTTCAACTGAATAAATATTTGAAATGTAGTATTTGGAAGGGAAGTGATAGTGACATTGACTCAAGGATAAGAGAAGCTCCAAAATGGAGTAGACTCCATCTAGGCCATGTTGCCTGGAAAAGCTGGAAGAGGCCTCTGTAGAGTGAGCAGTGATTGGGAGGCAGGCCATGGGGACGGAGGAGGGGCGGGGCCAGAGGGTTTGGGAGGCTTGTCTGTCAGGAGAGGGTTCTTAGGGAGAATTGGACTGGGGAGTCAGGAGGGGTGAGAGCCAAAGACTGGGGCTTGGGAATAGCGCACCTTTAAGGGAAGGGCAGGGGAGGAGCCAGGGAACACCTGCCTCCTTTGGAATCTTCAAGTTGCAGGTACTTCTGACTGAAAAGATAGAGCCACCTTAGAGACTGTTGCTCAGAGGACATCTTTTCTTTTCCCTTGTCCAGTCCTGTAATGATGTGGGAAACAAAGCACAGGTAGTGTACCAGCTGCCCAAAGAGGAAAATAGGAGAATTTACTTTAATTTCCCAAGACTGTATAGCCTGTCTTAGCCTGTCTTATAGTCTCCAGCAGTGACAGAGAGAAAGCGAGCGTTCTTCAGTACAGTGCCTAGACTCTCCATTAGACCCTCTCAGGTTGACAAAGATTAGTTCATCTGAATCCTAGAGTAAGGTAGTTTAGCTGTGAGTTTGCCTGAAACCATGGTTCTCAAACTTCAGCAGGCACGAAGCTGGCTACTGTGGCTCACACCTGTAAATCCCAGCTACTCGGGAGGCTGAGGTGTGGGTATTGCTTGCGCCCAGGAGTTTAAGACCAGCCCGGGCAACACAGCAAAACCCCCATCTCTAAAAATGAAAAGAAAAACACTTTAGCAGACATGGCGTGAGAATCACCTAGAGGGTTGCAACACCTGGGGTTCTGATTCAGTAGCCCTGGGGTAAGGTCCAAGTGCTCGCATTTCTAACAAGCTCCTAAGAACTGATGCTCTTGGCCTCTGGGGGCCGCACTTTGAGACCCTGAAAGCCTAAAGTTCATCTAAATCTGTGTCACCCGTCTTATGTCTAAAAGATACTGCTGGCCGGGCGCAGTGGCTCACACCTGTAATCCCAACACTTTGGAAGGCTAAGGCAGGTAGATCACTTGAGGTCAGGAGTCCGAGACCAGCCTGACCAACATGGTGAAACCCCGTCTCTACTAAAATACAAAAAAAAAAAAAAAAAGTGCTACTCTGAGGGAACTCTGACCAGCATTTGCTCAAAGAAAGAATGCAGTACAATCTCAATCGAGTAAAAAGTCTGGAAGGAAATACCTCAGAATGTCAGCAGGGCTTCTTCCTGGGGAATGAGATTATAGGTGGTTTTATTTTACTTTCTTGTAGCTTTCTGAAGTTTCCCTTGTTTTTATGAGTATGCACTAATTCCTCTGATAATGGGGGGTGAGGGGAGTAGAAGTCTATATCAAAACAAAAAGCCAGAGCAAGGCCAGTGACCGTTAACACCTCTTGATACTTTGTAGGGAGATTTTGCAGCTGCTGCCGCCAACCTACAAACCTGCCTGGCAGTTTTGGGCCGGGCACTGCCCACCTCCCGCCTGGACCTGGCCTGCAGCCTCTCCTGGAACGTGATCCGCTACAGCCTGCAGAAGCTACGCCTGGTGCGCTGGCTGCTCAAGAAAGTCTTCCAGTGCCGGCGGGCCACGCCAGCCACTGAGGCAGGCTTTGAAGACGAAGCTAAGACCAGCGCCCGGGATGCGGCTCTGGCCTATCACCGGCTGCACCAGCTGCACATCACAGGTGACAGGGCGGCTGCTGCTGCCTGGCTTGCTGCAAGGCACATCATGCTACCTCTCCTCCTTAGCTTGATTTGCCGGTTCTGCACCCTAGCTGAAGTCCTTTTAACGCTGCTCTTTTAGAGTGGCTAGACCAAGCTTCTACCTGTTTCCACAGCTGTAAGGATGGCTGTTTGCTTTAGCTCATCAGTTCTCAGATGCACGTGTTTTCACAGTAACATCACTATACTCAGGATGTGTCCTATAAACAGTGGCACATTGTAGATAAGTGGCAGTGTTTTTCTTTAGTGATACTTAAATTAATGGTGAGATTAAAAATTGCTGACATCTTAGAGTCAATGAAATATGATCATTTATTTCATTCATTAAGCTCCTGCTGTAATAGAAAGGCAGAGAGGTCAGCAAATGAATGACAGTTCAGTGTGAGTATGTTAGACTTTAGCAGAAGGAACACGTTTTCGTTGGGAGGGAGTGGGTCCCCTTTTGGAGGGTTTCAAGAAAGGCTTTCTAGGGAAGTAAGAGTCTTGGCTTTGCATGGAAGAATGCATAGAGGTCACCAGCTCTGCAGGATATGAGCCTTCTGGGCAGAGGGATGTTCCCAAGGAGGAGCCCCACCTGGGGTGGCTCTTGGGAATAAGTCTTCAGTGGTCCTAGAGGGAGCCAGGGCACAAGGGCAGTGCTCGGACCATGAAGGATTTGGATGCCAGGCTGGGGATCTTGTAGTGTATCAGTAGGATTCAGTGAAGAGCGTTAGGAAAATAGTGATATGATCAGGTTTGTGCTTCTCAAGTTTAGAAGAGTCAGGCTGGGCATGGTAGCTGGCTCATGCCTGTAGTCCCAGCACTTTGGGAGGCCAAGGCGGGTGGATCACCTGAGGTCAGGAGTTCGAGACCAGCCTGGCCAACATGGCAAAACCGCGTCTCTAATAAAAATACAAAAATTAATCCAAGTGTGGTGGCACGTGCCTATAATCCCAGTTGCTTGGGAGGCGAAGGCAAGAGAATCACTTGAACCCAAGAGGTGGAGGTTGTAGTGAGCCAAGATGGTACTACTGCATTCTAGCCTAGGCAGCAAGAGCAAAATTCCATCTCAAAAAGAAAGAAAAGGATAAAGACTGGCACAGCAGTTCACGTCTGTAATCCCAGAACTTTGGGAGGTCAAGGAAGGAAGGTTGCTTGAGCCCAGGAGTTTCCCACCAGCCTGGAAAACACAGGAAGACTGCATCTCTACAAAAAATTCAAAAATTAGCTGGTCTTTGTGGTGTGCACCTGTGGTTCCAGCTACTTGAGAGGCCAAGGTGGGAGGATCACTTGAGCTTGGGAGGTAGGTCGAGGCTGCAGTGAGCTGTGATCATGCCACTGCACATGCACACAGAGATGAACAGGTAGAGGACGGGGTGTCAGGGGCAGAGGCTGCCTAAGAGGAGCAGTTGGAGAGGTCTGAGGAGACACTGAGAGGCTGAGTGTTGGAGGAGCAAGGGCAGAGTTGAGGAGGGGAGATTGTTGCTGGGACACGCAGTAAGATGAGGGCCAGGAATAACAGTAGGATGTAGTAACTGGAAGGTGTTAGATGCCCTGGTAGCAGCAAGGGGCTTCAGCCAAAAGTGGAACAGAGCCAGGCCAGTGATGCAGGAGTGACCAGGAGATGAGATAGCAGGGTCAGTGTGCAGCTTTAATATGTGGGCTCATGGTAGAATTTTAGTAGAAGGTCCCTATCTGCAAATTTGCTCCGCTGTTATCTTGTCTGTTCCTCAGTGTGCCCTTGGGACAGAATAAGCCCATACTCAGGTCTCTGATCAGGCTGTGTCCTCGTTGCTGCCAAGTTCTGGAGAATTCCAACTGAGAAGCTTTACATCACTCATTCCCTCCATACTCACTGGCATTCCCTGTGTGAGACACTGAGAGGACAGAGGTAACTACAGTATGGTTGCCACACTGCCCTCTCCCCTCCCTCCCTGTGACGGTAAAAGCCCAGTGTCTCCTGTAGGAGGAACACCTGAGGCCAGTACAGAATGGAGTGTGGAGGCTGAGATCTCCCTATGCTGATATAAAGAGACAGGGGGGCAAGGCAGCCCAGGAGAGGGAACACAGGACTGGATGAGCATGGGAAGCCTGGCTTTGCCACTGTCTACACCTTGACATGGGCACTTCCTGTGGCCGCCCCTGAGGCAAGGAGACTGCTTGCCCTTGTAGCAGGGACCAAAGCTGGCAACAGTATGAAAGCCTCAGGAGAGCTGTGATGGGCCCTTGTGCCTATGCAAGGATACTTTGTCCCCTGATTAAGGGATCAGTCCCTGATGGGCCACTGTGCACCTCTCATTGGGGAGGGTGTGGTCAGCCTTTCTGGCCTCCCACCCACTAACCCAACATGTGTTCAGCTGTCCTTGCTCAGTTTATGTCACTTCCCCCTCAAATGGGTGTGTGCTTGTGTATTGTGAAGGCGGGTTCTTTTTTTTGGCTTTTTTGGGGGACAGAGTCTCGCTCTGTTGCCCAGGCTGGAGTGCAGTGGTGTGATCTCAGCTCACTGCAACCTCCGCGTCCCAGGCTCAAGCAATTCTGCCTCAGCCTTCTGAGTAGCTGCAATTACAGGTGTGCGCCACCACGTCCAGCTAATTTTTTCTATTTTTAGTAGAGATGGGGTTTCACTGTGTGTGCCAGGCTGGTCTCGAACTCCTGGCCTCAAGTGATCCGCCGGCCTTGGTCTCCCAAAGTGCTGGGATTATAGGTGTGAGCCACTGGCACCCAGCCACATTGTGAAGGTTTTTTAATGAAAATAAAGTCAAATCAGTTTGTCTAAAAAAACATTTCATTACCTCTGTTGAATGTTTGGAAACACAGAGTGGGGCTGTGCTGCTGACACTGTTTTGGGAAATGCTGCCCTGTGCGCCTCTGAGTGCTGTACAACAACCTGCAATCGTGGCGGCTCTGGGTGCAATAGAACCGGGTGCCATGTTCCCAGCTATCCTGCGAGGTAGCCAGAACATCACAGAGCCTGGTATCCCATCCTGTGATCAGGCCTATCTGATCACAAAGTTCACCTCGTTTCTCCCCTGGTTCCTGTCTTACTTTGATTGTGCTGGAGAGAGCAGGAAAAAGTTTGGTTTTGGGGTTCCATCAATGATAATGTCTGTTTCTGCCCACCCTAGGGAAGCTTCCTGCAGGATCTGCCTGTTCTGATGTGCACATGGCATTGTGTGCCGTAAACCTGGCTGAATGTGCAGAGGAGAAAATCCCACCGAACACACTGGTTGAGATCCATCTGACTGCTGCCATGGGGCTCAAGACCCGGTGTGGAGGCAAGCTGGGCTTCCTGGCCGTGAGTACCCTTTAGTTCCCTTCTGTAAACCTCCCCTGAGCACTTACCTAACCAGGAGTTAAGATGCAAAAGCAGTTATGAGCCCCCTTCCTACTCAGGTGCTGCCCACCTAGAGGGGTAGGCATTCATTCAGTTGCTCATTTCACCAGGACTTCCAGCAACCGATAAAACAGACCAAAATTCCTCCCCTTGTGGCTTTAATACCATAAGCCTTGTAAGCAGGACATTTTGGTCTCCTGAGGTAATATGAAGGTAATATGAGGTAATAAGAAGATTGGTTCACTGATAGCAGAGCTACTGTATTTGGGGGTTAATATGCAACTTTTCTGCTCTTCCAGTGGTCATAAAATTTCTTAGAATCCCCTGGTTATGTCTCCTAGTTCTTTTATTTACTCAAAAGGTATTTATTGGGCATCTTGTGTCCATCACAGCACTGTGAGTCCAAATATAAAAGCCAGTGCCTTTGCCAAGCTACAGAGTTAAAGAAAAGAAATGGAAAGAATAAAAGTAAAAGAAAACCTGTGCCTGTCCACAAGGAGCTCAGGTCAGACCCAGGGCAGGGATTGTGGTTATCAAGCACCTCCCATATGTGTGGCTAGGAGCCAGCTTTGGGAACTCTCAAATGGGTAATTCCCAGTCCTTGTTATCAGCTAGTTCACAACATGCTGACCTCAGGCTTTCTCTTACTCTAGCAGAAACAGGTACGTTTTACTCCGTGTCTCACTGTGGGTAGACTGCTGAATACATCAGGTATGTTCAGGCATTACCACATCTCTTACTTGTTTCCATATCTCAGTAACGGCAGAGATGAGCTGAGAATGAATCAGAGCGTTCCCTGTAGTGACACTGATACATTTCCTGAGGAACATCGCAATAGTCTACGGGACAAAGGGGCAGGGAAGCCCAGTGTACTTTTTATGTCTTACCTCTGTTTCTGGTGACCACAGATAAGAGATTCATCCCTTGATTCACTCATTCAGCAAACATGACTGAGCACCCTCTCTAAGCAGGACATTTGCCTTGTCCTCAGGGAGCATACATTTTGGCAAGGAACCTAGACAGCAGCCCTTCTTGAGCTTGACATTGATCTTCTCATGAGGAGGACTGTGCTCCAGGTGGGGAAAGAACACCATCCTCACTTGTGGGCTAGACGACTTGGGAGTCCACAGACACTGAAGACACATCATTTTTCCTATTCATTTCAACCTTCCCTTAACAATTCTTCCTGGGACCAGGTCTTCAGGACAGTGAGCTAGGGTGAGCTCCTGAGCTGGTCTTGGGGGAAGTCAGGGTGGGCTTTCTGGGAAAGGTGAATCTAGGCTGAGAGCAGGAGGCATTGATGAGGTCTCTCTTCTTTTTGGTTTATTGAAGTGCTCTGGGCTGATGTCATTACATTTGTAACTTCCATGCCCTCCAAAAATGTTTTGAAGACATTGATTTTATCAAAATACAACATATGTGCAGAAAAATGCACACATTTTAACTTACAGCTTGAAGTGAAGTCACCCATGCAACACCCACCCAATTAAGAAATAGAACATTCCCAGTACTCACAGAAGCCTTCTTAAGGCCCTCCCTGCTCTTCCTGCCCCCAACCAAGGTAACCACTTTTCTGAATTCTGTCACTGGAGTTTAATCTGCCTATTGTTCGTCATTTCAGTAAACTTATCAAAGTACATGCTTAGAAGTCTGGCTGGGAAGGCCGGGCATGGTGGCTCATGCCTGTAATCCTAGCTCTTTGGGAGGCCGAGGTGAGCAGATCACCTGAGGTCAGGAGTTCGAGACCAGCCTAATCGATATGATGAAACCCTGTCTCTACTAAAAATACAAAAATTAGCCGGCGTGGTGGTGCATGCCTGTAATCCCAGCTACTCGGGAGGCTGAGGCAGGAGAATCGCTTGAACCCTGGAGGTGGAGGTTGTGTTGAGTGGAGATCGCGCCATTGCACTCCAGCCTGGGCACCAGAGTGAGACTCCATCTCAAAATACATACATACATACATACATACAAACAAACAAAAATTAGCCGGACATGGTGGTGCACACCTATAATCCCAGCTACTTGGGAGGCTGAGGCAGGACAGTCGCCTGAACCTGGAAAGCAGAGGTTGTAGTGGGCCAAGATTGCACCACTGCACTCCAGCCTGGGTGACAGAGTGAGTGAGACTCCGTCTCGAGAAGAAAAAAAAAAGATTACAATGTGCATGTCAGAAAGTATACAAATCATAAATACACAGTTCAGTGACTTCACAGAGTAAACAACACCCATGTAACCAGCAGACGGTTCAAAGTACAGAACCACGACCTCAGAAACTTCTCTTGGGCCCTTTGCAATCACTAACCTGCTCCTTCCCACAAGCCTTCCAGCCTTCCAAGGGTAACCACCATCCTAGTCACCTCAGATATTTTGCCTCTGTTTAAACTATATTAATAGAAGGAGAGTTTTGCAGTATACACTGTTTTGTGTCTGACTTCTTTTGATCAATATCATGTGTAAGAATCATTTATGTTGTCATGTAGAATTATAGATTGTTCGTTCTCATACTTTATAGTGTTTCATTGTATGACTAGATTATTGCAGATGAACTTTTTAGTTGCTTTTTGGCTTTGGTTATTATGAAGGGTGCTGCTGTGAACCTCCTTGTACACACATCTTTCAGGAAACGTGACTGCATTTTTAGGAATGTCATTGCTGGGTGGGTCAGAGGTGCGTATTTCCAGATTGTTGGCCATTCTCCACTCCATCAGCAGTGAACAAGAGTTCCAGTTCTACATCCTTACCAAACACATATAATGTCAGTTTTTTAAGCCCTTCTAGTGTATCTCATTGTAGTTTTCATTTGCACTTCCCAGGTGATTAATGAGATTGAGCGCCTCTCCTTACATTTATTGGCAATTTGGGTAGTCTTTTTTGTGACATTCAATTCACAATTCTTACCTCTTTTTCATTTGGAGTGTCTGTCGTCTTATTGATTAGAGGAATTCTTTAGTCTGTAGATGACCCCTTTATTGGATATATGCTTTTCAGATGCCTTCTCCCACTCTGTGGTTTGCCTATTCTCTCTTAATGGTATCTAGTGATAGCACAAGCTCTTAATTTCAGTGAAATCCAAATTATTAGTCTTTTCCTTTACAGTTAGACATTTTAAGTCCTGTAAATCTTTGTCCTACCTCAAAATCATGAAGATATTCTCCTATGTTGTCTGCTAGAAGCTTTATTTTTTACTCTTTACACACAGGTGCCTAATCCACCTGGAATTAATTTTTATATGAGTTGGAGGTAAGAGTGCAAGATCTGTATTTCTCCATAAGGATATCTACCTGACTCAGAATCTGTTATTTTATAAACTGTCCTTCTCCTGCTACAACAAGTGGCACCTTTTTTTTTTCATAAATCAAGGATCCGTGTGCAGCGGGGTCTGCCTCTGGAGCTGCTAGTCTGTTCTACTGCACCACCACCACCCAACCTTAACGGCTGAGTTTCCTCTTATGTCTTGATGTCTGGAAGTGTTGGTCTTCCAGATTTAGTGACTAACGATGAATCTTGGGTATTTCTTTGTAGCCTCTTCATTCTACAGAGGTACTTGGTGCTGCTGATGGACATTTGGGTGGTTTCCAGTATTTGCCATTATAAACAGTGCTGTAGGGAACATTTCTGTCCATTGTCTTCATGTACCTCTATAAGAGCTTCCTCAGACCAAATCTGTAGAGATGGTGATGCTGTGTGAAAGCATATAAATATTTGAAACTTAATAGTATTACCAAATTTGCATATTCAGTAAGATGGGAAAAGGAGAAGAACTGTCATCTTTAAAGTCACTGCTCTTCTCTGTTTACTTCTCTTGAGAGAGAATAAAGAGACTCAGACAGTATTTTCTTATAAAGGAAGAAGCTTTGAATTTGGTGAGATATATTTAGCTACAAATGAGCCAAGTGTTGGGGGCAAGTGCAGGGCTGGCCTCTGTGAAAATGGTTTAGACTAGAGGTTCCCAAACTTGCTCTACTCATGACTCAAGATTCCCAAACTTTCTCGACTCACGATGTCTCAGTAAATTTTTCATGGTGTCCCTTAGCCAAGAGAAATACCTAACAGTTTTTTCATTTGTTGAGCTGGTGTCTTACTCTGTTGCCCAGGCTGGAGTGCAGTGGTGCAACCACGGCTCACTGTAGCCTCAACCTCTCTGGGCTCAAGTGATCATCCCACCTCACCCTTCCAGGTAGCTGGGACTGCAGGTGCGCACCATCACACCCAGCTAATTTTTGTAATTTTTGTAGCCAGGGTTTCACTATGTTGCTCAGGCTGGTCTCGAACTCCTGGGCTTAAGCGATCTGCCCACCTCAGCCTCCCAAAGTGCTGGGATTATAGGCACCACCGCACCTGGCCTCTGTTAAGTAGTTAAGTTTGAACATCCTAGTAGGTATTTAATTGTCTTAACAGCTTAGTGGTCATTTGAAAAAATCATATGTGAAGTTGAAAGAAGAAATAATATTTTTTGCTAGGAGTGGTAGCACACACCTGTAGTCCCCGCTCCTCAGGAGACTGAGGCAGGAGGATCACTTGAAGCCACAAGTTTGAGGCTGCAGTTAGCTATGGTCACACCTGTGAATAGAGCCACTTCACTCTAGCCTGGGCAACATAGTGAGACCATGTCTCTACTTTAAAAAAAAAAAAAAAAAGAAAAGAGGTTGGGCGCTGTGGCTCATGCCTGTTATCCCAGCATTTTGGGACGCTGAGGCAGGTGGATCACCTAAGGTCAGGAATTTGAGACCAGCCTGGCCAACATGGTAAAACCCCGTCTCTACTAAAAATACAAAAATTATCCAGGCGTGGTAGCACTCACCTATAATCCCAGCTACTCGGAAGGCTGAGACAGAATTGCTTGAACCCAGGAGGCAGAGGTTGCAGTGAGCCCAGATTGTGCCACTGCACTCCAGCCTGGGTGACAGAGCAAGACTCCGTCTCAAAAGAAAAAAAGAGAGAGAATATTTTGGATTCTTAATAATTTCTTAGAAATCATAGTTATTAAGAATCCAAAATATTCTTTTTTTTTTTTTCTAATAGAGATACAGTCTCACTCTGTTGCCCAGGCTGGAGTGGATGGAGTGGAATGGCTATTCACAAGCATGGTCTCACTATGTTTCTTACCAATACGTGAACCTGTCAAGCACTGCACACCTTCTCAAGCTTTGGAATCAGACTAGCAATCACCACTCTCTCTCTTTTCCACATTGATTTCCATACAGTACCATGACAGATATGACACCTCCAAAGGAAGCTAGTGTGATCTCAATGCTGAGGCTGCAGGCTCTCCCCATCTAGTCACTTTATAAGTGCCCAGCTGATGTTAAGCATCACTGTTTTCCTCGAAAGTTTAAAATAGGCCAGGCGTGGTGGCTCAAGCCTGTAATCCCAGCACTTTGGGAGGCCGAGACGGGTGGATCACGAGGTCAGGAGATCGAGACCATCCTGGCTAACCCGGTGAAACCCCGTCTCTACTAAAAAATACAAAAAACTAGCCAGTCGAGGTGGCGGGCGCCTGTAGTCCCAGCTACTCGGGAGGCTGAGGCAGGAGAATGGCGTAAACCCGGGAGGCGGAGCTTGCAGTGAGCTGAGATCCGGCCACTGCACTCCAGCCTGGGCCGCAGAACGAGACCCCATCTCAAAAAAAAAAGAAAGTTTAAAATAGCCTATGGTGCCCCATCACTTGCTGTGGCACCTCAGACTGCCTTGGCACACGATTTGAGAGCCATGGGGTTAGACCGATATTGGGGGACACAACCTGGGGCTGGGACTGGCCCGGGGTACTGAGTGACTCTCAGGATCTAAACAGTTGTGGGGTTCTTGCCACAGCCTCTTTCACATCAGGTAATTAGCAGATGAGTTACAGGGGGAGGCTCCTAGGCCCCAGTTGGGGAGGATTCTGGTGTCTATAAAATTTAGGAAAACTTAAAAAAAAAAATTTTTTTTTTTTTAGGCCAGGCATGGTGGCTTGTGCCTGTAATCCCAGCACTTCGGGAGGCTGAGGTAGGAGGATCACTTGAGCTCAGGGGTTCAAGACCAGCCTGGGCAACATGGTGAAACCCCATCTCTACCAAAAATACAAAACTTAGCCTGGCATGGTGGCAGGCCCAGTTTTTTTGTGTGTGGCATGTGGTCCAAGCTATTCAGGAGACCAAGGTGGGAAGATTGCTTGAGCCTGGGAGGTCGAGACTGCAGTGAGCTGTGATTGTGCCACTGCCCTCTAGCCTGGGTGACAGAGCAAGACCCTCTCTCAAAAAAGGAAAATTAGTACGGGACTATATTGCCAAGAAAATTAAGAGTAACAAAAGCTGTTTCCTCAGTTTCCCTTATAGAAGCCATATTGTAGATGACTGTATCCCAGGATTTCTATTTCTTACTAGTTCAAACCACCAAACTCAAGCTCCCCTGCCCTCAACTGAAATTTGTTATTAATATAACTAGAAGTTTTTTTTGTTTTGTTTTGTTTTGTTTTGTTTTTGGAGACAGAGTCTCACTCTTGTCACCTAGGCTGGAGTGCAATGGCATTTTCTCAGCTCACTGCATCTCCGGCTCCCATGTTCAAGCAATTCTCCTGCCTCAGCCTCCCGAGTAGCTGGGATTACAGGTGCCTGCTACCATACCTGGCTAATTTTGTATTTTTAGTAGAGATAGGGTTTCACCATGTTGGCCAGACTGGTCTCGAACTCTTGACCTCAGGTGATCCACCTGCCTTGGCCTCCCAACATGCTGGGATTGCAGGCGTGAGCCACCGCACCTGGCCTGTTTTAAGAATTAAGCTTGGCTGGGCGCAGTGGCTCATGCCTGTAATTCCAACACTTTGGGAGGCTGAGGTGGGCTGATCGCTTGAGCCCAGGAGTTTGAGACTAGCCTGGGAAACATAGCAAAAACCCATTTCTACAAAAAAATTTAGCCAGGCATGGTAGCATAAGCCTGTAGTCCCAGCTACTTGGGAGGCTAAGGTGGGGATCATCTGATCCCAGAGATTGAGGCTGCAGTGAGCCATGGTCGCCCACTTGCACTCCAGCCCAGGTGATAAAGTGAGACCCTGTCACACACACACACACAAAAAAAGGCCAGGCGTGGTGGCTCACGCCTGTAATCCCAGCACTTTGGGAGGCTGAGGCAGGTGGATCACGAGATCAGGAGTTCAAGACCAACCTGGCCAAATGGTGAAACCTTGTTTCTACTAAAAATACAAAAATTAGCTGGGCGCGGTGGCAGGCGCCTATAATCCCAGCTACTCAGGAGGCTGAGGCAGGAGAATTGCTAGAACCCGGGAGGCAGAGGTTGCAGTGAGCCGAGATCGCACCACTGCACTCCAGCCTGGGTGACAGAGCAAGACTCTGTCTTTTTAAAAAAAAAAAAGAAAAAGAAAAGAATTAAGCTTAAAATACATTTTAACTTAGTGATTTCCACATTGGCCTTTCTGGTTCCTCTTGCCATATGACCTGGACTAGGCTTTGCTTCTGCTTACAACATCTGGGCCCTTGTGAGGGACCAGTTGGTCCTCAGTTTCTCCTGGAGCAACCACCAGGCTCCTTTGCTAATTGGACACGTGGAATTGGCTGTTCTTGGAAAGAGAGTTGGAGTCAACCATTCAAGTGTTCTGGGACCTCAGAAGCCCTGGAATCTTGGCCAGGCACAGTGGCTCAAGCCTGTAATCCCAGCACTTTGGGAGGCCGAGACGGGCGGATCATGAGGTCAGGAGATCGAGACCATCCTGGCTAATACGGTGAAACCCCGTCTCTACTAAAAAAAACAAAAAAATAGCCGGGCGAGGTGGCGGGCGCCTGTAGTCCCAGCTACTAGGGAGGCTGAGGCAGGAGAATGGTGTAAACCCGGGGGGCGGAGCTTGCAGTGAGCTGAGATCCGGCCACTGCACTCCAGCCTGGGCGACAGAGCGAGACTCCGTCTCAAAAAAAAAAAAAAAGAAGCCCTGGAATCTCACCACCAGCCCCCAGCCTCCCTCCCTGCTCAGCTCCTCAACTGCTATTCTCCCACCATTGCAGTTATCAGCTCAGATTCAGTGAGTACTTTGTGGAAGGTTGGCGGAGGGTCACAAGGTTCCTCTACATTTGTTCTCCAACATCCGATATCAACACTGGTTAGCAAAGAGGAGGAAGGACTGTTGGTGCCACTGGTCCCATGATTAGAAATGTAAGTGAAACACCCCACCTCATCTCATAAGCTGCCTTGAGATTATGAGTATGTGTCTATAGAACAGGTTGCTTTTTCTCAGATTCAGGCAGTGTCTCCAGGTTCCCCCTGGAGAGAGACAGTCTTCTCTGTCTGTGTCCTTGAGTGGCACTCCGACAGTGCTATTTCTGACCCTGGCATTCAAGTCTTCTGAAGCCGTTACATTTGCTGATGGCTACTTAGAGCCCAGTAAAGGTCAGAACCATCAGACTGAACCAGACCATGAAACAGCTCTGCTCCTGTGGGGGCAAGGGCTGGGGTGTGGAAGCAACGTCTGCGGCCTTGGCCTGGCAGCTCTGCCCCTGGGTTCCCTGGACTTTCTATCTTATGCTTCTCCCTCCCTCCTGTCTTCTCTCCTCAGTTCCTCACTCACCCTGGCCTGTTTTGGGGAGTGGTTATAGGTTGGAAGTCGTGATTGTTAGTGTGAAAATATCCTCACTCAAAAAGTGACAGAACTGAAAACATGGTAGATAGTATTGTCCCTGCAGTTCTTGTCAGTGGGGTCCTGAAATGATGTTATCCTGGCAAGTGGAGGAGGGGCCCAGTGATCGGGGCCCTGGCTCTTTGAATTGTCCCACAAAGAGGCTTTCCAAGTTCCCCCTCTGTTCTTTCTCACAGGCTAGTGTTCACATCAGGGGCTCATGCAGGGGTGCCGTGGGGTTTCTGTAGGGGCTGCTCTTGCAGGGCCAGCCTTGTGGGGAGAGTCTCTCACCCACCCACACACAGATATTTGCCTGCATGGGGCCTGGGCTGGCCTCCCAGCTGCCCCTTCACTCCAGTGCCGTCTGATGTGACCCTGTCCGTTGGCCATGTGCTGTTCTAAACTTTACACACAAAGTAAAAGCAAAAGAAAAATTAGTCAAAGCAGAATAATTTTGCCTAAAATAGTCTAAGAGATATATAATTAAAATTACATGATAAAAAGTCCCACGATAGAAGGGGCAGCCTGGCTTGGCACTCATGGGGCTGAGGGGGAAGTACAGCAGCCGGGGTCCCCTGAGACCCCTCCTTGGGAAACCATCTTCCTAGTTTACCCTGCAGGTTGAATGCCAGTAGGATTAGGCAGCCCCAGCAGGACAGGATGCAGCAGGGGCCCCATGCGTGCCTTGTGGCTGCTCCCTGCCCTCCTGCTGGGATTTGGACCTAGTCAGCAAGTCCAGCACACTCCACTGGTGTGCTTGCCCTAGTTTCCATGGCGGGCTTTACTTCCAGGTACCTGTGGGAGTCCCTGCCCTGTGCTGAGCTTTCCCAGGCTCCCCCCAAGCTCACCTCCACCATGGTGCTTTCTGCACCCCACGGTGGCTGCAGCCAGCATTCTGCCACCTTGGTGTTACCCCCAGTCCTTGTCCTTCCACAGAGCTACTTCCTCAACCGAGCCCAGAGCCTGTGTGGCCCTGAGCACAGCGCTGTTCCTGACTCCCTGCGCTGGCTCTGCCACCCCCTGGGCCAGAAGTTTTTCATGGAGCGGAGCTGGTCTGTGAAGTCAACTGCCAAGGAGAGTCTATACTGTGCCCAGAGGAACCCAGGTGAGAATACCCTGGAGCCATTCAGAATTGGAGAAAGCCGTGCGAACCGCTGGCACTACGGTGTTACTGTGCACCAGACACGCGGAGACACAGGTTGTCTCAGTCTTGTTGAGTCCGTTTGTTTGTTTGTTTGTTTGAACTGAAGCTCAGGGAGGCTGAGTAACTTGCCTAAGGTCACAAGCCTGATCAGAAATTGTCAGTGGCTAAGCTGGGTGTGCAGCTCTGCTCTCTCTGACATTCAGAGCCCATGGTCCTTATATCACACAGTAATAAATTGTGATTAAGCTCCAAGTGTACTCTTAGCCCTTGTTTTGGGCACTTTGGAGACACAAAGGATGTGTGAGGCTTGCTTCCCCTGGCCTCCAGGTCTCTCCTATTGGGAGAGCAGACAGACATATATGGAGAGTTCGGGAACAATAGGTGGCAGGCGGTCATCAATTGCTCAGAGTGGTGACAGGGACGAAGCTTCAGGCATTGGAAGGAGATGCTGGCTTTCTGTCCCTGGCATTTGATAGTGATTGGAGTCGACTCACCCGGCCTTGGAGCAGTAGAGGCTGGTCAGGATTGACTTAGACCTTGAGTGCTCAGTGGCTCTCTGCTTTCTGCTGTACTTTTCCTCCCCTCTCAGAATTGGAGTCTGTGGCAACTGCAGCTACAGGGTGTGTGTGTCACGCATTAGGGGAGTTCGCTATCCTTTTCTTTTTTAAATAATAACTTTATTGCTCAATATGAGAATTGTATGCAACACCAAAATATAAAGGATGAAAGCAAAAGCAATCCTAAATCTTTCTACCCCACCCCTGCTGGCTAAACATGGACTTCTCATTGGCTTTATAGTCTCTGGCTCCAGGCCTTATTACCTGGAATATGTTCATAACTGTCCCTCCTTCTCCTGGTCATTAGATCAAGGCCCACATATCTTCCACATGTGAGGAGAGAGAAGGGGCTGGTGATTTGAGGCCTGCCAGTAAAGAAACTTGCTGGTGACAGTCAGCTATCTAAGCATTGCAAGGCCCCATGTCTAGGCAGTTCAGACAGGTCACTGCTGATGGCACGTTCCAGGACAAGGCTCTGAAAGAACAGGAGCATGTTCTTCATTGTCGTGAGTGAGGCAGCAGCTACTACCTTTTCCTCCTTGCCTGGTGGTTCTCCTGAGCCACATGGAGAAGAGACATCCTCTGAGACATTCCATTTTCTGTTTTCTGATCCAACTCCACCTGACAGCTCCCAGTCATAGAGTAGTGAGCACTGTGCCAGGAGACACACTACCCTCCCCCACATGCCCTCCCCACCGGAGCTTATCCAGAACTTCAGTCTTACGCACTTCAGCCTGGGAGTGAACACTCTCCCCCAGCCTCCAGCTGTTCAGCACAGTAGTTCTGGGCTTTGGTGGAGAAGGGGGATCTGATCCCCATTCTCAGGGCATGGCTGTGTTTTGAGTTTCTCTCCATAGACAAAGTGGGCTCATAAATGAGCCCCATTTAACCCTCCTTGCCCATCTCTTTTCCAGCCGACCCCATTGCGCAGGTCCACCAGGCCTTCTGCAAGAACCTGCTGGAGCGAGCTATAGAGTCCTTGGTGAAACCTCAGGCCAAAAAGAAGGCTGGAGACCAGGAAGAAGAGAGCTGGTAAAGTCCCCAGACAAGTCCCCCTGCCTTAGGGCCTGTCCACACAGGCAACTCCAGGACAGCCTGAAGGCCTGCACTCATAGAGGGAAGCAAGCCCTGGCATCGGGCTGGCAGGGCAATCAAATGATTCCTTTGTATTTAATTTCTCAAAAATGAGAGCCCTGTGTTAACCCTGATCTGGACTTTCCTCCTAGACCAAGTGCACCTTTTTTTTTTTTTTTTGAGATGGAGTCTCGCTCTGTCGCCCAGGCTGGAGTGCAGTGGCGCGATCTCGGCTCACTGCAAGCTCCGCCTCCTGGGTTCACACCATTCTCCTGCCTCAGTCTCCTGAGTAGCTGGGACTACAGGTGCCTGCTACCACACCTGGCTAATTTTTTGTATTTTTAGTAGAGACGGGCTTTCACCATGTTAGCCAGAATGGTCTCAATCTCCTGATCTCGTGATCTGCCTGCCTTGGCCTCCCAAAGTGCTGGGATTACAGGTCTGAGCCACCATGCCCTGCCTTTTTTTTTTTTTTTTGAGATGGAATTTCACTCTTGTTGTCCAGGCTGGAGTGCAATGGACCAGTCTCAGCTCACTGCAACCTCCGCCTCCCTGGTTCAAGCGATTCTTCCACCTCAGCCTCCCAAGTAGCTGGGATTACAGGTGCCCGCCACCATGCCCAGCTAACTTTTGTATTTTTAGTAGAGATGAGGTTTCACCATGTCAGTCAGGCTGGTCTCAAACTCCTGACCTCAGGCAGTCCGCCTGCCTCAGCCTCCCAAAGTGCTGAGATTACAGGCGTGAGCCATCGCGCCTGGCAGGTGTGCCCATTTTTATGTATCCCTTTAGCAAGCGGAGTCAGTACTTGGATCAAGTCAGGAATTTCATTAGCTTGCTTTGCTTTTTGGGGTAGGGAGCAGCGGCCTATTGAAAGGGAATAGAAATGAAATGTGACAAACTCAGCAGAAGGCAGGCACATCTGGCCTGGACATCTTGGGGACCCAGCCCCTCATGGAATGTGCTGGGCAATTTTTGTCTCTGACATACTTACCGAGCACAGTCCTTCTTTCACAGGGTAAGACCTGAGAGGCAGATAGGTGCCAAAGTCACTTTCATTTTTTGTTATTTTTGTTTGTATTTGGGGGAGGTTTTTGAGACAGTGTCTCACTCTGTCACCCAGGCTGGAGTGTAGTGGCACAATCTTGGCTCACTGCAACCTCTGCCTCCTGGGTTCAAGTGGTTCTCCTGCCTCAGCCTCCCAAGTAGCTAGGATTACAGGTGCCTGCCACCATGCCTGGCTAATTTTTGTATTTCTTAGTAGAGTCAAGAGTTTCACCATTCATCAGGCTGGTCTGGAACTCCTGACCTCAAATGATCTGCCTGCCTTGGCCTCCCAAAGTGCTGGGATTACAGGCATGAGCCACCATACCCAGCCCCAAAGTCACTTTCCTACAAGGCCCAGATCCTGATTGGGGTGTACCTGAGGAAAGGGGGAGGGGGCAGTTCTGCCTGGGAGATAAGAAAACTTTTGGGAGGAGATGACACTGGACTTGGGGCTTAAGGGGAGGAGTGAGGGTAGGCTGTGGGGGATGCTAGGGAAAGGCCTCCAGTAGAGGGAAGAGTGTCAGTGTCAGTGACAGCCCAGAGACACAGAGGAAGTACGCCTGTGGAATACAAACGGTGCACATAGACAGCGCTTGTGTGTGCCTGGGATAACAGGAAAGGGATGGAAATGGCCATTTGGTCTTAGAGCTGGAGAGCTGAACAGCCAGGTCATGAGGTGGGCCTTGTGTATATGTTTTGATGTACATGGGACCCTTTCTTTTCTTCCTAGTGAATTCTCCAGTGCTCTGGAGTACCTGAAATTACTTCATTCTTTCGTGGACTCTGTGGGGATTGTGAGCCCCCCACTCTCCAGCAGCTCCGTGCTCAAATCCGCCCTGGGTAAGCACCTGCGGGTGGCCCACAGTCTCAGGGTGCTCAGTTCAGGTCTTCACAGTGCTTTTGCCCCAGGGGTCCAGGGTGTTAGGAGTGTAGATGCCAGCATCTTCTCTGGATCCCAGGTTCATATCTGTGGCCCTCATGTGACCCCGACTCACAGTCACCCCCTCCCAAACAGCACTCAGAGGCAGGAAACTATGGTTTTCAGAGAAGTAGGGCAATGAGTGACTGAATGTCTTCCTCAAGCCCTGGCTGTGTGGCCCCGGTGAGGACCCTTCTTAATTCCCAGAAGAACAAGCAACGAGTGGCCCAGGCACCAGGGATGGCAGGGAGTCACCTTTCAGATGCACAGTGGCCCCTGAGGCAGCTCTTGGGCCTTACATTGTTCTGAAGAGACTTCATCTGGGCCTCTCTACCACTCCCCAGCCCCTCATTACCTCAGTGTCACAGCGCAGCCTGCTGACTGGATTGACACCAGGACATTTCTTTGCTTCTGTCCCTAAACTGCCATCAGGACAATAGCACATCAGCTGCCAACTCTTGGGCTTCTGTGGCCACCTGGGAAGATGGGGGTACCAAGCTACCTCTGGTCACTCTCCCTGGGAAGGGAGGGATCCCAGAAAATCAGCCACCCCATCATGATCCCTGACCTGTGGCCTCTGTTTTCAAGTTTGGGGAAGCATGACCATCCCTGCTGGTTTTGTGGGATCACTACTGTCATCATTTTGCAGTTGAAAAAACTAAGGCTGAGAGAAGACTTAAAATACTCTTAACAGGAACCTATTCCAGATACTTTGAAGATACCATTCTTTATGGCTGTTGAAAGCTTAGGTTGTATCCATCTTTTTACTTAAAAACAACACTGCAATGAACATCTGTGTTAAACTTTTTTCTCTCTTTAAGCCAATTTCATTATGACAGACTGCCAAAAATGGGATTACTAGCTTAATGGGAGTGAACTTTTTTTTTTTTGAGACAGAGTCTTGCTCTTGTTCTTGTTGCCCAGGCTGGAGGGCAATGGTGCGATCTCGGCCCACTGCAACCTCCACCACCTTGGGGTTCAAGCGATTCTCTTGCCTCAGCCTCCCTAGTAGCTGGGATTACAGGTGCCCACCACCGTGCCTGGCTAATTTTTTTGTGTATTTTTAGTAGAGAGGGGGTTTCACCATGTCGGCCAGGCTGGTCTCAAACTCCTGACCTCAGGTGATCCACCTGCCTCAGCCTCCCAAAATGCTGGGATTACAGACATGAACCACCGTGCCCAGCCAGGAGTGAACATTTTTAAGGCTCTTGATACATATTGCCAAACACTTTGCATGATTGCGCTGGTTTATTCCCCTCCCCGCGAGTCCTGGTGTGGGAGCCCAGAGGCTATTGGCCCATTCCCAGCAGGCAAAGATGTTACCCACCTCCTAGAAAGGAAGTGTAGCAGGCTCTGAGCACCACAGGTCTCGTTTCTGTGGGTGTTGGAGTACGTTTGGTGCTGTTCCCCTCTAGGTCCAGACATCATCTGTCGGTGGTGGACGTCTGCAATCACTGTGGCCATCAGCTGGCTCCAGGGAGACGACGCAGCTGTACGCTCTCATTTTACCAAAGTAGAACGCATCCCCAAGGCCCTGGAAGTGACAGAGTGCGTAACCCTCCTTGGCCACTCACTTGCTTCTCTCCAGGGGAATCTTATTTGAGTTAGCGGGAGCAAGCTGGACTGGGTGGGCATGTTGGGGTGAAGGGTCAGGACTGCATGACAGGTGGGTGGCTAGAAAAGTCGGGGGTGAGGGCACCATGGAGAACTCAAGTTGGGCCAGCAGGTCCTCTGTGCAAGTGTCCTGCTCTGCACAACATGACAGTTGTCCCAGCAGCTGTCAGCACTGCCTCCAGGTCCTCCTTCCTGCAGCCTTCATGGCACCACAGGCTGAAAAGAAGAGACGAGAGCACTGTGGCTCCCAGCATCTTCAGAAGTTTCGTGGTGGAGGCAGGCATTGGTGGTTCACAATCAGTGCAGAGAGGCCACTGTTGCCCCCAAAACTCACGTGCACTGGAGCATCCTGCCCCTGTGTGCCAGCATTTTACCCACTTTCCTTCCAGCCCCACCATCAACCCTGGCAACCTTGTCCTGTAACTAAAATAGCCTTTAGCACTTGGCATAACCAGAGAGCTTTTGACATTCCTCTTTGGAGATTCATGTCTGCGTCTTGGGGGCATTCAGCACTTAGTGATGGGCAGCCCAGCCTGCTGACTCCCCAGCTGTTTCTAATTGGATCTGAGTGTTCTAAGAGAAACTGTAAAATGCTCCAGGACAGAAAGGCCCCACGAGGTCCTAGCCTTAGAGCCAAGGCTGTAGCATTTCCTATCAAGCAGACTCTTAACCAGCGCACAGAAGTTGCTTAGAAGAGTGAGTATACACAGGCTTGAAGTCCTGTGTTCCCTGAAGTAGATGTGACATCCTAATTGCATTGAAGTAGCCCCATTTTTAAGCACTCTGACTAGGTAAGCACCCAGCCCTGTGTAGCATTCCACCTGTATGTGTGTCTCCCCCAGTCAGTGTGCTTGAGGACACTGAGGCTCAGCAGGTAAGTTGTCTAAAGTCATCTCACTCCTGAGCAGCAGAGCTGCCGTGGATAGCCAAGACACCCCTGCAGGCACTGGTGCCTCCTGGATTCACTTACCCTGGGTCCCTCTGCTCTTCAGCGACTAGGATGCTATGAGACCCCTCCTCCATCCCTAGCCTCCCCTTCCACTCCCAGTCTGCTCTACATAAAGAAGCTAAGTTTCTCCAGAGAGTTTAACACCACATATCTGGGAGGGTGGTCCCTTAAAGAACGGGTACAACATCTTATTGTGGCCAGTTTATAGGTAAGGAAACTGAGGCACACATGTTGGAATGACTTATCTTGGGTGGCTTCTTAGCAGCAGATGTGATGGTGAATCCTGTGTCTCTGACTTCCAGCACTGAAGGAAGGTGCTACAGGGTGTGGCGCTCACCCTAGCTCAGGGCTGGCATTTCAGGTCTGGAGCCATAGTGGCACATATCATATCAGTGTGGGGCGTCGCGGTCACTGGCTTGGGCCCCTCTGCCTGTCACGCGGGTAACATATAGCGACCTGCCTCTCGACTCCCTATCACTGCTGCAGGAGCCCCCTGGTGAAGGCCATCTTCCATGCCTGCAGAGCCATGCATGCTTCACTCCCTGGGAAAGCAGATGGGCAGCAGAGTTCCTTCTGCCATTGCGAGAGGGCCAGCGGCCACCTATGGAGCAGCCTCAACGTCAGCGGGGCCACCTCTGACCCTGCCCTCAACCACGTGAGTGGGGCCTGAGCTGGCCCTGGGGGAGGTGCTCTGCACTGGCTTATGAGAACACTCCCACTCACCTCATGCTGACCCCGAAAGTGGGGCCATCCAAGAGACAGAGAAACCAGGACAGCAGCCCCCTTTCAAAAAAAGTTACAGCCTATTGGCCTAGGTGGACTGCCTTTTCAGCCTCTGAGGCAAGCGTGTTTCTACCTGCACCTTTCTTAGGCTCCCAGAGTCCCAGGTCCTGCTGGCCCATAGCTTCTATAAATCCAGGTACACCCCAGCTGGCCAGGGGTTCACCCTGCATTTGCTCCAGCAGTTTGCATGACTTCCCAGGCCTCTGCAGGCAGCCTTGGAGTGGGCCGCTGCCCCCTTGGGCACACAAACAGAGCTGAAGACCACCCTGGGCACCTCCCTGGCTGGCTGTACACCTCCTGGCGGGCAGCTGCGGTGCATTGTAGTTGCATTGCATGTTCTGGTGGTACCCATGCAATGTTTCCACAGTGCATCACAGAGGCCTGCCTGGCCCTCGAGAGCCTGCCCACTGTGCCCTGACCGAAGGCCCGATCACTTGGGGGAGGGGATCCTGATAGAGGGCACTGCTGCCACTGTTGGGACCTAAGTCACAGCCATCCCAGGAAACAGAGGAGGGCACCCAGCTGGAAGTGGAGCATCACCTGGTCTCCTGAGGAATATGTCCTTAACTCCAGAGTGGGAGGAACAGGGAGAGTCCTGGAGATTCAGATTCTCAACCATTCCCTGGGATTTGGTCTCAGCTGGCTAGGCTAGTACTTCAAGCTAGATATTGTCAGTAGACCAGGGCACTGGGAAGAACCCAGGACAGCATGCCAGCCCCTATAGGGACAGGCAATGTGCAGAAAAGGCCCCAACTGGCTGGGTGCGGTGGCTCACACCTGTAATCCCAGCACTTTGGGAAGCTGAGGTGGGCAGATACCTGAGGTCAGGAGTTCGAGACCAGCCTGGCCAACATGGTGAAACCCCTTTTGTACTAAAAATACAAAAATTAGTCAGGTGTGGTGGCATATATCTGTAATCCCAGCTACTCAGGAGGCTGAGGCAGAAGAATTGCTTGAACCCGGGAGGTAGAGGTTGCAGTGAGCCAAGATCACACCACTGCACTCCAGCCTGGGTAACAGAGCAAGACTCCATCTTTAAAAAAAAAACGGGGTGGGGGGGCAAATGCCCTGGGCTGCCAAGACCAAAGGCAGATGGCGAGCCACATCTCAGCCTCTCTTTTGGGCTTTCCATTAGTCTCTTCCATATTTGTCTTCATGAGAGAGCCAAACGGTACAGGCTCAGTTTGGGGAATGAGAGGCTTACAGCCACCCTTTGGACCGGGGTTCCTTGATAGCAGCTCTGTGGTAGGAGAGTGAGCTTAGAAGACGAGCTCATGCAGCCTGATGGCCCTCAGAGGGCAGAATCCAGCCATAGGCTTGCTGCCTCCATATCCACAGGCGCTTCTGCAGCATGCACAGCTTAGAAGCGCCAGGTTTTGTTTGAGGAGAGGGATCCTTATCCACATCCCCTTGAACCACACACCAGCCAGAAAACAGTGTAGGCAAAGATCAAGGTCTCATGCCGGGACAGGGCAGGGTCTTCCCCAGGCCCAGTGTCGTGGGAAGGAGGAAAGCCAGGGCTAGGTGAGATGAGGCTTGGCCTGAGGGAGTTCATCTGGACCGGCGGGCTACTTGCGGCCCATCTCAACAAGGACTCGCTGCTCCTCACTGCTTGGTGTCGTGCTGGTGTGCCATTGCGAGCCAGGTGGGCAGCCAGCCCCATAGGTAGTGGGCGGAAAGTATGCATGGCCCACATGCAGTACCTTCTCATATGACACAGCAGCCCTGTGGTGGTGCCATTTCCATTTTTTTGGATGAAGAAACAGACTCAGACTAAGTCCTGTGCCAGGGTCATGTAGCTAGTAAGTGGCAGAGCCAGGTCAGCCAGCCTAGTCCCCAAGCACTAAACCATTCTGTGGTTGTCTTCTGAGACACCTGTCTTCCTCTCCCCCTCCTCGTCCTCCTTCCCCCAGCCCCATCTCCAAGCTCTGCTGCCACTTCAGGCTTTTCCTTGGCACCTAGTGGGTATCTCAGCCTCCTAGCCAGCCATGGTGGAGCTCCCATGGGGTGGAAGAACCTGCGCCTTCAACCCACAAGGGTTTGATTTTTGCCCCTGCCACTGCCTGTGCTGTGTCCCCTATACAAGCTGCTGTCCCTGTCAGAGCCTTGCTTTCTCACCTGCAGAATGGGGAGGGCTTGTCTCCCACCTCCTGGGGCCATGGAAGGGACTGGTTCTCCCCTGAGCTGTTCCCTCACATCCTGTAGAGTTCTCCAGGCTCTGGGGCTCTCTGCTTCCTCCCAGAGCTGCTGAGTGTTGGTCTGGGGGGAAGCCTGGTAAGTGCTGGGATCCTTGCCTCAGGGATGGGCCAGTCATCTGTTCCCCCTCTCTCATGGCTGACCCCACAGGTGGTCCAGCTGCTCACCTGTGACCTGCTACTGTCGCTACGGACAACGCTCTGGCAAAAGCAGGC
This sequence comes from Colobus angolensis palliatus, assembly GCF_000951035.1. Classification (NCBI taxonomy): domain Eukaryota; kingdom Metazoa; phylum Chordata; class Mammalia; order Primates; family Cercopithecidae; genus Colobus; species Colobus angolensis. Next base: position 627,864 of record NW_012115588.1, read on the forward strand.
CAGTGCCAGCCAGGCTGTCGGGGAGACCTACCACGCATCAGGCGCTGAACTGGCGGGCTTCCAGCGGGACCTGGGCAGCCTGCGCAGGCTGGCACACAGCTTCCGCCCAGCGTACCGCAAGGTGAGGCCCAGCTGGCTGGTGGGGCAGGGCAGATTGGAGCCTGTGGGGCCTGAGCCCAGAACCCAGCATGGGCACCAGCGCGTGGTGGTGGAGTTGGCCCTCTGAGGTCAGCCTGGTGACCTGTCGAGCACCTGCTTGGCTCATGCCCAACACTGGGCTGGGCGCCATGTGTCCCTGTGTTCAGCACACGTTGGTTGAGTGCCTGCTGTGTGCCTGGCCCTGGAGCTCAGCAGGGAGCAGGCCACACTTTGCCGCCACAGACAGGGGCCAGCAGGGAGCTGTGCCTCCCCAGGCACATGCTGAGTGGGAGGGCTCTGAGGGCAATGGCGGCAAGTCAGGGCTCCTGGCCGGGTCCCAAGCTCCGCTTTGACTTTCATAACTGTTGGCAAAGTGACAATTTCTCTAGAACTGCACTTAAAGGGAAATTCACTCTCTTTTTCATAGTAACTAGAGGCTTCGGTTCTGCTGCTGGGTAACATCCTCTTGGCAGTGGCCACATGATCTGAACTAAGTCACAGAGGAAAGGTCTATGACTGGGCTTGCTGGGCTCCAGCCATTTCCATTTTTGTTTATTTTTATTGCTACATAATTTATTCAACATGTTTGTACCTGTATTTTTTTCTAAAAATTTGAGTGAGATGACTCAGAAGTGTCATTGACGGGGCACGGCCTGGGCTGGAAGGAGACGGCCTCAGAGCAAGGCTGCTGCCGTGGAGCCTGATATTCAGCCCCCACACCCATCACCCTGAGGTGCTGTGGGACCCACACGGTTGCACTGGGCCACTGTGTGCAGCGAGCCAAGACAGACACAGCAGACAGTATCATCAGAGAGCCATTCCTTACTATGGAAAAGAGGGCATGTACCCCAAGGCCTGGGGCGGTACCCCTGCCTCCTGGAGCCCCCTCTGGTCAGCCCTCTGGTCTTCTCACAGCATGGCTGGCAACAATGGCTTTTTTTTTTTTTTTAATAGATAGGGTCTTGCTATGTGGCCCAGGCTGGTCTCAGACCCCTAGCCTCAAGCTATCCTCCTGCCTCCACCTTCCAAAGTGCTGGGATTACAGGTGTGAGCCACCTCGCCTGGTCCAAAGGCCTCCTCTTAAATACCATTTCCATTCTGCTTCTCCCTGCTGAGAGCCCATCAGTGGCTCCCCATTGCCTACCAGGACCAGAATCCACTTGGCAGCCCTGAAGACCCTCCCTGAAGACTGAGATATAAAGGCATCAAAAAGAGCTTGAGATTTTAAGAAATGGCAGACCTCGGCCTTGCCCTTCACCCAGCAGTGGCTCATACCTAAGCGCTGCAGACTTGACCTGCACACCTCTAGACTCTGTTCCTTTCTAAAGATACAGAAAGAGGATACCAAACCTCTCTGGTACCAGCCCAACTGTCCCTCCTCACCCCTCTGTCCCTGTCACACCTGTCCTTTTGTCAAACTCGAAGCAGCCTCCAGGGCCTTGGGGCTTCACCCAGGACACTTGTCTGCCAGCCCCACAAGGTGCGTCAGGGCTTTTTCTTGTCACCAGTTGGGAAAAGCAGGCCTTTTGCCTCTCTCGCCTCTCGCCTCTCGTCCTGCTCCTGCCGTGCAGCCAGGTTTCCAGCCTGGCTCACGGTCAGAGTAGGGGTCAACAAAGGTTGCTTTTCAGGGGTGAGCAAGGCAAGTTGGTGTGGGAAGGGATGTCATCAGGTGGCAGGCGAGATGGCTCAGGGAGAGCTACCCTGGGCATAGACAGGTGGGGACCAGGGATATGACGGATGTCACCCCGGCGCCTCCCCAGGTGTTCCTGCATGAAGCGACCGTGCGCCTGATGGCAGGAGCCAGCCCCACCCGCACCCACCAGCTGCTGGAACACAGCCTGCGGCGGCGCACCACACAGAGCGCCAAGCACGGTGAGTCCACCACTCCCCAGCTCACAGGCTGGGCTGGACCCTGCCTCCTGGGAAGAGAGGAGGGAAGGGGCCAGCCCAACTCCCGCATCTGGCAGCGGTGCCCAGCACACCTCTCGCCTGAGAATGAAAGAAGCCCGGGGCCGCCCTTGGTGGGCTGCAGGGGTTGGGGTGGTCACGGGTCATGCTCTGCTCAGGGAAGGAGGGTTGGGGTAGCTTCCCAACACAGGCGCATGCATCGAGCCAGGTCATGTGGCTCCATCTCAGTCCCACCATGGGCTGGCTGTGAGAGGCTGGACAAATTCACTTCTTTTCCGTGGACTGGGTGGGGCAGCAGACCCCACCTCCCAGGATGGGTGTGAGTGTTCAGTGAATGAGTCCAGGTAACGCCAAGGAACAGCACCAGCTTCATGGCAGACTCTCGGTTCTGACACACATCTCCTTCCCACAGGAGAGGTGGATACCTGGCCTGGCCAGCGAGAGCGGGCCACCGCCATCCTGCTGGCCTGCCGCCACCTGCCCCTCTCCTTCCTCTCCTCCCCGGGCCAGCGGGCAGTGCTACTGGCCGAGGCTGCCCGCACCCTGGAGAAGGTGGGTGACCGGCGCTCCTGCAACGACTGCCAGCAGATGATTGTCAAGCTGGGTGGTGGCACTGCCATTGCCGCCTCCTGACCACCAGGCTCAGCCCACCCCTCCACTTCTCTCTTGGTTCCTCTCTCTCCCAGCATCCTCCCGCTGAGAGTGGTGGGGAGGCGCCTTGTCATCTTAGCTGTCACCTGCCGAGGCTTCTGGGTCACCTCAGGCCAGCGGGCCCCTGGGCAGAGCCCCTTAAAGCTGCTGTCACTAGATGCCCATGGTCCAGGGCCTGGTGGGCATAAGAGGAAAGGTAGCAGGGCAGAAACTGGGCAGCTCTGACTTGATAGCAGCAGGGGGAGCTCCCAAGCTGCCAAGCCCCTGCCTCCAGCCTTCCTGAGTTTATCTCTCCTGAACGCTACTCTCTCCTTTTTGCTTCCTCAGATTTTATCAGGCTTCCTCTGGGGGACAGCAGTCTCTGAGCACCAGGGAGCAGTTGCCCTCAGGCCTGTGCCCGGCATGCCCTCCCCCCTTTTTATACAAATGTTTTTTACCAGTGTGCTTGGGTTTGCCATGATGCGAGGCTGAGTTGCTGTAGCGTCTTGATTCTCTCCCTGGGTCTGCGTTCCCTCCCCTGTGGCTGGCTGAGCCTGCTCATTGCTTTTCCCTTTATTACACAGGACAGCCAGGGGAGGAGGGGGCCCAGCCCTGGGAGGCTGGTGGGAGGCAGGGGATAGGCCTGCAGATGAATGAAATAATGTCAGCATTATTTTTTAATTTTTTAAAAAAATAAATGGTATCTTATTTAATTGTCCTGTTCCTTCCCACTCCCCGCCTCCTAGGATGTCAGCCCAAGCTCAAGGTGGGCGCAGGGAGCTGGGAGAAATGAAGCCGCCCATTGGGACTGGGGACCAGGTGCCTTCAGCATGGCTTCTAGGTTCCCTCCTCCCCTACCCCAGCTCCCACCTCCACAGTACAGACTGTCCCCAACTTAACAATGGTTCAACCATGTTTCAACTTTACAGTTGGTCTGTTGGGGTATTAAATGAATTTTTTACTTATGATATTTTCATTTATGATGAGTTTATCAGGAAGTAACCCCATGGTAAGTTGAGACATATCTGTATTTTTTATCCCTAATTCTTGACCCGAAAATAAACCAGGGCGGCAAGGACCAACCCCTAATCCCTCTCCAGCGGCAAGCCCTTCTTTTCAGAGTGGGCAGAGGGTGCCTATGGTGGGCACTAGGAATGAGGTCCCCTGCCTTGATGTGTGTCCTAGGAGAAAAAGTCCTACTTTTCTGGACCCCCTGGTGCAGCACCTCCCAGAGACTGTTTCTCCCAGGGCCTCCTGAGTGACAGGGGCCCTGCCTCCCTGTGCCTCGTCCTCAGGCTGGTTGGAGCAGAGGGTGGGCAGGAGCCCCAGCACAGACTGAGGGGTGCTCACAACAGGGCCACCTCGATGCAGGCTGGAATGTTGTCCCTGGGGTGTGCTTGGACCCCACCTGCTTGCTTTCTCTCCTGCCCCTCCCCTACTCTCACTGTAATTTATGGACCCTGCCCACCTGCGTGTCGTGTGTATGTCCTGTGCCTTTTCTCACTATTGTTTGGGGGTGGGAGAGGGTGGTTTTTCACTGAAAAGGGGGATACACCTATGGCTTCTTTGATGTTCAGTCAGTCACCGTGTCCCAGACATAGGTTATTCAATAAACATAGATTGGTACCACCCAGCACAAGGTGTGTGAGGGTCTGTAGTGCGACTGCTGTGGTGTCCAGCCAAGGGGCTGCATGACTTGGCAGGCAGTGGGTCTGGGACTGAGGGCAGCCCCCCACCTGCTGAGAGGGCCCCTAGCCTCAGTCTAATGGGCCTCCCTTGCCCACCTTCTGTCCGGTGCCTGACACACCCTCCAGCCTGGGATAAAAGGGCTGTGGGTGGCACTTCAGGGGTCACAGGTCACGTATCCAGGTTCCAGCTTGTTCCCTGGATGTAATGCTGGCTGGCTGACAGATTTGGGGTGCTGACCATCTCCCCCACTGGGTAAGCTGCTCCTTAGTTTCTCCCTCCCTAAAGGCAGTGACCCTCTGAGCCAGGAGACTCACTGGCCCACAAGTCAGATCCAAGTCCAGGTCCTGTGCTTCCCAGCTGGGTCACCTTGGGCAGGACCTGGCCTCAGTCTCCACTTCCACTTGTGCAGAATTGGGAAGCTAAGCCCAGCCATGACCTGCAGCTCCACAGGCTTGTGTGCCAGGACTGAGTGATGGGACGCAAGTTTACAGCGAGTGTCTTGTGTGGCTGGTGAGGCCAGGCTTGGCGTAAGCCACACCAGGGGGCAGGACCACAGACTGGGATGGGAGTGCTGGGCCTCGTCACAAGAGGAGTCAGGATGGGACTGAGCATGGGGCTGAATCCCTTCAGCTATGAGCCACGTCCTTCTCTGAAGGGTAGTCACAGCAGGCTACACTGCCCTGAGGAGAACAGCCCGGTGAGGCCCAGTTGCTGGTCCCGTGCACGGCTCCATCATTTTCAGGGATGGCCACTGCCCACAGCCTGGGCCTGGCTCCACTGGGATGGAGATCCAGGGCCCTTGGGACTGAGAATGGGCAGGGGGGATTGTCCACTCTGCACAGCCCAGCCACGGGGTATGTCGTGTTGGGGGGCAGGGGAGGGAAGGTGGGGTGAGAAGGAACCAGATTCCTTTGTGATTCTGTGTAGGCACCATGACTCAGCCCCCGCCCTCCTCCTCCAGCTCTGCACAGCTGTGGGACTGGGACAGGACCGTGGGCCCAGGGCTCTGTCCTGGTGCTTCTAGGCCTTGGTTTCCTTAACAGCCTAAAGGGACAGGGAGGTGGACTCTTCAAGTGGCAGGAGCGGAGACCAGGCCTGGTGGGTTCTGGGGCCTCGGGGGCAGTCCAGCCAGCAGAAGGAAAGCTCCAGACTGTTTATATATACCCTGGGAACAGGGAACCCTCCCTCCCAGCCAAACTACCTGTTCCTTGCCATTCCAGCCGATTCACAGCAGTCCAGGAGGGTCCTAACCTGGGAGTCTGCTGGGTGACCTTGGGCAAGCTACTTAGGTCTCAAAACCCGAATTTCCTCCTCTGAAAAGACACACCTCTCTTGAGGCTCTTGCGAATTTCATGAGAAAGGCCAACAAATGGTGGCCATTGTTCTTGAAACAGTACACTACACTTCAGGTACTCAGGAGGGAAACAGACCCGCCTGGGTGGCTTTGCTGAGGTCACACACCTCAACCAGCCACAGCCCTGGTCCCCAGCCTCCCCAGCGTCACCTGGCACAGAGGAGCTCTGTGGATGGTGCACGCAGGCTGCTAGCAGTGCCCTGGGCCACAGCCAGGTGCCGCAAGCCCTCCCGAAGGGGCACTGCCAGGGCCCCTGCTCCAGCTTTTCCCCCATTTCCTTCAGAGAAGCTCCTGGGAGGAGGCGCCCCCAACCGGAGCACCAGATGTCCTCACAGCCCACACCCATTAAGGGGGGGTAGCCCGGGGCCAATCTGGCCAAGCACCTGCAGGCCAGGGGCCGGCCCACAGCCAATGGTCAGTGAGCATCAGCCAGGTTCAGCCAACTCAAGCCACAGAGTGGTGGCTGGAGGGGGCTCACCTTCAGTATAGGGTATGGACCCCCAACTGGACCTCTGGCCCAACAGCCCTCTCTCCTGTGCCTGGGCCTTTGCATGGCTGAAGTCTAACTGTTCCCTCTCCCAGGGCTCCCACTGGCGTGGGCATTAACTCTGACGTTCAACCCTGGCCACCCTCTCCAGCCACTTCCTCCTGGCTCCGGCCGGCGCACTGGAGCAGTCCTCCACCCTTTGCACTCGCGTGCACTCTACCTGCACTGCCATCTGTCCAGTCAATGACCGATGCTGCCTCTCAGCCACGCTGAGGCATCTTTATTCTCAGGGGCAGGAACCACAAAAAAGGGCTTATGTACAAGACGAACCCATGGCCTGCGGGCTCCAAGACACCAGTGCCGTTGAGGCAGACAGAAGAGCTGACCTTAAGGCCGGCGCTCCTCTCCCTGTGGCCTGGGGCTCCAACGGGCAGACGAGGGCCCCAGCCCATGCCTCGAGGGGACCGCGGCCCTGCTTCACACGGTGACCTCGGTCTTGCTGTTGGTCCTTAGGTACCGGGACCCGCGGCCCGCGCTGCGGTAAAGGCCGGGGGGGTGCGGGCTGAAGGTCTCGGGCATCTTCTCCACGCTGAACTGGCGCCG
>NW_012115588.1:635128-639046 GCF_000951035.1 Colobus angolensis palliatus
GGGGGTGGGGCCTGCTGGGGCGCGGGAGCCGATTGGCCGAGCGGCGGACGCGCGAAAATGGGAATTTGGCGCTGGGAGCTGGGGCCCTGCGCCTCCAAGTCCCGGAGCTAGTGCGCCTGGGTGCCCTGGCGCCGCCCGCACCCGCCACTCACCTCTGGCCTTCAGCGTGGCTGCCTTGAACGTGGCGTACTTGGCGTAGTCGGGCTGCAGCGTCAAGCTGCAGCCACCCTGCAGCCGCGGGCCGCGCGGGGGCCCCAGGGCTGCTGACCCCAGGGGCGCCTTGCTGAGGCGCTTCTTGTCTGGAGCGAGGAGTGAGACGCGGCTGGGCCCGATATCCCGGGTCACTCCGCCCTCGCTGTCACCTCTCCGCAGCCCTCTCCCCGAGGCCGTTCGGTGAGAACCTGGGGGACCGTTCTCCCGGCGAGGCTGCGAGCCAAGCCTGTCTTCGCGGCAGCCTCCAGCGCCTGGAACAGGGCCTGGCTCCGGGTCACGCGCAGCGGCGGCGGCAGCCAGCCCGGGGGGTGCCACCCTCATGAACGGCTCGCCCGGAGGCGACGCTCGAGCCAGGCGCGGAGTCCTGGGACCTGCTCCCGCCGAGATGGGGGATGTCTGAGGAACAGAACCCAGACGGGGCGTGGGGGCTGCCAAGCCTGCCTGCCTCTCGAGAGACCCAGGGGGAGGCTCCGGAGCCGGAGCCTCAGACCACAGGCCCGGCCAGCAAATCCTGCATCTGGAACTTTCCTCACACATCACAGTACCCCAAACTCGAGGCCACAGGACCCGTGGGGGGTCCCTCTCCATCCCCGGGAGCTGGCTGGCCGGTCGGGCCCCTCACCCGCAGAGGCGGCGGCTCATTTCCACCGGGGAAGCCTCCACGCCCCAGCCGAGGACCCCCTCTCGGCCTCTCACGCCCCTCCGCGTGCTCAGCCCCGCCCGCCACCGACTCACCTGAGCTGTTGTGGGGGGAGCCCCGGGGGAGGCCGTCCCCCATCTGCACCTGGACACAGCCACCCAGGGGCGGGCCCAGGGTGGGAGGCAATGGCTCCTGCGGGCCCGGCTGCTTCAGAAGCTCCGTCAGCGCCCTGCGGGGACAGCGGTCAGGGGTGACCCTCTCAGTCTCCTACCTCATCAAAAGCCAGCCCCCGCCACCACCGTCTCACCGTGTGGCCCTGGGCAGTTCTTTCAGCCTCTCCAGGCGTTCCTCTCCAGTGCTCGAAATCACACACGAGCTTCCCCTCCCAGGCAGTATCTGCCAGCCTCACCTGTGGCCCCAAGACCGCTGCTTCCCAGAGCAGGTCAGGAAACTCTAATGAGGCTCCCCTTCCCTCCCCTCCCTGGAGGCCACTCTCCGGAACCTTCCCCAGGTGAGCCTCCCCTCCCAATGCAAGCTTTCTCTGCTTTCCTGCCTCTCCTCCCAAAAAAACTGCTACTCATTCTTCAGACCCCATTAGCGGCCTCCTCCAGGAATTATTTATTTATTTATTTATTTATTTATTTATTTATTTATTTATTTATTTATGAGGCAGTCTCGCTCTGTTGCCCAGACTGGAGTGCAATGGTGCAATCTCGGCTCACTGCAACCTCCAACTCCCCAGTTCAGCAATTCTCCAGTCTCAGCTTCCCCGAGTAGTTGGGATTATAAGGTGCCTGCCACCACACCTGGCTAAGTTTTGCATTTTTAGTAGAGATGGGGTTTCACCATGTTGGCCAGGCTGGTCTCCAACTCCTGCAGTCTGACCTCCTTGGAGTAGTCGGGCTGCAGCGTTTACTTGTAATCCCAAAGTGCTGGGATTACAAGCGTGAGCCACCGCGCTGGCCCAGGATGCCATATTTACCTGCCTGCGTAACTGCCCCTGCAGCTGTGGCTTCTGCTGGGACCTGGGATAAAGCTGCCATCCCGGGCATGAAGGATAGATGGATGAGGGAAAGGGGATGCTGGGAGACCCCCTGGTGGCAGCCCAGGACCCACAGGCTGTGTGACCGTGGGCAGCCACCTCCCTGAACCCATCACCCAGCCCCCACCCAGCTGTGATGTGACGGTGTGTGTGCAGCCCAGCTGCCTTCAGAACCCAGAACCCATGATTTTCTCCTACTCAGCCTGCCTCTCCTTCTGGGGCTGGAGCCTCAAATGGCTGATTTGTGAAGGGCATTCAGGAGGCAGGATACCAGGGATGGCCAAGGTTTGGCTTCAGGTTTGGTGGCAGGGTCTGAAACCATCCTAGTACCTGCCTGGGCTGACCTTCCTGCCCTGCCCACCCCCCAGCGGCTCACCTCTGTGGTCTCATCTCTGGGCAAGCACCGCCAGCTCCTCTCTCCCCGACAGCTGAGTAACCTCCACGTTTTTGGGCCTTTGCACAAACTCTTTCCAGATGCCCCCCACCCAAGCCCTCTGAGAAGCCTTCCCTGGCCTTCAGCCCCAACACAGCAGAATGAAGGGTGAGAATCATGGGGAGGGCAGGGACTCAGGACACACCCACACACGAGCCTATGCTCCATTCCAGGTCTCCCCAGCAGAGAAAAGGGAGTCAGGGGCCATGGGACCCTGAAGCCCAGAAAGGAGAAGGGACTGGCCTACACCACACAGCACAGCAGGGGTGGGCGCCGCCTTCCTGAGGCATCACCAAACCTGCTGTCCCATCCCCAGCAGGTGCAGGGAGTTCAGAATGATCATGTCAGCTGGGCTGCCGCAGTCACCCCTCACCATCATGGCCCTCAGTTCCTTTTTCCCCGCCCCTGTCAAAGACATACCCAGGCCTCTTCCGTGCTACCCTAACCCAGAATGAAGGGCCCCCAAATTTGGGCAGCCCAGCCCCTACCCCTGCAGCATCTAGAAGCCAGGCCAGGAGGCTCCACCTCCTGAAGACAGTGCAGGAGCTGAGGGTGGAGGCCAGGTTGCCAGCCCGAGCTTCACCCTATAGCTCTCTGGGAGAAAGTGGGCACCGTGGTTTGGGGAGCGAGGGGTGCTGGAGTGCCAAGGAAGCCCTCACTCCCTGCCTCTGAGGCCCAGGAGGGGGAAGCGTCCATATCTGGCCCACCAGGGCATGAAGGCTTCTCTATGGTCACTTCTAAATACCAGCCTGTCACATTCGGTGTCAGCCGCCCACAGACCCAAAGGGTGCTGGGACCTGGTGGATGAGGAAGGCACAGGCCCCAGGGCATGGGGGTTGCTGGGGGCATGTGAGTGCCACGTGTGGCATGTGGGTGGGAGTTCCAGGGTCAGGACACATAGAGTCCCAGAGTCCTCGTTCCAACCGAGGAAGGGGACCTGGACCCTGTAGTGCCCACTTCACACCAAGCTCAGAATGCAGCAAGCACCTGTCCTGGCCTCAGCAACACACGACTGTGTTCCAGAGTCCCCTTTCTACGCAGAGGGAGCCCTGACCTTCACCTGGGAGCTGTGGCATGGGGTGAGTGGGGGGAGGCCTCTGAAACCCAAGGAGGGAAGGGCAGCCCTGAGTCACAGCTATGGGGGCAGGGGAGAGGTGGGAGGTGGAAAAGGGGAAGGAAGAGTGGGGAGAAGCAGGAGATGGGCACCCAGAGAGCCAAGCGCCCCTTCCTTTCCCTGTGCCCAAGACGCCCGGTCACCCTCCTGGCCAGCGGCGCCCCTTACCCTGGACAGTGACCCGGTGCCCTCTGTCCAAGGCTACCTGCCCCCCTCAAGCCTCTCCGCCCTCCAGAGGCTACTTGAGCAGGGAAAGGCGGTGCAGCGTCCAGCACGGGCGGAAGGTCAAGGGAAGTCAGGGCGGTGTCAGGTGTCTCCCTGATGAAGTGGGGAGGAGGGGAGCGGGGGGAGACGGAAACAGGAAAACCCAGGGAAGGGGCCTGCTGGGAGGACCAGCGCTTCGAGAGAGGCGGGAAGGATCACCGGGCAGAGAGAGCAGTCCGAGGAGCAGGCGGGGGTCCCTGGGAGGCGCGCGC
>NW_012115588.1:640186-650871 GCF_000951035.1 Colobus angolensis palliatus
TGCCGCGAGGGGCTAGGGGGACAGCAGGGCCCGCGCAGCCGGGGGGATCCCACAGGGGACCCCCCCACACAAAGACTGCGCCGAAACATTCCTCGGAACTGGGCGCTCTAAGGGAATCAGCTCTAGGGCTCGCGACTAGAGAGTTCCTGTCTTACAGGTGCGGGAACCTGTACCTTACAGGCGCGGAGGTCAAAGCAGCCCGGAATTGCCCCGGGACGAGCGGGACCAGCCTCTCACCTCCTTCCCGTCCCCTCTGTCCGTTCTGATCATAACATAAGAAGAGCCCCTTCTCCTCTCGGCGCCTCTATTTTCCCACCTGTCAAATAGGAAGGACTTCCCCTGGCAGCGCCGCTTCAGAGGGCCAAGGATTTACCCCGCAGCGCGAGCCCAGTTCCAGAACCTCTCGAACGCTGAACTGGGGTCCAGGGATGTCCCCATCCCCGCGTCGATGGGCACGGCCTGGCTGACGCACTTCCGCGATCTGCTCCCTCCCCAGGTGTGAGGAGAGGGGGATTGGGTTCGCCCCTGCCCTGGAAAAGGAAAGCCTGGAAGAGGAAGACCTCCGCCCTGCGCCAACCCGCAGGTCCTTTCACAAACCGAGGGGTAGGGTGTGGGGGCCCTTAGGAGCCCGGACCTGGTCCCAGCACGACCCAGTGGTGTTTCCGGGGTTGAGTTGAACGGGAGAAGGTGCTGGTGCCTGGCTTCTCCCTGCCTCAGTATCTCATCTTAACATCAAAAACTCTTCCTGGAGGGCAGACTCATAATCTGCCCCTTCCAGGAGGTAGGGGTCGTTATGGAACCTCCCTCTGTCCAGACGGAAACAGCAGGAGGGCAAGGACTGGGCGTGCAACTGACCCAGTGTGCAGCTCAGGCCTCTAAATGAAAGGACTCCAGCGCCTAGTTTCTGTGAGATGAAGCATTTGGGGCTCCCTTAGGGTCCCTCCTGGTCCCCTTTCCATCCATCCTTCACTCAGGAACTGGGACCAGCTTATGAAAGTGGAGAAGCTCGGGGAGAAGAAGAGGAAGGATTTACATTTTAAGGAGGATCAAGTCTGTTGCCTGACATGAAGGGCTGACAGGCTAATTTCAGGTATTAATGGGTTCAGACAGGAAGAGGAGGTAACCTTCCCCCTCAGAGCTTCTCCTTGTGCCCCGGCCAAAGACAGCCTGTTCCTCCCACCTACACACACACGTGTGCACACACACGTACACACACTTCCCATCCAGTCCCGAAAATCCACCCTCATTAAAGGACTCCTTATTACTAGTTTAGAAGAAAAACACAGATGAACAAAGGAATTAAATGAAATTGTTTTAATCCCATGGCCAGAGACAACCACACTAAAATATGCCACACTTTACATCTAGATTGCAACTGGTTTGTAGTTTACTTTTTGCCATCCTTAAACTTTTCGTTTGGCTGGGGGCAGTGGCTCACACCTGTAATCCCAGCACTTTGGGAGGCAGAGGCAGGTGGATCATGAGGTCAGGAGTTGGAGACCAGCCTGACCAACACTGTGAAAGCCCACCTCTACTAAAAATACAAAAATTAGCTGGGCATGGTGTTGGCCACCTGTAATCCCAACTACTGGGGAGGCTGAGGCCCGAGAATCGCTTGAACCTGGGAGGCAGAGGTTGCAGTGAATCGAGATTGTGCCATTGCACTCCAGCCTGGGCAATAGATTGAGACTCTGTCTTAAAAAAAAAAAAAAGAAAAAGAAAAAGAAACTTCTCATTTGTGATTCTTCTCAGAGCTTCTGAGCTCTACTTTCTAGAGTGTCCTTTCCTGCTTCCTTAGGGGGCATTCCTAGAAATGGAATCTGTGGCACAACCTGCACCGCTGGTATTGAAGTCCCCACCGCCCTCTGCCCACTGCCCTGGAGGCTGCAGGGGCTCTGAGGGGGGCCATTTCTCCCACCTTTCCCACCCGTTGCTGGGCACTGGGTTGAAAGAGGCTTGTCTCTGCCCCCTTGGAACTGGGTACTCTTCCAAGTTAGGGTGACCCTGCTGGGTCAGAGCAAGTCTCCCAGTGCTCCCCCTTTCTGGACCCCCTCCTGCCCCCACTGTTCTGGTACTGGGTGCTTTCCTCATGTTGACCCCTTCAGACCTTCAAATACATTTACATAGTGACAGCCATTTGTCGGATGAAGGAAGTGGATTCCAGCCCCTCCCAGAGACTGATGTCCAACCCCCAATACACCCCCCCCCCACATACACTCACACACACATGCCTTCCTCCCCATCTCAATCTGATTCAGTGGTCAGTCAGCAGCCATAGGTAACCACAACTACTGGGCCTGTACCAGGCACTGGATACCCTCTCCTCTCCATGGGAACACCTGGCCGCAGGGAGTGGGTGGAGCAGGAAAGGGCAGCTGCGAACACAGAGCCGAGCTGACCCTGACTGGCTGAGTCCTGGGATCTGATCGCCCATTCAGCTGACACTGCCCCAGGTGCCTGGCCATGTGCTGGGTGAGGGGATCTGGAGATAGAGCAGCCCAGCCGAGGAGTGATCCCTTTGCCCTGGACCCCAGGGTCTCTCATCCCATCAAGGCTCCAGGGCACCCACCCCTTATCTCTTCTGCCCGCCCCCCTCCACTACCACCAAGCCTGTGTCACCAAAATTCATCCATTGATCCAGGCTTAAAATAACCCCTGGCATCTGCAGTGAGCCCCGCGGGGCGGGCAGAGGAGCTGAGTCCCTGCTCCTGAAGGGCACCCGCCCCGCCCCCAGCTCCCAATGTTGGCAGCTGGAGTGTACGGGTGTCTGCGCGTGCTTGGGTGAAAGCAAGAGTGTGCATGTCCAGGGCTAGCATGACTCTGAGGGCCCTCCCTGCACAGCGGGCATATGTGTGCACACGTGTGTCACACGCATGCTCCTGTGCACAAATGGCCTTCCTCCATGTCTAGCCCTCACCTGGTACTCAGTTCTGGCTGGGGAAGGCTGGGGGACCTGAGAGGTGTGGACATGACAACCAGCTTGTGCTGGGCCTCAATGTCTCCATATTAGATGGTTGGTGACCAGTCTGCCAGCTCTGCTGAGCCCTGGGAAAGGTTTGGGATTTCCTAGAGAGAAACTCAAGACTCAGAGAGAGGAAGTGACTTGCTGTGACTGGCACACAGCCAGAAAGGGCAGGGTCTGGCCTAGAACCTGCACTATGAGCCCTCAATCCACATTGTGGCCAGTTCAGCACACCCTGGAAGCACTCCTACCCCACAACAGGGCCCTCGCCAACACCTGATCCAGGCTCACCTGCCCCCTGCCTGGACATGCAGGCTGCCCTCTCTTCCTAGAATCCCTTTCCAGCCCCACATGCCCAGAGTTTCTAGGTTTTATTTATTTATTTATTTTTGAGACGGAGTATCCCTCTGTTGTCCAGGCTGGAGTGCAGTGGTGTGATCTCGGCTCACTGCAACCTCTGCCTCCTGGATTCAACCAATTCTCCTGCCTCAGCCTCCTGAATAGCTGGGATTTATAGGGACCTGCCACCATGCCTGGTTAATTTTTGTTTTGTTTTGTTTTGAGATAGAGTCTCACACTGTCGCCCAGGCTAGAATGCAGTGGCTCAATTTTGGCTCACTCCAATCTTCGCCTCCCGGATTCAAGCAATTCTCCTGCCTCAGCCTCCTGAATAGCTGGGATTTATAGGGACCTGCCACCATGCCTGGTTAATTTTTGTTTTGTTTTGTTTTGAGATAGAGTCTCACACTGTCGCCCAGGCTAGAATGCAGTGGCTCAATTTTGGCTCACTCCAATCTTCGCCTCCCGGATTCAAGCAATTCTCCTGCCTCAGCCTCTCGAGGAGCTGGGATTACTGGTGCCCACCACCACACCCGGCTAATTTTTGTAATTTTTAGTAGAGACAGGGTTTCACCATATTGATCAGGCTGGTCGCAAACTCCTGACCTCAGGTGATCCGCCTGCCTCGGCCTCCCAAAGTTCTGGGATTACAGGCGTGAGCCACCAGGCCTGGCCTAATTTTTGTATTTTTAGTAGAGACAGTGTTTCAGCATGTTGGCAGGGCGGCTCTGGAACTCCTGACCTCAAGTTATCGGCCGGCTTTGCCTTCCCAAAGTGCTGGGATTACAGGTGCGAGCCACTGCGCCCAGCCTTTATCCTTTATTTTGGAGCCAGGCTGACAGGGTTGGAATTCCTGCTCTCCAGGGCCATTCAACCTTTCTAGGCCTCAGTTTTGTCATCTGCAAGATGGGCTACCGGCATTTCGGCAGGGTTACAGGGAGAAGCAGTGGGCCCCAGACAGGAAACACCCAGGTACATGCGGCCTGGTGGGAGCTCCCACTGCAGCCAGGCTGAGAAGACCATGACCGCGGATGCCACCCACAAGCCTCCGAGGCCTCATTCCTAAACTCTTCCATTTCCTCAATGATGCAGTTACCCAAGAAGCAGAGGTTCTTGGGGGACTCTGGGCTCCCTGCTGGTGCAAATGCCGGTACCAGGAGGGGGTCTGGAGGGAGGGCCCACGGCTGTCTTTGTCTCCCGCGAGGCAACTCTGACTGAGGCTCCAGCTGCCCGTGGGAGGGAAGGGGCGCCCAGGCTCCTGAGGTCGCCAGGGAGCGGCGGGACTGGGAGGCTGGGAGCTGGGGCTCGGCACCCCCGTCCTGATGCCCCCGACACCGTCTCCCCGGCCCGCACACCGCCGTGCCTCAGGATCAGCGCTTTAGCTGTCACAGGTAGTCCCTCTGCCTGAACGCTCCCACGGGCTCCCCCTTCAGGACCCTCCAAAGCCCTCAGTGTACGTGCGAATCCGGAGCGGACACCGAGACCTTAGCGCGGGAAGCAAGACAGGACAGAGCTCCGCGGAGGCCACAGCGCGTGCACGGGGACAGGCGCGCTCTCCCCGCCAGTCCCCCTGCTCCTGGGTCGCAGTTTCGGGCGGAGGCGTCTCGCGCCCTCTCCCCTGAGCCTCGCCCTTCAGTCGGGGCCGTGGGCCACATCCAGGCCCCCAGGGCTCGGGATGCGCCTGAGGACACGGACTCCCGAGGGCGCAGAGGTCGGGAGCCCGAAGCAGGTGCCCTTGGCCTTGGTCCTGCCCCTTATCCGGTCCCACGCTTTTTCCTCGCCCCTTGGCCTTGACCCCACCCCTTCGGCATGCCTCTGGCCCCGCCCCTTTCCGGCCACCTTGAGGCTTGGGGGTCCCTCAGCCCCGCCTCTCTTCTTGACCCCGCCCCTCGGCCGCACCCCCCCCCCGTCCCCGCCCCACGCCCAAATCGCCAGGGGCCGGTGGTGGCTGGGGCTGACTGCAGGAGCCGCTCAGAGACTCACCCCTCCCGAAGTCCCTGGATTCGGGCCTGGATCCTAGATTATCCGCAGTCTAGGGAGTGGAGAGATGCCAAGGTTCCCCTGGGTCCCGGGACCCCAGTAGCGTCCCGGTTGCTCCCCGACTCTGCCCGCTATTCCGCTATTTGGGGCAGTCGTTTCTACCGCACCCCTATTCTCTCTACCCCGCCCCCCGGGGTCATGAGGGCAGGACTAGGCCTGCTCACACATCCCTGCTGGGGGCGTTCCCTGGCCCTGGCAGGGGTCCCTCTGTCCCTACAGGCCACATGACCTCTTTAATCTTCAAGGACAGCTGGGTGGCCCTCAAGAGCCCCATTTTGCAGAAAGTTGAGGCCCAGGGAGGTGCTACCAGCTTGTAGAGACAGTGCCGTGTTGAGCCATCCCTGCTGAAACGAAGGTGAGGGGCCTTCCTCCCTGGCCTCACCAGCTGGGCTCCTCAACCCCTCCCGGAGCCCCCAGCCTCCGGCTACCAGGCAGGAAGTGAAAGGGGCCTGCAGGAAGCCCCAGGAGGAAGCGAGACTTCAGCCAGCCCTGCCCCCACCGGCCAGGGTCCTGGGGACCTGGTTGAAATCAGACCCTCCTTCAGGAAAAGCTGGCCCGAAACACAGGCTCAGAGAGGGGCCTTTTCCTTCCATTCCTACCCTGAAAACGGCCCTTCCAGAGTCTGTCTGGGATCCCTCTTACCAAAAAGAGAGACCAGATAGGGAGAAAATCTGAGTAGTGATGAAACCAAAGGGTGCGGCCTGGCCTCAGTCCCGGAATTCTCCGCTCCCAGGGAGGGTGTCCGGGTCAATGACCTTCTGCTAGGCAGGCATGCCGGCCAGGCGCGGGAACCCAGGGTTCGCCCAGCTCCGTCACCCACCTGTTGTATCTTGGGCTGGATCCCGTTACCTCATAGGGCCTCTCTTTTCCTATCTGCAAACTGGACCATATAATCACTGCTGGTGGATGTGAAATGGTCTAGATTTGCAGGAGAAAAAATGGACCAACAGGGACCTTTAAAAAGGTCAAGCCTGCGACAGAGCCCAGACTCCGTCTCAAAAAAAAAAAAAGGTCAAGCCTGGCCGGATGGGCGCGGTTCTCAGGCCTGTCATCCCAGCACTGTGGGAGGCCAGGCAGGCGAATCACCTGAGGTCAGAAGTTCGAGACCAGCCTGGTCAACATGGAGAAACCCTGTCCGTACTAAAAGTACAAAACCAGCAGGGTGTGGTGCCGCATGTCTGTAATCCCAGCTACTTAGGAGGCTGAGGCAGGAGAATCACTTGAACCCAGGAGGTGGAGGTTGCAGTGGGCCGAGATTGCACCACTGCACTCTAGCCTGGGCAACAAGAGTGAAACTCTGTCCCAAAAAATAAATAAATAAATAAATAAAAGTCAAGGCCTTTGGCACAACAACTGCGCTGGGAAACAGAGACCCCTGAACATGACCATGTGGAAGGAGGCCATCTTGGCCACAACAGCAAAAACCAAAGTATCCAAATGCCTGGGTGGAAAACCTTACCATGTTGAAAACTTTATTGTGAAGTATTTAAAGAGAGAAAAACTTACCAAATATTAATATGATGGTCAAGACATGAATTTGTGTGTATAGAATGATTACAATTATGTAGAAAAATACACCACACACTCGAGGCCTGGGGTTACTGGACACGGGTCATGTCTTCCCTGACTACATCTTGGATTCCGGTCCAGAACTTCCAGATTGTCTACAAAATGCCTATCTTCATTTTTTTATTCAAAAAAATGTAAGCAAACACAAACACCCCACCCTCCTCCTCCAGGTGCTCTTATAAAGATCAAATGAGGGATCGATGTGGCGGCTCTGGGCCTCAGTTTCCTCATCTGTGAAATGCATAAGAGAATTATCTAAGGTTCTTTCCTGTCCTCTGGGGACCACAGGCTGGGAGGAGAACCTTGCATCCAACCGCTCATTTTTCAGACGAAAAAACTAAGAACTCAGGGGAAACTTCCTACCGGCTGGCGGGGCCAGAGAGATGCCCAAGGTTTGCATGTCTGGGCCCCAGAGGGGTTTCACCCACCCTTGGGGTTTTCACCTGCTGAGCTAACCCTAGCTTAGCAAAAGATGGGGTAGGAGATGGGGTTGTCCAGGAGAAGATGGGGTGGGAGGTGGGGGGGCCAAGAGAAGATGGGGTGGGAGATGGGGTGTCCAGGAGAAGATGGGGTGGGAGATGGGGTTGTCCAGGAGAAGATGGGGTGGGAGGTGGGGGGGCCAAGAGAAGATGGGGTGGGAGATAGGGTGTCCAGGAGAAGATGGGGTGGGAGGCAGGGTGGCCAGGAGCAGCTCCGACTCCCCCAACCCCAGATGGAAGGGGAGTGGATGGCTGGGCCCATGTGGGCCTGACCCCACCAACCCTCTCCCATACCTACTGCTTGTCACTTGACCTCACCCTGTCACCTGGCTCCCTGGGGGCAGGGGCATCTGAGATGGGTTCACGGAGCAAGTAGCCAGGCAGAGACCTGGATGTGAGTGGCCACTGTCTTCTGAGCTGGGCACACAACAGGTCCTTGGGACAGGAAGCACTGAGTCCAGAGGCCTGGCAAGGGATAGGAGGGGCAGGAGAAGCAGGGGTCTACAGGCAGCTCTGGTGGCAGCTCAGGGGGAAGCAGGCAGAAAACATCTGATGCATGGAACAGAACATGCCCAGGGTCCAAGAGTGGAAAGACAGTGCCCAGAACTCCACCTTTTGACTCTTAGTCCAGTGCTCCCTTCCAAAGATGCTAAGCTGCAACAAGTTCCAAGGAAGCTGCCCAGGGTGGAGTCCAGCTCAGGAGGTTCAAACCCTGTGCAGGAGGGCAGGCAGGAGGCGGCTGACTGGGAGTGCACAGTGTCATCCAGGAGTGGAAAGAGACAGTCTTGTCCCCAGGCCCCACAGCAAGGAAAAGCTTGGGGCTGTAAGAGGAGGGAGCAGCTTCCACTGTGATGGTGGGTGACCAGGGGACTGGCACAGGATGGCCAAATGAGCCCAGCACTGGGGAGCCAGTGCTTTAGGGGAACAAGCCAGAGAGAGACGGGAGTTCAAGGAACCTCATGTCCACCTGGTTCAACGTCACAGGCCTGCCCTGGCCTCTACACAAAGGAGCCTCTTGCAGGTCACAGCCCTTCCGTGTATATGGCTGAACGTGCTGTGTCTTGGAGCAGCTGGAACTCCAGGTGGACCCTGAGAGAGCTGCCTGCCAACATGTTCCTTCAGCTTGAGTTTGGAGTCCAGCCCTGGAGGCTGCGCATCTCCTCTCAAATGCAGGCTTGTGGCTCTAGAAGCTACCACTGGGGTCAAAATGGCATCTTAGGTTCTGGCAGATTGGGCCAATCTCAGGGTTGACCCTGGGATACAGATACCTGAGAATCAGCAAAATCCAGTTCAATCTTTTCTCCTTTGTTATTTCTTAAAATAATCTTGTACTAAATCCCAAAGCAAGCAAACCCATGAATCGATGATGCACTGCCGCCAATTGCATCAGTTTAAAAGCAGGGCGGCTCTGAGGGCAGGTATTAAAGAAATAGAGGCCAGGCCCAGTGCTTCATGCCTATAATCCCAGCCCTTTGGGGAGGACTGCCTGAGGCCAGGAGTTTGAGACTGGCCTGGGCAACATATCCAGACCCTGTCTTTAAAAAAAAAAAAAAAAAAGATTAGCTGGGCAAGGTGGAGCACCTGTAGTCCCAGCTACTCAGGAGGCTGAAGCAGAAAGATGGCTTGAGCCCAGGCTGCAATGTACTGGGGACCCATCATTGCACTCCAGCCTGGGTGATACAGCAAGACCGTGTCTCAAAAAAAAAAACAAAAAACAAAACAAGACCAGGTGCGGTGGCTCAAGCCTGTAATCCCAGCACTTTGGGAGGACGAGGAGGGCGAATCACGAGGTCAGGAAATCGAGACCATCCTGGCCAACGTGGTGAAATCCCGTCTCTACTAAAAATACAAAAATTAGCTGGCTGTGGTGGTGCGTGCCTGTAATCCCAGCTATTCAGGAGGTTGAGGCAGGAGAATCACTTGAACCAAGGAGTTGGAGGTTTCAGTGAGGTGAGATCGCGCCATTGCACTCCAGCCTGGCGACAGAGCAAGACTCGTCTCAAAAAATAAAAAAAATTAAAAAATCAAACAAACACAAAAAACCACCCAGCTACAAATTAGGCATCCTCCCACTTGGTCCTTTTTCAGATTCATTTTGGCTTGATGGTGCCTTCCCCATTTTAAAAGCGGTCTCTTACTCATAGTGCCCCAGCCTTTTGAAGGCACAGGAACAGGAGCTGGGCTACCACCTTCAAGGGCTGTCAAAGATGGTGTGGTCTGAAGCCAAAGGCGAGCACACCAAACTCCATGGGGGCTGAACGCTGTGGTCTGTAGTGTCTGTGCTTCTACAGGGTTAGCCTGGTCCCAGAAAGAGGGCATGTGCGTGCTGGAGTGAAGAGCGAAATTTGATTTCCAAGCCCCTGGCGGGGGTCCAGAGGGAGGGCAGGGGCCACCTCCTGCCGGCTCCCTGCTATTGTTGCTCAGGGCCGGCCGTCTTGGTGGTCACCAGTTCAGTGGAGCCCAGCTCTGTGGCTGGCACAGGGACACTGTGGCCAGGTGGGGTGGTTCCTGGGTCTTCCCCCGGAGGAGGCCAGGCAGGAGCTGCGGCATCAGAGATTCCCGGAGACAGAATGATGACCTTGTCCAGGGGCTCTGGGGCAGGGCAGAGGGGATAGAGGCTCGGTACTGGGTCACAGCCTTCCCTCCCTCCCCTAGAGGACTCCTCTGGAGGGGCAGTACTCCGTCAAATGAAGCCCATTGCAGGGTGGGGAGGGGGGGCACATGGCTGACCCTGAGTCCAGAGGCCTGGCCAGTGGGGAGCTGGCAGGGCAGGGAGTTGGGGAGCTGGGGCTCAGTCTGGCAAACCCTGCAGGGATTTGTGGGGGAACCAAGCTCCGTTAGACTCCCAAAGGGCAGGACAGGCTCCTCCTTCAGACGGGGGCCCCTTCCCGCGAACTGTCTCTTCCTCGCACTGGGGTGTGGCAGGACAGAGCTGTTCCTGGCTCCGACCACGGTCTCACGGGCAGGACTATGTCTCCGTCCTCAGCCTGAGCTCCTCAGAGCAAACTCTTTTCCGCTCTCTGTCTCCGCTTCCCCTTAAAGCCCTTCTCTCCCCCCAGGGGCCATGCATCACCCCCTGGGGCGTCCCGACACCCCAACCCCTGCGCCCTGCTCGGACTGGTTCCCCTACACACGGAACTCACCGTCCTTGTCCTTGTCTCCGTCGGGGGCCTCTGCGAAGGACGCGCCGCGAAGCCGCCGCTGTCGTCGCCTCCAGCTCACCAGGCCCACCAGGACCAGCGCCAGGACCAGTGCCAGGCCCAGCAGCGCGGGGGCGCCGAAGAGCAGCCCGGGCA
>NW_012115588.1:651476-652281 GCF_000951035.1 Colobus angolensis palliatus
TGCCCCGCAGGCTCCGGGGCCCTCGCTTCATGGTGCGGGCGCCTCCGCACAAGCCGTGGGGACTGAGGCTGAGTGGGCCTCCGGGGCCCTCAGGGAGGAAGCGGGGGGCGGGGGGAGTACTCTGCCCTGCCCTGCCCCCGCCTGCTGGGTGGGACCGAGCTCTCCTGGGGCCCCCCTTTCTTTGTTTCTTTTTTTTTGAGACGGAGTCTCGCTCTGTCGCCCAGGCTGGAGTGCAATGGTGCGATCTCGGCTCACTGCACGCTCGGCCTCCCAGGTTCAAGCAATTATCTGCCTCAGCCTCCTGAGTAGCTGGGATTGTAGGCGCCCACCGCCATGCCCGGCTAATTTTCGTATTTTTAGTAGAGATGGGGTTTCACCATCTTGGCCAGGCTGGTTTTGAACTCCTGATCTCGTGATCTACCCGCCTCGGCCTCCCAAAGTGCCGGGATTATAGGCGTGAGCCACCGCGCCGGGCCTGGCCTCTCTTTCTTCCTATGGCTCCCCAATTCCGTCACTCAACCAGCACCGCCTGGGTGGGCTCTCTGCTGGGTGCTGGGACTGTCTAGGGGCAGACCAGAGCCTCCTCTTGGGTAGGGAGGGGGATGGGCCCCGCAGCCAGGACACAGACCCTGAGTGGTTCCCCTGCTCCCTCTAGCCAAGGCTGCTCCATGACCTCGGATGCTCCCCTGCCATCTCCCCTACCCCACTTGTCTCCTCCTCTAGGGAGTCCTCCTGCCCTTCCTGGACAGAGCCGGTTGGGGACATCAGACACCTGCTTTTTTTTGGAAACGGAGTCTGGCTCTGG
>NW_012115588.1:652760-663283 GCF_000951035.1 Colobus angolensis palliatus
AGGATGGTCTCGATCTCCTGACCTCGTGATCCACCCGTCTCGGCCTCCCAAAGTGCTGGGATTACAGGCTTGAGCCACCGCGCCCGGCCAATTTTTGTATTTTTAAGAGAGACGGGGTTTCACCATTTGGCCAGGCTGGTCTCGAACTCCTGACCTCAGGTGATCCACCCTCCTTGGCCTCCCAAAGTGCTGGGATTACAGGTGTGAGCCACAGTGCCCAGCCTGACATCAGACACTTGTACCAGGGCCAAGTAGCATGTGGGTCTGCCCCAAGGGAATCTCACACTTGTGCTGATGGGGGAAGACAGCCTTGCAGCAAGGGTACCAGCTCATGTCATCCTGGAAGGTGGGCTAGAAGGCTTCATGGAGGGGGTGATGGTGAAGTGTTTGCCAGATGAAGTGAGGTCTAGGGAACAGATGGGGGTGAAGGCCAAAGGGGAGCAAATGCTTGGAGGCCCAAACAGGAAGTCCAGGGAGTGCTGGGACCAAAGGGCTGGACTGGGGCCTTATCTAGCACATTAGGGAGCTTGGACTGTGGCTGGGGGACACGAGGGAGCCACTGGGGCTTTGCGCAGGGAGCGCCCAGGAAGATCTGCCTATGAGCAAGGGACCTGTGACTGCAGTGGAGGGAAGCCTGCCCACACTGGCTCCTTTTCTCCAGGGCTGTGTGTCCTCTCCTGCTACCTGTGTGTCTCACTGCAGGTCTCTCCTGTCTATCTCTGCTCTCCAGTGTTTGGGGTCCCCAACTGTCTGTCACCCGTGTCTCAGACTGAGTCTCAGAAGCACACACAAGCCCCCTCAGCCCTCCTGGTCACATGCTACCCCCTCCCCAGGGCCAGGGCTGGAGGGGCCTCTGGGAGCTCAGGGCTCAGCAGGGAGCATGGGGTTAAATGCCATGTGTGCCACCCAGACCCCTAAGCACTCAGGGCTAGGGGAGCACAGTGAGAGGAGAAACTCAGGGGCTGGGGAGGGGAGCTTGAGGGCAGAGGGAGACCCTGAGCAGCAGCGAGGGGTAGGCAAACACTCCACACAGAGGGCAGCAGGGGCTAAGACTTGGAGAGATGAAGGGGGAGCCTGAGCTGCTCTGGGGGCAGGCATGGCCACTGCCACAGCGGATGCTGGGATGGAGGGAGCACCTGGGTTGCAGATGGGCAGGGCACCAGGCCCTGGGCAGTGCAGAACCTGGGGGTGTCTGGGTAGGGGAGAGATTCTGAGCTATAACTCTAAGGGACCCTCTCTCTGGCACTGTGGCCCACATCCAGGACTGGTGGCCCAGGGCAGGGGATGATGCAGCGGCTGGCCATGGAGTGAGGGGAACAAGGCTGCCCCCAGGTTTCCAGCTTGGGAGACCCTGAAAGTTCACAAAGAACCCCAGTCAGCCAGCCCTGACTGGTGGGCACTGGCCCACCCTCTCTATCCCCTGCACATGGGCCAGCAGCTCCCAGGCAGGAAGGTGTGGGCGGAGGGGAGCTGCAAAGGAGAAGTGGGGCTGGGGGCAGGTGTGGGTGAGCGTGGGTGTATGGTGATGTGGGCGTGGGGGCAGGTGTGGGTGAGAGTGGGTGTACGGTACGGGGATGGGGGACAGGAGCCTGGAGGGGAGCCAGGGCAGGGAAGGCCTCTTTGTGGGGCAGAGGAGTGGGGACAGAGCCAGAAGACTGAGCCATAACCCTGCCACCCACACGCACATCCATCCCTGCTGGTGCTGCCGTTACCCATTAGTGAGGGCTGCAGAGACCTGAGTACCAGGCGGCTCATTTAGCCCTTGTGCCAGCCATGTTGGCAGGCTGAGGCTTGTGGGAACCCAGGAACAGGGAACCTGTCCCTGGAGAGGGTGGCTCAGTGAGGCCAGAGTCGGGAGAATTTACAGGAGTTAGGAGGAGGGGGCCCGCCTGCCCCAGGTCTGCGTTTCACAGTGGAAGCGCTGGCTATTCTGACCCCCAGCAGAGACTGGAGGAGGCTGCTCTCAAGGCCAGAGAGACTGGGAGGGCTAGAACCCACTGTCAGAGTTCCAGGGTCCCTCACCTTGGCCAGAGAGAGAGGCCAACTGCTAAGAGCAGCAGACGCAAATGAGACACCCACTCATGTGACACAGATGTTTGCTGGGCGCTCCCTATGTGCTGGGCCAGGTGCCGGGACAAAAGGCCTGCAGGATTCGTGTCTGTGTTGTGTGCAGGTGCCTGGCCTCACGTGAACCTTACCACTTGGGCCTGCTAAATGGGGTGGGGGCTGCAGCAGGCCCTGTGTCGCTGCTTGGATGACAAAACAGTTAAGAGGAATTCACAGTCAGACCAATGTGGGGAATTAGTTTACTCCCCAATGTATTCTTTTTTCCCCCATAGCTTTTTTTTTTTTCTTTCTTTTGAGACAGAGTCTGGCTCTGTCGCCCAGGCTGGAGTACAGTGGCGTGATCTCGGCTCACTGCAGCCTCTGCCTCCTGGGTTCAAGCCATTCTCCTGCTTCAGCCTCCCGAGTAGCTGGGATTACAGGCATGCGCCACCATGCCTGGCTAATTTTTTTTTTGTATTTTTAGTAGAAATGGGGTTTCATCATGCTAGCCAGGCTGGTCTTGAACTCCTGACCTCAAGTGACCCGTCCACCTTGGCCTACCAAAGTGCTGGGTTTACAGGCATCAGCCACCACACCTGGCGTCTTTTCTTTTTTTTTGAGACAGAGTTTCATTCTTGTCGCCCAGGCTAGAATGCAGTGGTGTGATCTCGGCTCACTGCAACATCCAGCTCCCAGGTTCAAGTGATTCTCCTGCCTCAGCCTCCTGAGTACGTGGGATTACAGGCACCTGCCACCATGCCTGGCTAATTTTTTGTGTTTTTAGTAGAGTTGGGGTTTCGCCATGTTGGGGAGACTGGTCTCGAACTCCTGATCTCAGTTGATCTGCCAACTTTGGCCTCCCAAAGTGCTGGGATTACAGGCATGAGCCACCACCCCTCGTCTAATTTCTTTATTCGAGTCTTTTTTTTTTGAGATGTAGTCTTGCTCTGTTGCCAGGCTGGAGTGCAATGGCGCGATCTCAGCTCACTGCAACCTCCACCTCCCGGGTTCAAGCGATTCTTGTGCCTCAGCCACCTGAGTAGCTGGGACAACAGGCATGTGCCACCACGCCTGGCTAATTTTTGCATTTTAGTAGAGACGGGGCTTCACCATCTCTACTGGTGATCATCTCTATTGGCCAGGCTGGTCTCGAATTCCTGGTCTCAAGCGACCTGTGTGCCTCGGCCTCCCAAAGTGCTGGGATTACAGGAATCAGCCACCGCGCCCGGCCACCATACTCTACTTTTAATTCACTGTATACTCTTTTTAAAAAGATAATTTGGGGCCGGGTGCGGTGGCTCAAGCCTGTAATCCCAGCACTTTGGGAGGCCGAGACAGGCGGATCACGAGGTCAGGAGATCGAGACCATCCTGGCTAACACGGTGAAACCCCGTCTCTACTAAAAAAAAAATACAAAAAAACTAGCCGGGCGAGGTGGCAGGCGCCTGTAGTCCCAGCTACTTGGGAGGCTGAGGCAGGAGAATGGCATAAACCCAGGAGGCGGAGCTTGCAGTGAGCTGAGATCCGGCCACTGCACTCCAGCCTGGGCAACAGAGCGAGACTCCGTCTCAAAAAAAAAAAAAAAGAAGATAATTTGGGCCTGGTGCGGCGGCTCATGCCTGTAATCCCAACACTTTGGGAGACTGAGGTGGGTGGATCACCAGAAGTCAGGAGTTTGAGACCAGCCTGGTCAACATGGTAAAACCCTGTCTCTCCAAGAAATTTAAAAAAAAAAAAAGAAAAAAAAAATTAGCCGGGTGTTGTAAGGGGTGCCTGTAATCCCAGCTACTCGGGAGGCTGAGGCAGGAAGAATTGTTTGAACCCAGAAGGCAGAGGTTACAGTGAGCTGAGGTTGTGCCACTGCACTCCAGCCTGGCTGACAGAGCGAGACCCCATCTCAGAAAAAATAAATAAAATAACAAGATAGTTTGGGGTCTTCGGAGAGAAGGGGGTTTCTGTGGATTTTTGTGTCCCCAGTTCTCCTGCAAACACCCTCACAAAGGGTCTGATGCAAGTACTATTAGGACATTTTCCAGATGAGAAAACAGAGGCTCTGAGGGGCAAGGGCCTTCTCGAGATGAGCCAGCAGGTGGGAGGGGCCTACAGGGGATCTGAGTCCACCTGACTGTGAAGCGTGGTGTGGGCCCTGCATGCTTCGGGGACAGGGGTGGGGAATGTGAGGGCACTCTGGGGATGGGACAAGCACAGTGTCACGGGGAGCAGTCCTTGGGGACAGAGAGGCCCAGCCCCCCAGATCTGGATGTGAAACTGCTCTGGGGCCTGGGATGCACTCTGTACTTCAAAATCAGTTTTCGTTATAATTATGCAGTAGTACCTAAACATGTGCTCAGGAAAAACCTGCAAACAATACAGAAGTCTATGAGTGACAAAGGGCGTTTCCCCACGGTCCCCAGAGGGAGTTTCTGTTTTCCCTTGGGAGCCTTTCTTCACTGCCTCGTCCTGTGCCTTTGCCCCCTTGTGTAGCTGTATACAGAAACAGCTTTTCCCGTGTTCCAGGAATGGGGTCAGCCGTGGAGATGGCTCTGCTGGCTGGGTTGGGCCTGCAGGGCTTTGAGTCAGCTCTCTTGGCTCCATCTTGTCTCATGACACCACCAGGACCACCCCTTGTGGTTATTTCCTTTCCCTTTTCCTGTATTTAAAAGCCCCCGCAAACAAGGACAATGCTACCAAGTACCTCTTGCTGGGGACAGGGGAAAGGATGCAGTGTCGTGAGCCTCGGTTCACTGGGAGAGGGGCAGGAGTGGCCAGGGAATCAGTACAAAGTCCTGGTGAGGCCAAAGCAGTGTGACCCAGAGGCAGAGCCCTGGGAGTCCCCTGGTCCCGTTCCTCCCTGAACCCACACCAGGGGAGCGCAGGTCATGACCTTCCATGATGCAGTCACCGATCCTTGCCTGGGTCTTCATGGGCTGGAGCTGCCTCTCCAGCCCCCCACTCCATGCACAAGTGCACACACACACACACACACACACACACATGCTCCTACACTGTGGGCAGGAGTCTGGCCAGGGCACCCCAGCCACTTTCAGCATAGGCCCAGGACAGAGGACATGGGCCCTCCATGTGAGACCAGAGAACAGACTACAGCCCCTTAGCCACAAAGAGCGGAGCCCCCACCTCTTGGGGGCCAGGTGTGTGAAGTGGAGGGAGGCTGTAAGGCCAGGGTGAGCAGGGGGGAGAGGAGCAGGGGGCCCCCAGGGCCAAACTCCCAGGCCTTATTCAGGGTACCACACAGGAAGACCCTTGTGAACGCACAGGCTGACTCCTGTGCAGATGCCTCCCTGTCACTCGCCACTCACTCACTTAGCACCTACCAGGCACCAGGAGCTGTTTTGGGTTCTGGGGAAATAGCAGGGAAGCAGAAAGGAAACCCAAATGGGACACAACATAGTGGGTGGGGAAGTAAGGAGTGCTGGGGAGAAAAAGTCAGAAGGGCGGGGTGCTCGAGGGTTATGGGTGCAATTTCAAACAGGGCAGTCAGAGAAGGCCTGGGGGATGGCGACCTCAGAACAGAGGACAGGGTGGAGCGATCCCCAAGGATGTCTGGGGCAGGGAAGCAGACAAGGCCCAGTGACCAGGAAAAGGGCAGTGCACAAAGCATCTCCCTACCCAGCCGGCTCCTCCCGCAGCCCTGTGTGGGGCTGGCACGACTGGTCCCACTTTACAAAGAGGGAAAGCAGGCTAGACAGCAAAGGGGCCGCCAGGCAGCCCCTGAGCCTGCCACACTCCACACACCAGTGTGTGTGGACAGCGGCAGGGAGAGGGGGTGGGAGTGAGGCCCAGGGGTCTGTGTCCTCACAGGGAGGCCGGCCAAGCATACTGGAGGAGGAGGGCTGGGGGACCCCTTGGGCCTGGCCAGCTCGCAGGGGCTCCAAGCACAGCTGGCATCCCCTTTGATGGAAGAGGGCGGTCCAGGGAAGGCTGCCTCCTGTGCAGGTCTGGGGCTCTGGGAAGTACCCACCCACTCTCCCCCCGGAGCTGCCCTCAGCAGCCCCCGGTCCACAGCACCATACTCAGGTGGGACCCGCAGACTTAGGGTACATGACCTGGCAGCCCACCCCACTGTCTCCCTCAGCCCCCAAGTGTGAGACTTTCTGTCACAGAGACTCTGCCTGCGTCCTTCTGGCCCCAGGGGACACTAAAGGGAAGGGGCTAATCCAACAGAACCTTCCAGAAAAGGTCCCTTTGTGCTCCAGCCCTGCCAGCAGGCCTGGCCCAGCACCCCTGGTGTGTGTGGGTTGGGGGACAACTGTAACAGGGCCTTGTCTCAAGAATCCCCCAGCTCTCCTCGCCCACCAGCCTGCCAGCCTGCACCGAGCCACTGTCTGTGGAGGGTGAAAGGGCTGGCAGGGAGTCAGGCTCTTCAGTTTCTCTCCGAGCCTCACAAGACCTGAAACGGGGGGCAGGCAGTGAGGCTTGGAGAGGGAAGTGGGCTGCCCCAAGTCACACTGCAGATCGGCCACAGACCCCAAGTCGATGGGACCCAGAGGCTGGGCCTGTTCCCACTGCACCACTTCCCCTCTGCAGCCGGGCTGCTCCTGCCTCTGCTCACCCGGGGTGCAGGAGACACGGGGCCCGGGCTGCAGAGCCCCTCTTTGCTAGGAAGGTCCTGTCTCCTTGGCAGGGATGGGAACACCATCAGATTGGGGCCAGGACACTCAGGCCTGGACCACTGGCCATGGAGAATGTGAACTCTCCAGGGTCCCAAGGACGTCTCAGTCAGGTGGACTGAGGGGGACAAATGAGTGCGTGACCCCGTGTAAGCTCTACTCCTCTAAGAGTGGGGCCCAAACACCACCTTCCTTCCGGCTTATAGGAGCATGGATGAGGCAGCTTCCAGGCCTAGCTGAAGAGGTGCCACCTCCAGGAGCCTCAGCCCCCCACTGCCAGCCTGTAGGCTGGGAATTCTTGTAGGGGGTTCTTGCCTGCCTTCAACAACGTCCTCCAATGTGATCACGTCATGACCATGGCCACCCTGAGACATTTGACATTTGTTTAAAGCTTTATGTTCAAAATAATGGGCTTGAGGCCAGGAGTTTGAGACCAGCTTGGGCACCATAGCGACCCCATCTCTAAATAAATACATAAAATAGTGGCGTCTTCATTGCCAGTCCTCAACCAGCTAGGAAGAAAGGCATCAGTTAACCTGGCGGCATGCTACAGCTGACGAACTGAGGCTTGCCGAGGGTGAGTGACCTGCCTGAGGTCACCCCACCAAGCGAGCAGCCAAGCCCAGCCTCTCCCACCTCCCTCCACCTCACCTCAGTACCAAGCACCAATTCCGGCACACACTGATCTTCCATTACTTCCCTCAGCCAAACTGTCTCCTGGACAATGTCACTGGGTCTCCAGATGGCACGAAGCAACCCCACTCTCTGGCCACCCATCCCCCGCCTTCCAGGGACAGCAGGTCTGAGGGCACCTGCCTGCCATTTAAGTGTGGCTCAGCTCTGCTGTGAGGCAGGGGCAGGCCAGCCCCCAACTCTAGAGGGGAGGCCTCTTGGTTCCAGGGCCCCTGCCAAGCTCGGCTGGGAGCTGGCGGCAGTGACAGCATTGTGTTCCCCAGTGCTTGGAAGGTTCCCAGACCCTTGGCTGGAGAATGCAATGCCACTTCTCTTGTTAAATGGTACCAGGTGGCAAGGAAAATGTGGCACAGGGACCTGAGAGAGGGGCCCCATGCAGGCCTCGGGGGAGGGGTGTGGGGGAAGGCCTCTCCTCCTGGTCGCCAGCAAAAAGTGACATCCCAGAAGAACAGGCAGGCTGCGTCCACACTGCATTCCTCCCCTGCTTGGACCCCCATTCCACCAGCCCCTGCAAAGACCTACTCTATCCTCCAGTTACCCTGCAAAGACACCCTTTCTGGACAAGGACAGAAGGGCCAAAGACAAGGCCACTCTCTGGGAAGGCTGGCCTTCCGGGCCTCTGCTGCTACTGCCCATCCCTTCAGGGACCAATGTGAAGGTTCACTCTAGCCTCTTCCTTCTGCCCTGGAGCCACCCCTCCTCCAGCACAGAGGCTGGCTTCCCCGACCAAGTGCCCGAGGGGCTTCTTGCTGCCGGGGAAGGCCTGCTTCACTCTGCTCCCACGCTAAGGGCCTCTGCCCTTGGCCTATCTTGCCACCCCCTGCCCTCTCCCGATGCTCGGTGTTCTAGTGGTCTCATCCCGAGGCAGGAACCATGCTTGCAGACTGCTGCTTTCTGGGGTACACGGGCTGTCTCCACCTTCTGTATTCCAGCTCAGGGCTTGCCCAGTGGAGATGCCCAAACCCCCTTTTTTTTTGAGATAGAGTCTCTGTCACCCAGGCTGGAGTGCAGTGATGCAATTTCAGCTCACTGCAACCTCTGCCTCCTGGGTTCAAGTGACTCTCCTGCCTCAATCTCCCAAGTAGCTGGGATTATAGGCACATGACACCAAGCCCAGCTAATTTTGTATTTTTAGTAGAGGCAGGGTTTCACTGTGTTGCTTAGGCTGGTCTCAAACTCCTGACCTCAAGTGATCTGCCCACCTCGGCCTCCCAAAGTGCTGGGATTACAGGTGTGAGCCACTGCGCCCGGCCTTCAAACCTTTATTCAAGGATTAGGCACACAGAAAAACCGGAGAGAAGCAGAGGACTGGGGCTGGCTCTGCTGCCAGTTAGCTGTGTGACTCTGACACACCTCCCATGACAATGGTCTGTTTCATGAACTGTGAACTGGGGAAGCATCATCTACCTCACAGGTCTGCTGTGTGAGAAGAGCTCTGTGAAGCGTGACGTGCCCTGCAAATGTCAGGTGACATGTGGGGCCTCAACCGGAATCTACGTGGCTGAGGTCCTCAGCAGAGCCCAAGGGACTGCCAGGAAGTCAGGCAGGTGTCTACAAACCCTTACTGAGCACTAGGGGTGGGGCCCGAGCTAAGTTCCAGGAGGAACCTACAGAAAGGGCCACATCCCCGACACCGACGAGTTAGAAGGTGGCCCACCCCTCGGTGAAGGGCATGGGCCCACCTGCAACGGTGACATCAAAGCAGAGAGGTCTTAGGCCAGCCGCAGTAACTCACGCCTATAATCCCAGCACTTTGGGAGGCCAAGGCTAGCGGATCACGTGAGGTTGGGAATTTGAGACCCCAGCCTGACCAATATGGTGAAACGCCACCTCTACTGAAAATACAAAAATCAGCTGGGCATGGTGGTGCGCACCTGTAATCCCAGCACTCTGGGAGGCTGAGGCGGGCAGATCACCTGAGGTCGGGAGTTCAAGACCAGCCTGGCCAACATGGTGAAACCAGTCTCTACTAAAAATACAAAAATTAGCCGGGTTTGGTGGCAGGCACCTGTAATCCCAGCTGCTCTGGAGGCTGAGGCAGGAGAATCGCTTGAACCAGGGAGCAGAGGTTACAGTGAGTCGAGATCGCGCCACTGCACTCTAGCCTGGATGACAGAGCGAGACTCCACCCCCACCAACCAAAAAAAAAAAAAAATGCAGAGAGGCCCCAAGGTGCTGGTGCGGTGCTGCCCAGGATTTCAACTGGGGTCCATCCTGAGGCCTGAGGCTGGTGGGCACTCCCTGGCACACACAGGGTGAATGTGGGGAGGGCACTGGCATGTTCCAAGGGAGTCAGGACCCGGCTCTCTTCCTGAAGTTTCTCCCTCTAGACACCCCCTTCACCCACAAGCTCTCATGTGCCAAGCCTGCTCTGTGCAGTGGCAGGAGCTTTGACCTGGCTACGGGATTTCTACAGTCCAGTTCTGACGCCTCTACAATCTCCAATTAGACCCAAGGGAGAAGGAAAGCAACCATCACTGCACAATCTCTCGCCATCAACCCCAAAATGAGACCTCCAGCCAGTTTCTCTTACTTTTTGCAAAGTTCTGACAGTGGTGTAATTCCTAATTTGCACCAGTTTTTGAACTCTGCTGTGTGATTTCTTTTTTGGAGACAGTCTCCCTCTGTTGCACGGGCTAGAGTGCAGTGACGCGATCTTGGCTCACTGCAACCTCTGCCTCCCGGGTTCAAGCAATTTTCCCGCCCCAGTCTCTTAAGTAGCTGGGACTACAGGCACAGACTGCCACGCCCGGCTAATTTTTTGTATTTTAGTGCAGATAGGGTTTCACCGTGTTGCCCAGGCTAGTCACAAACTCCTGAGCTCAGGCAATCCGCCCGCCTAGGCTTCCCATGTGATTTCAAATAGTTACTGTTCACTGAGTGCCTACCTAGCAAGGTGCAAGGCATTAACACATTATGAACACAGCAACCTATACACAGGCATGGGGGGGGTCACACAATCCCAGGCATGTCCCCCATCATCTCATTCAATCCTCACAATGTGACAAGGTGAGCAGAACATCTCCATTCACATCTGAGGAAACAAGCTCCAAGAGGCAACAACCACGTTCTATGATAGCAGGGCCAGGATGCGGAGTCAGATTGGCTTCCTGAGTCCAAGCTCCCTTTACCCCGCCCCACTTTTTTTTTTTTTTT